>NC_072803.1:2424242-2727272 GCF_028583425.1 Eublepharis macularius
TTCAGTAAGCAGAGTTTGAGAGGTGGAGGGAAATATCTGAACTGGGGAGGGGGATAATTCCACCTCAGTTTTATTTGCTGGTTAAATGGAAAGGAAGACTACACGGGAATGTGGTATGTCTGCCGGGGAGGGGAGGTCTGGTAGCAAACAGCCATGCTAAAGGGAGGACCTAAACATGAGCACAAGATTTAGGAATGCTGGCGCCTGAACAGACCTGGGCTGAATCCACACACCCGCAGAGCGTCCCAGCGTTGTGCTAAATGTTGCGCTACATTTCCGGGTGTTTAGCAAACATTTAGCGCAACGCCGGGACACTCCGTGGGTGTGTGGATTCAGCCCTGCTCTGCAATCTGTGTTGGGTACGGCAGGAAGTCTGGTGTGAGAACAGGATGTATGCATAGTAACTCTTTTAAAGAAAAAAACTAGATATGGCATCAAATATTGATTTGCCCCTTTAAATGGCAGGCTCGCAACCCAGTATAGGGCAGTGGTTAGAGTGTCAGATTAGGACTGGGGGGAGGGGCACAGGTTGAAATACCCACTCAGACATGAAAGCTCGTGATCTTGAGTCAGCTGTGCATCCTCTGCTGGGCCCTTTACTGGACTCTTTGCTATTGTGCATTCTCTCTCTCTCTCTCTCTCTCTCTCTCTCTCTCTCTCTCTCTCTCTCTCTCTCTCTCTCTCTCTCTGTCCCCTACCTGACATGGTTTTTGTGAGGATAAAATGGAGACGCAGGGAGCCATCTTCACTGCCTGAGCTCCTGGCAGGCAGAGCAGGGCAAACATATGCCACTATGACAACATGGCACACACTTTGGGAACTAAAAATTACAAAGAGAAGAGGGGAAACATTTAGCAACATTGGGGTGGGGGGAGAGCTGCTGCCATTTCTGGCAGAAATCCATTTTGGCTTTCAAGTTTCCTCTTTAACTTTGGTATCATGATGGTTCATTTGTCTCCTCAGAGCCTCGCTACAAGTGACATCTTACACGCGAACGGCACTTGATCATTTTCGCAAGTCTTTCTGGGAACCGAAGTCCCTCTCCCCCACCCCTTTTCTGTTCCTTCCCCTCTCTGTTAGAATGGCTGCCTGAAGAGACAGAGAAAGCCTGCTTTTGCGAATCGTTCCTCCAGTCACAAGCCTGCTCTCAATGATCTTTGGGGGCGGGCAGCTGCAACTTTCTCAGCTTTCTCCAGAGCATTCTCCCTCCCCCCGAGCAAGACGATTAGCAAAGTTGCAGCTGCCCGCCCCCAAAGATCATTGAGAGCAGGCTTGTGACTGGAGGAACGATTCGCAAAAGCAGGCTTTCTCTGACTTTTCAGGCAGTGATTCTAACAGTTCTGACAGAGAGGGGAAGGACTTCACGGACATGTCAGCTTTCTCCAGAGCATCCCCCACCCCCCAGCAAGACGATTTGCAAAAGCTGGTGTTGCCATAGGCTTTCTCTGTCTCTTCAGGCAGCCATTCTAACAGAGAGGGGAAGGAACAGAAAAGGGGTGGGGGAGAGGGACTTCGATTCCCAGAAAGACTTGCGAAAATGATCAAGTGCCGTTCGCGTGTAAGATGTCACTTGTAGCGAGGCTCTCAGCCTTCCTTGGGTTTCTGACACCAACCTGCCATAAAAGTCAGAGGCCACGTGGTCTCCAAGCCACCCATCAAAGGCCAATTCTCACCCTTCTGTTCCCGATGAGAAGTTTCCGGATTTCTTTCCATTAGCTTTTATCTATTCATTTGCAATGATTGCTACAATATTTAATCTAATATCAGAAACTGAAAGCATTGTGTTTATTTTATAGGTTGATTGTTTGTCCCCACCCAGATACAATGCTTTTGGCCAGGGTTGGATAGAAAGGATGGGAGGGGGCATACTTGTTTCTGCCCATCAACATTTGTCCAAATGACAGTGAAACAAATCAGCACTCTGGAGTGTAATAGCAGGAAGATAAATCTGGCAGGGACTAAATGGTTGCATGAAAGGGACATCAGCAAATATTCGTCCTGTATCTTAGGAGGACATGAAGATTACAATCCGTTGTTGTGGGGGTAAGGGTAGAATGTGCCTCTATTTGCATAAGTTTGCCTGTCATGGAGAGAGATAGTGGGAAGCCTGAATTGTAAGTGTGTCTGGGAGGCTGAGCAGAGACAAGAAGCCACAGGGAACTCTTTGCTCAGCATGTTCTCCATCCCACACCAAGGACTTCCTGAGTTAAGCTTTGGAGCAACGGCCAGGAGTGGCAGCAATCAGATATCAAGCAGCAGGCTACACAGGCAGGACTCAGGCTTACAGGACCTGGGATAGTTCCCTGGGAGCGCAGGCGTTTCTCTGACAGAAGCCAGATCCCAACCAAGCTATTAACTATGGAGCAGGCCTGGGGACTTCCCAAGCCTTTCTCATCTGCTGTGACCTCACAGGGCTTTGGAAAGAGCAGCGCCTTGGCTTGAAATTTTGTGATGCATCATCACGGGACGGCTTTGGTGTTCACAGTACTGAGCTGTAGAAAGCCAAGTCAAAACTAAGCGAGGCCATAAATACCAGGGACCACTAGTAGCCATTAACCCAAGGTTTGAGATCAGAAAGGGGCTTGTCCACAGATTAAATAGGTCATTGACTGGAATGGAAGCTACGACATCAGCCAGAAAGGAGCAGTATGCAAAGAAATGTGCAGATAGGAATCCAAAGCCAAGAACAGACCACATGTGAGACCTGCAGGGCGTAAACAAAATGGTTCTTCAGGCAAAAGGACAAGTTCCAAGCCAGGAAGAGCCAGTGGGCTGTCTGGTATGTGGGGATCTGTTGGAGCCTGAAGAGGACAGTCTGTCCTCCTTTCTGTCTTCTTCACCCAACATGCACCAGCCGCTCTTAGACCAGGAGGTACTTGGCTGAAGGTCCTGATCAGAAGTGCCTTCCGGCTGCTTGGCAGTGGACTAGTCCTTGAGTGAGGGGCCTTGGACAGTTAAGGTGGTGGGAGAGTGGGGATTTGAATCAAATGCGTCAGTGCAGAGGGAGGTGTCAACTCTTCTTTTCCAGGCTTGCCCATGTGCTGCTGATGGCTCTGCCAGTTCTATGGCTGGGATGGCACACCCACACAAAAACAAGCCAAGCATGTATCGGAGTCTACGTGGGGCTGCGGGACCGGGCAACAGCCCCTGCAAAACTACAATGCTTTTAGCACAAAGCTTTTGTAAGGCAGCATTCTTCTTAAAATTGTACTTTTTAAAAACTTTCCAAGTTCTGCCCCTCTGGGAGTGTGGCTAAGGTAGATTTCTTGGAGGCAGCACTGCCAAGAGAGAGGTAATGAATATTTCATGCCTTTCAGTGTAATCGTATCCTTGGAAGAGCAAGGGGGGTTTCTCTGTGTGTCTTTCCAGAGTCGGGAAAATCAGTCAAAACATTTATCAGAAATCTGTATAAACGGGCTAAGCGCAGCCGAGAGCTAATCTGTGCAGAGCTAATAAGACTGAACAAAGTCACCACGGACTTGCCACGGGCGGTTCCGATAAGGATTTGTCATAGGAATTGCAGGTGAGGTCTGAGCTGCCTGTAGGAAGTGGGAGGCGGATCTGTCGGTTTAAAACCGTCTGACCTTGAGGAGCCCCACTGAGAGCCTGAAGGGAGGGTGCTGGAAGCCCCTGGTCAACCCCAGCGCCTGGCCGCATTGGGGTGGAGGGGGGAGGAGAGGTCTTCCTCTGAGTCATGCTTGAACACCCCTGCAGCTCCACAGGAGAAGGCTGTTCTTACACTCCTGAAGCAGAACATGTGTGCGTGAGTGTGAGTGAGTGAGTGTGTGTGTGTGAGTGAGTGTGTGTGTGTGTGAGATAGAGAGATGAGGCAGCTCTAGAGCAAGGGGTCTAGTACAAACTTGATTGGGGAAGGATACAACTAAAAGGAAGTGATCCAAACACAGAGAGTGCTGAAGCTGTCGCTGGGCTCCCAGGCTGTACATACTGCCACAGCAGAGCAGAGCACATGTCTGGTTACGCGGAGGGCTTCTGGTTTGACCCTGGTTTTAAAAAAAATCTCTTTCTGAGACTGGGGGGGGGTCACTGCCTGTTGGTAGACACTGCTAGGACAGGTGCGCCAGTGGCTTGAATGCAGCATATGTAAGAGGTGTGCATTTGTAGCAAAGCTAATCTTAATCCCACCCAAGCACCCCCCGTCCCTTGTGGTTGCTGTTTTAACTGCTCCATTTCTTTTATCCCTCTGCATATTCTCTGGAGCTGTCTTCACTGGTGCTTTCTGTTTCAGTTCCATGAGACACTGAAGGACAAAAAGTGACTTAGGACGTGTGCCTGACTGAGAGGTCATCCAGCCAGAAGAGCATGCTGATATCCCCACCAGTTGTTGAGCCAACTTACTGGGGTCCGTAGGGGCTTCTGATTCTTTAAGGGGTTCCTGACCTGCTGGCCCTGCAGAAAGGGGTGGAGACAAACATTTTGCCTGCTTGCCATTGAATCCAGACAGGGTACAGCAGAGCAAAGGCCTTCATCACCCCGACAGGAAGCACGCACACACCAGGCCAAACGGGACGCGAGAGGATCTGCAGCCAGTGTCTTCTGTGCCAAGACGGGCCCTGCTCAGGTGCCCACGTCTCTCCCTGGCCATTTGAACAGACAACGTTGCCATTGTGCCAATGTTTCTGACTGGCAGGGGTTTCCACACTCCTGGGGGGCGGGGCGGGGAGAAGCCTGGCCCAGCCCTGCTATGTACTATCTGTTGCTTTAAGTATGATCCTACTGGGTAGTTTGGTGTTGCTTAATGCCAGACTTAGAATTACATATACTCTGTTCCAGCACTTATTCAACTCTGTATTGGATTTTTACTTATGCCTTTGCTAATTTGCATTGATATATCCTACGGCATATTGCAATGTTTGTGTGTCCTTGATATTGACTGTGCTAATCTCAGTCTATGTAACCCACCTTGAGTCTCAGTGAGAAAGGCGGACTATAAATGGCATAAATAAAAATAAATAAATAAATATAGGAGAGCTCCTTGGGCCTTCTGTATGCAAAGCCAACCGACACGAGAGCCCAGGATTAAGGCAGCCGCTCACTATGGTGGCTTCTTGTCTCCGATCGGAAACAAGAACATCAGCGTGGCCAACATGACGACATCCTTGTGGGGGAAAGGCCTGTCTTTTTTTTACGTCTTCTGCATTTGCCACCTCAAAAGCTGCCCTGCGCATGGTGGCGCTAAGCCTGTGGCCTTTGCTCCCATCCCAAATCCACAGACGCTTGCCTCCCCCTTCTTTGCAAGCAAGATTACCTCCAGCCAGCCATTGTGGGGGGATCACCTTGAGGCTTCCTATTTCTCATTCCAAAACGTAAATAGCCTAATAGATATCCGATTAGTGCTCACTAAAAGGCCTGTTGTTCTGGCGGAGAAATCTCTGGATCCCCTCTCAATTAATCTTTAGCTACAGGAGGCTGAGCCTCACCTCATGATGGAATGATTGGTGGATCAGAAAGCACGGCAGAAGTAGCATGAAAGGAGGAGGCAGCCAGCCTGACGGAGCCTCCGTCCAGGTAGCCCTGAAGAGAGGGAGAGGAGGAGGAACAGCGTTGGCGTCTCCAGGCTGGGAAATTCCTGGAGATTTGGGTGTGGAAGCTGGGGAGGGCAGGGTTTAAGAAGGGGGGGGGTGTCTCAGTAGGGTATAATGCCATAGAGTCCACTCACCAAAGCAGCTGTTTTTTCCAGAGGAACTTTGTAGTTTGGAAATAAGTTGTAATTCCAGGAGAGCTCCAGCCACCACCTGGACAGTAAAGAGCCCAGTAGCACCTTTAAGACTAACCAACCTATTTGTAGCTTAAGCTTTTGAGAACCACAGCTCTCTTCATCAGATGCATCATCAGATGCATCTGACAAAGAGAGCTGTGGTTCTCGAAAGCTCATGCTACAATAGAGTTGGCACATCTTAAAGGTGCTACTGGGCTCTTTACTTTCTTCTAAACTAAGTGGCACCACATATTCTTCACACAGCAAAGTTTCCATTTTGCGTGCCCTCTTCTGCACCTGTTCCTGCTTCACAATAACCTTTTGAGACGGGGAAACCTTGTGATACGAGGCACACGAGCCAAAAGCGACCGCCCCATAGGTCTACGCCAAAGTGCTCATTTACAGCCCTTTTCATAACAACCCTTACCCAAATTTTGTTGTTTTTCATCAACAACATACTTGGAGTGAGCATTCTGCCCAGTGTATACCCTTTGCACCGATGAAAATTCAATGTTGTTTCCTGTTTTTATTGCCTAGTCCCTCAGTGTGAAGAGAACCTTTTGGGCTTCTTCACAGTTCTTTTGGGCCTCGTCACCCTCCTGAGTCGTCTGTCATCCACAAACTTGGTTGCCTTGCTGCCCACCCCCAATTCCCAACCATTTATCAGCAAATAACACCAGCCCCAACTCTGACCCCCTGAGGAGCTTGCTTTCCTTCCTTGCGCCAAGTCCAGCTATTCATTGCCACCCTATGCTTCTCGCTCCTTGATCAGTGGCTGCTGCTGATCCAGAAGAGGGCTAGGCCTCATATCCCATGACCAGTAAACCTCTATGCCTTACAATCCTAAGCAAAGTTACTCCAGGACAAGCCCGTTCAAATCAAGGGGACTAGCTTGGAATAAACCTGCACAGATTTGCCTTGGCAGGAGCTTTTGGTGAGAGACTGGAGGTCCAAGAGTATAGAGTCTGCCGGCTTGCCTCGCCTGCATACCTGCTGACACTTCCAAAGACTTCTGGTGGTGCGATTTTGTAGAAGCCATGCTGGTTCTTTCTCAGCAAGGCTTGCTGTACTGTAAGGTTAACCATCATAGTGGTGGTAACATTTCCCGGCAATTTACATTAGCCAGTTTGCATCCTTCTTCAGGAGAAGGAGTTTAATGAAGAGTTGCACATGTTTGTAAAAAGATTAGCAGCTTCACATCTGGGGCCTTTAGCGTTTGTGCCCTCTGGCACCAGTGACTTGTTAATCTGTAATTCGCCAGTTCCCTCTAAAACTGCATCCTTTCTCCTCTCTGTTTGGCAGAGCTCCTCAGAAAAAATAACGGTAGATGCAGGTATCTTCCCAACGTTTTCCATGGTGAAGGCCAATGCCAAGAATTCCTTCCACCGCCACGTTCATTTCTGTTGCCTGGGAGTGTGTTATGTGCTGCTAAGTCACCTCGACTTATGGCAGCACTATGAATGAAAGACCACCAAAACGTCCTATCGTTGACTTGCTCAGATCTTGCAAACTGGAGGACGTGGCTTCTTTTATTGAGTCAAGCTATCTCGTTTTAGGTCTTTCCGGGGCTTTTTTTCTGGGAAAAGGAGTGGTGGAACTCAATGTCATAGCGTGGGTTGCCAGCACCCAGAGCAACTCCCAGCAGCAGGTGGCGCCCCTGGCACCACACGCATGCACACACTCCCAGGACTGCACGATGATGTCATTTCCGGGAAGTGATGTCATCACGTAGGGTGCAGATGCCCTGGGGAGCACTCCTGCAGTCCAGGCCCACTCGCCTCCGTGCCCCTTATCTGGCAGCCCCCCAGCTACGCTTCCCACACTGCCGTCGCCAGCTCAGCGTGCTCCTCGGCAGCCACTGCAGGAGGGCCAGCTCGCTGCCCAGTGAGCCAGCTGCCCCATCGGCGCAGCAGGCAGTGCAGGCAGCCTCCTGCAGACGCAGCACAGGATCTCCTCGGCGCAGCGCCCCCTAAAACTTTTGCGCCCAGGGTGACCGCCACTCTGCCCCCCCCCATGCTACACCATTGACCTGAGCAAGCTGATGAGCTCAGGTTGCCTGGCGGAGGGATGGAGTGGAGGAGGGCTGGGAAGGACAAGCGCCAGCGCCTGGTCTCCACACCTGGGACAGGAAATCTCCTGTGCCAGCTAGCCATGCCTGCTGCTTTGCCACCCGGCACACCCTCGCAGGCGAGGAGGCAGCCCCTCCCTGGAAAGCTGGAGCATGGGTCCCAGCACCGGGCAGTCTGAGCGGGCAACCTCCCCGCCCTCCTGCCCAGCCCTCCCGCACCACCATCAGTACACAGCTGCAGGCCAGGAGCGGCAGGTGGCTGGGGCGGTGCAGGGCAACTGAGCGGGAGGGCTAGGAGGCCACACGTGTGCTGTCCCAGCCGCCTGCCATGCCAATGGGGCTGGCTTGCAGTGGCATGGTGTGTGATGATGTCACACACAGTGACATCATCACACAGTCCGGGTGTGCGTGCGCGCTCTGCGCACATGCAGCAACAGACCTGAAACTGCCCCTGGCCTCAGGCGCCAGAAACCCTGGCCCCGGCCCTGGTTATAATTTTTGTTTTATGATTTCTAGCTTACCTGGCTTTATACTTCTCACGTTCCACGTTCCTGTTATGTGTGTTGCACAGCTTTGGACACTCTTTTTGCATTCCCCTTGCCTGTGCACCAAAGCCAAGCATGAGGCCAGTGGAGTGCATTTCGTTTTGTAACTAAATGAATCCAGCTCACATAGTACCTGCTAGAGTGTTGTCTGGAGATACGATGAGGAGACAACATTTAAAACCTCATTTAAGAAGAACACAAAGAGAGGACTCTGGGGTAGAAGGAGAATTAATTAATCTCACTCTGATGCAGATACTTTTAATTAAATGTAAGTGCATGTTCTTTTTAAAAGTATTTTTTAAAAAAAATAACAGGACCTGAGCCTTTTGTGTAACTTTGTTGGGGGGTGAGACACAGAGTTAGTGAAATTACTGAAAAAATGAAAATCCATTAAAGCAAGATGGGGATATTTCAAAACAGCACAAATTGGTTTTGCGTTTATGTATTTAAGGGGGAAGTCCAATCAGAGTTCCATAGGGAAGTTTCCACTTTCTGAAGTTATAGCAAAGTTGTTCCTGACAGGCAGGTCCTTTTGGTTTCAGGGATGCCATTTAGGGAATGCCTCCTCTGGAGTAAGTGGTGCCCCCCTCCCATTTCTGTCCCGCCACCCAGTGCCACACAACGGCTGAATGTAATGGAGCCAGCTCAGAGAGCTTCTATAGTAAGTAGGTCCTGTGTGTGTTATCTGGGGTTTCAAGCCCCCTTTACCTCTAAACTGGGGAGATGCTGGGAGCATTGGATGGCTGGCAGGCCCAATCCATGCTTCTTGTGGAAGTGGTAGCTTCTCTTTGGGGACAAACTGGCCCCAAACACCGTGTTTTCACAGTTTGGGGCTGATTTGGTCCCAAGAGAAGCTTTTGGTTTCCACTGGAAGTGATGCCGTCGGAAGGTCTCCGGAGCGCATGCATGGCACTTTGCCATGTCTTGCGGGTCTCCCAGCTTGCGTCCTCTGTTCTCCCCCCACCAACCCAGTGACTGGGACCAGGGGTGAAAGGTGGGGGTGATGGCATCCGTAGCATTATGTGCTGTTAAATTGCTTTCAACTTATGACAAACCTGTGAATTAACAACCTCCAAAATATCCTATCATTAACAGCCTTGCTCAGATAGATCAAGATGGGTAGCCAATGTTAGTCTGTCTGTAGCAGTAGATATGAGCAAGCGTGCAGTAGTACCTAGAAGACTATAACAAAATTTGTGCTAGGGTATAAGACAACGTATGACAAAAAACCAGTGAATCTAGAAAGAGAGACTGTTGAATTACAACAGATAACAAAGCTCAGGACAATTGGATTGAATCAAGACCTGGGCTTCCTGCCTCCTTACCAATGCCGAGTTCTCCACACCCACTACCCCTCTGCATATCCCACCCTATCCAACCATGTTTGCTATTGTCATTCACTGGCTTTTGTTGTTCGGCATCTGAAATCATTCCACTCTCCAAGATATAAGGACAGATGGACTCACATTCTAGCTGTATCTGAAGAAGTGAGCTGCAACTCACGAAAGCTCATACCCTACCACAAATTTTGTTAGTCTTATAGATGCTACTGGACTCTGGCTCTTTTCTATAGCCTTGCTCAGGTCTTGCAAACGGAAGGCCCTGGCTTCTTTTATTGAGCCAAGCCATCTCATTCTGGATCTTCCTCTTTCCCTAGTGCCTTCAAATTTTCCTAGTAGTATTATATAGTGGGCATGGGAAAGCACACATCCTTTTATTTAAAAATAGTACCTGTCAGTATTTTAAAAAATGCAGCCCCAGCAAGCTCTCAACAGGCTGTCTTGTTCGCAGTTTAATCTTGAATGCCCCCAATATTCCTGCTATGAGTCTGGCTGCACCCCAGCCAGCATCTGAAATGGTGCCCTTCAGCGTTTCCCAGCTCTGCAGCAAGTCAAGGCCCCTCATCCACTCGCCCACCCACCAGTCTTGCCCAGGAAAGCTTGACCCGGCAAGGCTACTCGTGGCGTCTTTACTGAGAGGGCCTCCATGGGGTTAAATCTTCATGCTGAGCCAAGCTGGCAATGGGCTTAGCCACTCTATTCCGGAGGGACTGCTGCTTGGTGTGAGCTTTGCATGTGGAAGTTGCCATGCAAAAAAGATTCTGAGTGGTGGGGCTGGGGGAAAGCACTTCTTGTGAGGACCTTGGGGGCCACTAGATAGACCAACGATGTGACTCAGGTGAAGGTTGCTCTCAATAGGATTCAGACTTCAGCCTAGAATCACGCATAATACGTAAGCAGAGCAATTGGCGTGACCTTTCTGCATTCACAGGCAGAGTTTGGGCAGAAACCAGTGGAAAGCACAGCTCACTGCAACAGGGGGGCGAGCGTGTCCCATCGCTGCAAAAGCCAGCAAGAGCCACACCTTCCCCTGGAGATCTCACACTTTCTGCATCGATTCTCTGCATTTGCCGTCTTTGCTTCTTCAAGAGGCAACTCCTATAATTTGAGCTGTGAAAATGCACTCGGCAGATCGAAGCTGTGGCTGCTGCCTGCTTTCTCCCAGCTCTCCACAGCCAGCAGCCCTTGGCCAATATGAAACAGGTTTTGCAAACTAGTTTGGGCAAGCAGCTAAAGCAGGACTCCTAACAGCAAAGCGGGGGAGGGGGGGGAAGAAAATGGGGGAGGAGCAGTCCCATCCCAGCACCCGGCTCTGTCTTCTTGTAAGAAGCTGAAAACGTAAATACCCGTGCTGCTCTGTCTCTCTCAAGCACCCGACTTCCCTCCTCAGCCTGTTCCACGCTTTCAGCAAGAGATCAGTAGCTGTGATATTTGCTCATGGAGTGCTGCAGGGATGGTGAATTGTCCGTCCCTTCACTGAACAAACAGGTCTATGTCCTAAGAAGCCTGTGGTTTCATCAGACACCAAAATAAGGGAGCCCAGCTCAATCTGCTGGATTTCCATCCAGGAGCGACCAACAAGATTTTCAGGGTGTAAACTTTTGAGAGTCAGAGCTCCCTTCTTCAGACACGAGACTGAAGGGAGAAGAGAGCGCTGACTCTGGAAAGCTTACACCCTGAAGATCTTGCTAGTCTCTAAGGTGCCACTGGACTCCGGTCCTGCTGTTCTACTGCAGAGATGCAGCAACCCACCTAAAGCAATCTGCCGGTTAATTTCACCCACGGCCAATATGCTGAATTGGTTTTCCTAGTTCAACTGCAGATGGTAATGAGAATGTCCAGTTACAATTCCAGTGGTCTTAGATCCAGAGGAGTTAGCCGTGTTAGTCTGCACTGCCGTAGCAAAATAGAAAAGAGTCCAGTAGCACCTTTAAGACTAACCAACTTTACTGTAGCATAAGCTTTCGAGAACCACAGCTCTCTTTGTCAGATGCAACCGTCAGGTTGCATCTGACAAAGAGAGTTGTGGTTCTCGAAAGCTTATGCTACAGTAAAGTTGCATCTGATGCAGAGAGCTGTGGTTCTCAAAAGCTTATGCTACAATAAAGTTGCATCTGATGAAGAGAACTGTAGTTCTCTAAAGCTTATGCTACACAGTAAAGTTGGTTAGTCGTAAAGGTGCTACTGGACTCTTTTCTATTTTACAGTTCCAGTAAGACCCATTTTAGTTTAGGAGCTAAGAGTAAGAACAAGAAGTCAGGAAGTTGGAATCTCACCTCTGAGAACGTACCAGGCAGGCAAGTCAGTCTTAGCCTCCCATTTAATACTGACCTACCTTGCAGGGACATTTTAAGGGCTGTAACAAGATTATGCATCTGAAGGTCTTTAAACCTTGAAAATGTTATATAAATGCACCATTATAATTATATCCAATGGAGGTAGAGAGTGCCCTTAGGTCTTATGGTGATCCCTGGCAGGGTTTTCATGGCAAGAGACTAACAGAGGTGGTTTGCCATTGCCTGCGTCTGCAACCCTGGTCTTTGTTGGAGGTCTCCCATCCAATTACTAACCAAGGTTGTCCCTGCGATCAGGTTCATCTGGGTTATCAGGTCAGGACAATTATATCCAATGGCCACCAGATATTTAATTTGGAAGGAAGTATATGGCTCCCCAAAGTCTCTGAACATTGTTCTCCTCCAAAGGATTTTTATTCCTGCTAGTTCAGTCAATATAAACCTGGAAAAAGATTCCCCCCACCCCCACCACCAAATTGGCAGTAGGGTGAGGGAAGGGATTAAGCAAGCAACAATCTAAATTATTGGGTTTTGATACTCTTTCACCTGTGTGTATAGGGGAGTGTGGGTGCATATCTTAACAAGGCTGAATCCAATGCAAGATGGGGGGGGGGTCACTTTTAAAAAGTGCAGTTGGATATTAAACTTCTGCATAAAAGAGGGAGTTGAGACTAGTAGGATAATGTATGAGCTGTCACTAGTGTGGAAGAGGGGAGGTTTCAGAATTTACAATATACAGAATAGCAGCTTTTGTGTAGGCAGTGTTTATAACGTGCTGTCTGGAAAAGAAAGCAGCCATTCCTTTGCCCTGTCTCTCTGCTTTTGCTGTGCTTCCAGAGATGCACTGGGAATGGGGGGCAGATCACACTTTCCAGAAAAGGACTGCAACTGGTTCTTCCTGGAACAGGCTTCTCCCATCCGGGCCCTTTCCTTTTCACAGCTATCGGTGGTCTCGCACTTCCTTTTGGGTCAGGATGCAGTAAATGTTAACATCTCAGGACAATCTGGGGGACTCGCAGGGCAAACCACAGCAGAGTCAGTCTGAACCCTTTTAAATCAATGGAAGGGCACATCTCTGCTTAGGACTAGAGATGGGCACGAACAGCAATACGAACTAAAAAAACCCACAAACAGCCCAATCTGCTGTTCGTGAAAAAGCTGTTTGTGACGCCCCATTCTAAATGAACAGGTGGTTGATGCAAGCCTCGTTCGCTGCTGTTTGTTGCTGTTCGTCAAGCCAGACGGTCTGGCACCTGCAATCAATTCCCTTGGCAACTCAGGCAGGGATGGTCTGAACTCTGTCTGAACTCCTGCTGTTGCCCTGGAAACCCCAATCTTGATAGGCAGGTCTTCCTTCCAAGTGTGGACTGGAGCTCCAAATTTGTTACAAGAGGAAAAGACCAAGGGGGAGGGGGGCTCCCAGCTCTGGCTTTCAGGGAGAGGCAGCTGCTGTTAGAGAGACAGGGACAGTGCATTGGAGCTTGAATTTTCTTTGTGTGTGGTGGGATAGGGATCTACCTCTTCAGGTTCCAGGGCTGCTGCCAGGCTCTGGGCCAAGCTGTTATTTATTATTGGTACATTTCCTTCTGCCTGCTCAGGTCAGGTTTCTGGGAGTGGTGCAGTAGGGATCTTGATGGCTGGAAGAGAGCCTGCTGGCCCCCATGAACAACGAAAAACAAACATGTTCATGACAGGATCATATTCGTCAGTGTTCATTGTTCGTGGATAGCAACAAACAATGAACACCATATTCGGGTTTTTTTTTCTGTTCGTGCCCATGTCTACTCAGTTAGGACTACCCTGGGAGTAGCCTCCTCTTAAATCATTGTTGCTTTTCTGAAGGGGGGGGATGTGCATTTGGGCATTTGCTAATCAAAGAGCAAGCCAAAAATATCTCCCTTATCATTATGACTAATCCGAATGGAAAAATCAAAGGCAGTCAGCAATCAGAAAAGGTCATTTCTCCTTGCTTGGTCTGGCACCTTGTTGACATTGTTGCACAGTTCAAGGGCCATGGGAGGGAGGAGAGCAAGTCAGTGGAGAATGGAAGCGACAGGGGTGCTGTTACACCACCCTTGCCACAGAGAAAGATTCTGCTGATAGATCTGCGTGCAGCACGTTTTTGCCCTTCGCTGCACAAAATTGTGGCCTGGGAGTGCCTTTCTGGATTCTATATATGCAAGATCTGTACTTCCATTTGTCTGCCTGTTGCTGGCGATACCACGACCAAGCTCAGCTATAATAATTAATAATTAATTGTATGCTGATGGACCTAATGTAAGTTGTGATTTTTTATGTGTCTGCTGTAAGCAGTTCACAATTGCTTAGTAACTCTGAGAAGCTATGTTTCGTTGCATCGAGTACCAAAGGCAAGATAACAGTACAGGCCAGCACTGTGTGTTTACCAGATACATTCGGGCAGGAAGGAATTCTTGAAAAGTAACATATTCAGACAACGGCTTATTCTGTAGGATCACACACGCGCAAATGTAACTTGAGCTGACTTGGCACTAAAAAACGGTGACATGCGTGTTAAAACGTTTAAACACGACATAACTGGGAACCAATCATATTGTAATTATGTACGATGCTATTGTGATGTCATAATTGCTATAAAAACTCTGCTGCTCAAGGGAGGAGCCAGAGGGAACCATTTGGGGCATTTTATTCTCTCTCCTATAACTGCAATTAAAGTTCTAAAGACCACTCCCTCCACTCCAGCCCTTGGTGTCTGATTGGGAAGGGCTCAGAGGCTCCCACACTTGCTGCTTGGCTGTCCAATGGCAGCGATCCAGGGTGGGGCTAGGCCAGTATATGGACCAGCTCCCTGACTTGCATGGGAGGGCTTGACCCTCTCTTAGGCCCGGAAGTCCTGGCCAGGATGGCTTCACAAGGTAAGAGGAAGGCAACCGACAATGCCAAGCTAGTACCTGCTTCAGGCTGTGAGAGAGGAGGACCATACGGAGGAGGGGGGTGCTGACAAGGGGGCACAGCCTCAGAGGGAGGGCGGTGAGGCAGCTTGCAGCACATGGGGTGGACCCCATATTTGAATGATGCTCATTCAAATACTTTCTGTCCTGACCTTTCTGTCACCCATCTGCTCAGAACACTGTACAAGCAGATGTTACCCTCTTAAAATTTAAAGTGCACTTGGTTCCAAAAAAGGAAAAATAATTTAATTTAATCATCCCAATCAGAAAGCTTCAGTCTCTGGACAGATGGGACCTAACGGCCTTGTATTATGACTGCAATAGGAGATACTTCATCAGCTTTTAGTCTTATTTTAATTCTCTGCTGCTCTTGGCGTGGATGTTGCTGGAATGCTGACGTTTAAAAGTAAGGGACCGAGGCAGCTATGAAGAAGAGCGACATTCTCAGCTGCAGCTCAAGAGTGAGTAATCCCTCCATTTGGCAATCTTTTTAGACCTCCCCTCAAGAATAGAGAGATGCATTTTATACTCTCAGATTATTTTAATCACTTGTATAGCACCCTCTTCTCATGTGCGGTGTCTGACTACAGCTGATGAGCTGGAAAATGGGAGGTGGGCCTCATGTGCCCTTTGTAACATATCCACAATTTGACGGTGTCTGTTTTAATGCAATGCAAGCAGTTGGATCGCTCTCTTGGCTAGCCTCCTTGCCTGCTTGGTTTGAAAGTAACAACTTTAACTTGAGGCTCTGAAGTTTTAGCATCGAGGTTTAGCTGGAGTTGGGAGTGGCCTTCTAGTCCCTCAGCTCCCTGCTCAGTGCAGGAAATCCAAAGCTTGAGCACCCCCAACAGATAACTGTCCTGTTTCAAGAAATGCAACATTTACTTGGGCTACCTTCTCACCAAAAACAGTTTTCAGGGCTCAGGTCCATTAAAGCTAAGACGGTTTTCTTCTCAAGTTGGCAGAAAGTCACAACGCACAAGGGATATTTCTGAGTGACAGTCAATGTGGTGTAGTGATCCAGAGGAGTTAGCCATGTTAGTCTGTAGTAACAAAATAATGAAGAGTCCAGTAGCACCTTTAAGACAAACCAACTTTATTGTAGCATAAGCTTTTGAGAACCACAGCTCTCTTCATCAGATGCATCTGAAGAAGAGAGCTGTGGTTCTCGAAAGCTTATGCTGCAATAAAGTTGGTTTGTCTTAAAGATGCTACTGGACTCTTTACTATTGTAGTGTAGTGGTTAGATGCTGGACTAGGATCTGGTTGACCCAGGTTTGAAACCCTACTCTGCCATGGAAGGTTGCTGGGTGACCTAGGTTAGTCACATGCTCTCAGCCTAACCTACCTCGCAGGAGTGTTGTGAGGATAAAAGGGAGGAGAGAAGAATTATGAAAGCCACTTTGGGTCCCCATTGAGGAGAAATGGGGGGTGGGTGGCATAAATGAAGCAAGCACATCAATAAATATTTTACAATGCAATCCTCAGCAGAGTTACTCCAGTCTAAGCTTGTTGATTTCAGTGAGCGTATACTGGGGTAATTCTGCTCAGGCTTACCCTGTGAGTCGCCACGCCCTCCATTGTATGAGTGTCAGAGTCAGGGTGGTTTAATTGTGGGCTATTTTTGGTGTGTTTATAAATGGGATGGGGCATAAGTGAACATCACAGCTGGCACCAATATGGTAGTGGGCTCTCCTAGGTATATTCTATAGCCCCCCCCATGGCTGTCTCAACAACCAAGGGATCCGTTCTGACTTAGCTACCAGTGGCACATCTGTTGGTGGCACATCTGTTGCTGGAGGACACTTATGAACAATTGCTGAGGACCAGGACTGTCTCTGCTGTCCCTGGGGCCTCTAATGCTGCTCCCAGCTTGGCAAGAGTGTGCACAGATGCTGACGCAAAGCAGTCTTGTATGGAGTCCTTCTCTCTGGTTTAGTCCATCTAGTGGAGTATTCCCAACTCTGTCTGGCAGGGGCAGAGACTTTTCAAACACCAGAGGTGGCTGGAATTGAACCTGGGACCTGCCTGCAAAGCATGTACTTGAACTTTTTGCCACAGCCCTTCCTATGTTTGTGGTGGCGGTCCAGTCACACCCTCCCTAATCCTCCCTCCTTCCCGAGTAACCAAGGTAAAATAGTTTGTCTCTGACACAAGAAGATTGACACTGCTCCGCCCAAACGCTGACACTTCTGTCTGCTTATAGTAACTGATCGCTTGAGCAGAATGGCACATGAATGGTTTACTCTATACCTCTACTTTGACTACCCTCCCTCTGCCCAACTGACCAGTTGAGGAGAGGAACTCCAGTTTCCCACTGGACGTTAAGACAGTGAGATGGCTTTGTGCCACGTTCCAAGTAATCTGTTCAAAGATAACCACAGCGGTGTGGCTTAGTTAGTTCAGCCTCATTTACTCCTGTTCTATTCTGACCCCTTTACGTTGGTGGAGTAGGGAGAAAGAGCGGTCTCTCCTGGGCCACCCTCATAAAAGTTAGTTATATTGCTAGCGAATTCATTTCATTCCGTACCTTTCTCAGTTGTGTCTGAATCCTTGTTGACTCCCGAATGAGATCTGGGCTTATTCTAAGCCTCTCCAGGCATCCTTTTTTGTTTGTAAATATAGGTCTTTGCCTGAACTTGGAATAAGTTATTGCTACCTGATTCTGGAGCTCTCTGCACATGCCTTAGAAATCCTTCAGCACTGCCAGTTCAGGGAAGCAAGGAGGAAGTTACCCGTCCAGCACAACCTGGTTGTTTCGGCTTTACTTGAATTAGCGGGCAGATCACTGTCCATGGTCCTGAATGGGCTGCAGGACCAGTTTCTTTAAGTAAAGAGTCTAGTTATAACTTTAAGACTACTCAGCTTTATTGTAGCATGAGCTTTCGAGAACCACAGCTCTCTTCGTCAGATGCTTTCAAGGGCTGGTGGCGGCAGACACCTCCCCCCCCTCCCAGTTTTTGTGTGTTTCCAGCACCTGACTTTCCTTTAGGTCACCACAGATTTGCTCCACAAATATACACCTCTCTGTCTGTCCATTCTTGTTCTTCGCCTTGGAATATATTTCATGTCAGCCAAAGGGCAGCAGCTAGTACATTCTGGGGCACAGATCAACACTGACGGCAGAAATCGATGTCCAGGGCAGGAGCCACGGGGCGCACTGAAAGATCCCTGAGGCTTCTTTGCCCACTTGTCTGATGAACAAAAGGCCCCAAAGATGCAAATATAAAATTATCTCCAGCCCATATTGTAATGTGCTCAATTGCCACCCATCTCAGGCAAATGTCGCTAATATATTGACACTTACGCTGGCATGACAGCCACTTTCCCGTGTCATCTGTCTGGGATGAAAATAGAAAATTTCCCAAGGTAGCTAGATGTTGAGAGCTGGCAGGAACTGTCCAACCATCACTTCTCAGGATGTGCTGAATTGTGCTGAATTAACCAGGGCTGTGTCCAAACGCCCACACAGGTTTGCATCAGGAGTCTTCAGTGCAATTACTTGTTCATCATTTGTACAAATAATGGAGTTTTGCAGTGAAGGAAGAACCTGTCAAGGCCGTTAGCTTGTGGTGGAGGAGCCAGGAAGACAGAAATGTTAGACGAGTAGGAGAGCTTCCTTGCTTTGGATACCCTTTGGGAACTTCTGTGTGTCTCGCCTGGAATGCTTTCACATTAACCTTCCATTCCAAAGAAATTACAAATTATAGGGATGGGTAAAACACACCGTTTCTATTTACTCAATTTGAAGCAATAGATTTCTCTGGGAAGTCCACTGACTGTTCACTGGCTGTCCACTGACAGTTTGGTGCTACACCTCTGAAGATGCCAGCCACAGCTGCTGGCGAAACGTCAGGAACTACAATGCCAAGACCACGGCAATACAGCCCGGAAAACCCACAACAACCATTGTTCACCAGATTCCTGGGGAATGCCTATAGATGTTTAGTTTCATCTAGATCCAGAGGAGTTAGCCATGTTAGTCTATAGTTGCAAAATAGTAAAGAGTCCAGTAGCACCTTTAAGACTAACCAACTTATTTGTAGCATAAGCTTTCGAGAACCACAGCTCTTCGTCATATGCATTGTCAGCTTTCGAGAACCACAGCTCTCTTCGTCAAATGTACCTGACAAAGAGAGCTGTGGTTCTCTAAAGCTGTCAATGCATCTGACGAAGAGAGCTGTGGTTCTCGAAAGCTGACAATGCATCTGACAAAGAGAGCTGTGGTTCTCAAAAGCTTATGCTACAATCAAGTTGGTTAGTCTTAAAGGTGCCAGTGGACTCTTTACTGGTTTCATCTAGGCTCCATATGGCCCCTGCATGTGTTCACGTGGAATCATATGGCAGCATGGGTGTTGTTGTTATGATGCTGAGAAAGCATCACCTTTTTCACCTATGCATATGTGTGGGAGGGGCTGGACTCAGTGGCAGAGTATTTGCTTGGCTTGGAGGCGGTCCCAAGATCAGTCCCAGCATCTCCACAGTTGAAAAGGGTCAGGCAGTGAGTAGCGTGAAAGACTTCTGCCTGAGACCCTGGAGTCCTGCTGCCTGTCTGAGTAGACAAGACTGACTTGGATGGACAAATGGTCTTGTTCAGGTTAAGGCAGCTTCCTGTGTGAGTTCTTTTTCAAGGCATTTGCAAGTGGACCCTTCCCAGAATAACTACCCTGTGACCTTTTGCCAAGAGGGTGTATAGAGGCTTATGCATTTGGCAGGGAGGCAGCCCGGCCTCCTCTGTCATCTCAAGAGGATTGAATCACTATTCTTTGGATTTCGATGCCTGGTTCCTTCCCACTTTTCTACCGTACCTTTTCCCTATGTGTTTTGAAGAGGTAAGGAAGCAATGCTGGGAAATAGCAAGGGGTACATACTTTTGTAATGCAGGAAAGATTTGGCATGTTTCTCTGGGAGCTATGGTGGATCTGGTTACATCTCAAAACTTGTCACGGTAATCTGGGGAAAGGGTTGTCTAAACAGGTCAGACCTAATTCTGCTGGATTACTACCATTTAGTGTCCTTTGTGGTGGTGGAGAGTGCCCTCAAGTCATAGCCGACTTATGGCAACCCCTGGTGGGGTTTTCATGGCAAGAGACTTACAGAGGTGGTTTGCCATTGCCTGCCTCTGCAACTCTGGTCTTCGCCGAAGGTCTCCCATCCAATTACTAATCAAGGCCAACCCTCCGTGTCCTGTACCCAGCAACATTTCAAAGCTGTGAGGGCAGCTAACAAGTGGCAGCAGTTTCTGAAGACTGTGCCCCCCCCCCCCCATGCACACACACCCGGGGAACAACATTTCAGGGAGCTCAGTGGGCCGCAGGAGGAAGGCAGAACTAGTAGAAATCGATACCTACTCTTATGAAAACGTAAGTTTTTTAGAACTGCGTGGTTGGATACAAGCCACTCGACTGACTGCCAAAGGCGTTAGATATTAAATATTAGATATTACGGTAGGAAGAAAATGGATCAGTTTTCACAAGCAATCAGAAAATTAGAGAATCATGGGGTTAGAAGGGACCTTCAGGGCGCAGGAAATTCACAACTACCTGCCCCCCCCACACACCCAGTGACCCCTGCTCCATGCCCAGAAGATGGCAAAACACTGTCAGGTGCTGTGTTGTGAATATAGGCCTCAAAAGTGAGTCAGGGACACGTGTACAAATTTGCCCTGTGGCACATTACATTCCAGTTGCGTTTGAGTGTTTGGTGGAGATGTGACACAGCAAAGGCTGTGGGGAGATTTGGCCAAATGTGGGTAGCTGTGCGGCTTGGACAGGCATGGCTGCAGGAAGCATTTGAGAATGGAAAGAATTCAATTGTTTCAACAGTTAATTACTACCAAGCAGGACGAGGGCACAGAATGACCACCCGCCAACTTAAAAATGCTACCTGTGTTGCTATGGCAACCATCCCTTTTGCTAAGCGGCAGAGCCGAAGGCCTGCTGAGGCGTACACTGCAGGGCTTAGCCGGCTGCTCCCCAAGTGCCTTTTGTTAGCAATTTATTAGCCATTTCTTGACCTTTCCCCACTTCTGGCATGTCCTTTACCCCCCCTCCACCCGCTCGACACTTTAAGGAAGTTGGAATTTAACCATTTTGTTGCTTAGATTTAAAGTGCTCTGATCTGCAGGGAGAGAAACCCCCACGCTGCAGCCTTCTTATGCGGAAAGCATGTTTGTGAAGCCCGCCGAAGAACTGGGGTGGGTAACACTGAACACTGGGAGGGTCCAGTCTGGGTGTATGCTCGGACAATGGCCATGAAAAATTTGAAAAGGGATAGGCACATAAACAGGGCATGACAAAATGTGCCCCCTATACAAACACACACGAGTCCTCTGACGTGAAGGTGTGTTTTCCCACAGCCAGATTTTAAAGAGAGGAATGCCTGTGCTCCTTGCAAGTGGAAACATATACATGAGCAACTGGTAGTCCGGTAAATCAAGATAAGTAGCTGTGTTAGACTGTCTCTACAGGCAGAAATCAGCAAGACTCCTGTGGCACCTAGAAGACTATCAAAATTTGCACTAGGGTATGCGCTTTCGTGAGCCACAGCTCACTTCTTCAGACTCCTGTATTCAGGCGTCTCCATGCTGCACCAGGCTCCAACTAAGCCCATCTTTCCCTCTATTGGGGGCTCTAAACCACTTCATTTATTACATTTATATTCTGCTCTCCCTGAAACGAGGCTCAGAGTGGATCACAGTAGAAATAAAAATATTTCTGCACTTCATGGCTTGTCCCCTGCTTTCTACTGCAACAATCCTGTCCTGGAGCGTCAGGGGGGCATTGCCAAGGCCTAACCAGCTTCAGCATCAGGAAATTTCTCCAAATGTTCATCTGAAATTTTCGCTCCTGCACCAGAGCAGCACAGATCACACCAGACAGCCGTCTGGGCATTTGAAGAGCGCCCTCCCACCCCCACCAAGCCTTCCCTTCTCCCAGCTCCTTCAACCTTTCCTCATGGGACTCCAGCACCTTTGTTGCCCTTGTTGTGTGTGCCAGCATACCTGCCGTGATCGTATTTTGCATTTTATAATGCTCAACGCGGTTTTGTACTGTCTGCCAGATGTATCTGCTGTAGCTCCGTGTGAGCATCTGAGAGGGTCTGAACTGCATGCTGATATTAATTGCAGGAGAGCCAGTGGGCCCCTCCATTATCTCTTGAAAATATGTACTTTCACTTTCCTGGGATATTTTCCTTTGTACTTCATGCAGTCTAAACTACTTTGTTCCCATGCAACCTCTTTGGGGTTTCGCGCCAGAATGTCAACGGACCCGGGAGAGCGGGAAGTTTTCCTATAAGAACCAGACCTTTGTTTGAATTGTCACTTCTGCCAATTTCTGCACCTTCGAGCGAACACCTGTACTGTATGGATCCCAATAAAGCTACTTCAACTGGAACACCTGCGTGTTAACTGTGGAGGGCTTGAGGGACCTAACTACCAGGGACTGACAGCCCTCCTCTGAACCCGTTCTAATCTGACATCTGTTGTAGTGCCCCAGACCAGGATGTAGTACTCTAGAGGAGGTCTGTGTAAATTCAGACTGCAAAGGCAGGCCAACTTCTGAGAATTTTCACACCAGGATGGGTCTAGAATGGAAGCCAGCCAAACCCTTGAGAATTTGCCATAGATTGAAGGTGCCATCGATCTTGGGAGGTTCTAAAGGAATGAGCAAGAAGTGGGAAGGTGTGATTTTATCTGCTGTAACTGGGTTGCTGCTTTGCTGCTCTGGCCTTTGTGCCAGAGCAGGCTAGTCAAGAAGATCCTCCAGCGAAGATCTGGAGATCAGCTGGGCTGCGCTGTCTGAAGTCCAGGGGCTAGGATGAGGAAGTTCATGGATTAGGTTGGTGGTATCTGATTGAGAAACTGCAGTCTTCTTTCGGTTCTCTTTTGAAGTGCATCCTTCTCAGTGCCAGTGATCAGATTCTCGTTTCCATAAATAAAAATTAAACAGGCCCCTAATGAACATCATGCATATTAATTGCCTCCAGGTGAAGGTTAGCAGGAGATGTGATTGTAGCCAATCCACATTTGATTAGGCTGACTTTAAAAAAAAAAAATCAGAAAAGGAGAGGAGAGAGAGAAATCACACAAAAGCCTTTTTTAAAAAAAGGAAAAGTAATTTATTCTTTTGACCTCTGTGAATGTCTCCATTTCCCTGTCTCTTTGTACAATGCCATTATCTGAGAATTGTGATTCCAAAAAATAAGACAGAAAGCCAAACAACAGCGTTTTGCAAAATGCACAAGCCCACCCCCTGCCCTTCCCTCGCGCTCTCCAGTCACTTGCCATGTATCCAGCGTGGACTTCTGTGGAACAGACTGGAGGCACCTGTCTAATAAGTGCTCCTCGGGAAAGTGAGAGACTCGTTAAAAGTCCCTCCTCCAGAGTCCAGGGTGAGAATTCGAAGCTGTTACAGAACACGGATGATGTGTCTCGGAGACCAGCGTCTGAAATGTGACACGAGAGCGAGCGTCTTTAACAAATTCAAAGAGAGTTTATTTTTAACTGGCTGCCAGATCACAGCTGGGGAACATAGTGAGCTGGGGATGTGGAGCTTGTGTGGGGGGAGAATCACAGCAGGGGATCCCCCCCAAATCTAAGTCAGGCCTGGCTTCCAATATGACAGTGGAACAAGCAACAAAAAATAGGGTGGGAACAGAGTAGAGTAAAAAGAGAAACTCTGAGCTTGACCAGGAGAAAAGGCAGGCCTGGTGCTTCGGCTAAGGGGTAGCACCATAAGGAGAACACCGAAGCACTGCTGGAGCTCAGCTGGCTCCAGGCTATCAGCAGCTCTGAAGGTGGCTGGCATCCTTTTGTGGGTCTTCACTGGCACCAGCTGGGTCCGAGCCATGGCCCTGTAGCATTGCCACCGGGTCTTGGCTCAACCGGGGCCAGATGCAGCACAGGTCCAGGCAGAGGTGGATATCCCTTGCTGGGGGAGAGGGGAATTCTTGAGATAGGGTCACCAAGGAGGCTAACAGATTAAAAACGATAATAAAAACATCTTAAAAACCATTAAAACCAAACAAAACACATCATTAAAACAATAAAAACCAAACTAAAATGCACACTAAAAACTTCAAACACAGAGCAAAAGAGTCTTTACACCCTGGTGGAAGGCTGCAGCAGAGGGGACAGGCAAGCCTCCCTTGGGAGAGAGTTCCACAGGTCGGATGCCACCACCGACAAGGCCCTCTTCCAGGATGCCACCCACCTAATTTTAGAAGGTGAGAACATCTGAAGCAGGTAAGATAACCACAGCAGCCAGGTAAGTTCAGAATGGCCTTGCTTGTCATCAGGCTATGGCATCTCCTCTCTCTAACAGAGAGGAGCACCAGAAGACACTCGAGAAGAAAATTGGACGAAGCCACTCGAGATCCCTCCGGATGAAAGGTGCTGATGGGGAGGGGGAAATGTTATAAAAATACCATGCGTTCCCCAGTGGTCGTGCTGGTATTTGAAAGCAGAGTGCTGAATTAAACATCTTCGCTTTTCCCCAAAGACTTTTTCTCCCCATATTTTCCAAAGGTCAGCCTCACCAGTCACCTTCCTCCTGCATTCACTGCTGGCTGCTATCGTCCCATCGCTCCCGTGCCTCATTATCTGTCGCCCTCTTATCTTTCCGTCTAGCTCAATCTCTCCTTCTCTTCTGTTGGAAAGAAAGAGGAGAATAGAAAAATAAAGGCTACGCGATTAGTGATGCAGTTTGAGCTGATGGCGTATCTCTCTCTCTCTCTTTTTTGCCTGTCTTAAATATTAAGCAGTGCCTGGAGTGTCCATGGAGAACTTTAGACAGTGGCCTTCTTGGAAAGGTTACCAGGAGTTTTCTTGCAAAAGGAGCCCGATGATTGATAAAAGTACAAATAGTTGTTTCTCCTTTACCATCAATCTGGACACTTCCCATGATAGTGAAGAGTGGGGCACAAATGCCCCAGTCTGTTGTGACAGCACACACCTCCCCGCATCTTGCTGCCCCCCCCTCCAACACACATGCCCCCCCCCACTCCCTTGGATCAGCAAGGCTTGATTTCAGCTGTGGCATCCCAAGGAGTTTGCCGTGACGGATAGCTGGAAGGTGACAGTCCCTGTTCAGTGTCACCTTCCTTGCCACTGGGGTTGTAGCATCAGAGAAGCCTGGCAGAATGAAGGGCAATGCCTGAGCAGCAGAGGAGACCGCTGTATCCTCAGTGGGCCGCTATACAAAGCTCTCGGAGAGATGCATGCCCGGCAAGCTCTTGTTTGCAGCTCTGGGTGCTCAAACCCGCTTTTGTGAAAAAAGGAAACGTACCTTCCTTCTAAGGCAGTGCATGTGGAAAGCCACATATGAAAACTGAACAGATCTGAACCCAAGCCCACCCTCTGGGCCACATTGGCCCTTTGGTACACCCTCACCCGTCACTGACAAACCTTTACTTTGGGGCCCTGGGAACTGGTTGTCCAGCTTGCCTCTGCCCCAGTTTGGTGTAGTGGTTAAGAGCACAGGACTCTAATCTGGAGAACTGAGTTTGATTCCCCACTCCTCTGCTTGAAGCCAGCTGGGGGACCTTGGGCCAGTCACAGCTCTCTCAGAGCTCTCTCAGCCCCACCCACCTCACAGGGTGTTTGTTGTTGTGGGGATAATAACGACATACTTTGTAAACTGCTCTGATTGGGTGTTAAGTCATCCTGAAGGGCGGTATATAAATTAAATGTTGTTGTTGTTGTTGTTGCACAATTTAAAATAGGAATAAAGATCCCCAGATTCTCACCTCCATTCTTTTAATGACATATTAAATCTGGAACTCCTGCAGCATTTCATTAAAAGAGGAATTCAGCTTGGAATCTGCGCTTCCCTTTTTAAGCAGACCAGGGGTCCAGAACAGCTGGCGCATTTTCTGAAATGTGCCACCATTGGTTGATTCTGCTGCGAATCTCTCCGCCCCCCCCCCCCCCAGAAAATGCTGTAGTCGCTTTTCCAAGCCACAGTTATGAGCATGTTGCAGTGCCATCATCTAGGCCCTTGTTCCAAACCACCTTCCGTAATGTCTCGGAATCCTGAGATAACTTTTCCAGCCAAACCCATTCTGAGTTTATTCCTCAAAGCACTTGGGCTGAACGTCGGCCTTGGCAGTGCAGCCGCCGAGTAAAAAAGTGTGAGGAGACCAGGGAGTCCACGAAGTAGGGCCTTTGCATGAGCAACGCATCTCTGGCCCTTACAACTAACCAACAATCAACATTAAACGTGGAAACTCAGAAGGAAATGACCTGGTCAGGAAGCTGGACTATTTTATTCACAAAAAGCCACAGTTTGGGGGATGGAAACACCGATTTCACAATGAAATTCCTCCTGCAAGTTTTGCACACTGTAGAAATAATCAGGGCTTTTTTTCTGGGAAAAGAGGTGGTGGAACTCAGTGGGTTGCCAGCAGAGGGGGCAACTCTTGGCGGGAGGTGGCGCCCCTGGTACCACATGTGCGCACACAAAGTGCACGCATGCTCCCAGGGCCAATGACGTCACTTTGGGTCAGCTGGAACAAGGGGGGAGTTTTTAGAAGTTTAAATCACCCTTGCTGAAAATGGTCACATGGCTGGTGGCCCCGCCCCCCTGATGTCCAGACAGAGGGGAGTTTAGATTGCCCTCCGCACCGCTGAGCGGCGCGGAGGGCAATCTCAACTCCCCTCTGTCTGGAGATCAGGGGGGCGGGGCCACCAGCCATGTGACCATTTTCAAGAGGTTCCGGAACTCCGCAGAGGGCAATCTCAACTCCCCTCTGTCTGGAGATCAGGGGGCGGGGCCACCAGCCATGTGACCATTTTCAAGAGGTTCCGGAACTCCGTTCCCCCGCGTTCCAGCTGGAAAAAAGCCCTGGTGATGATGATGATGATAACGATAACAACAGTAAAATCTTTTTCCGCATTTTGTGTCTCTGGTCTCCCTCTCCACTTTCCTAAAAGTTCGGCACTAGTAATAAACACCATTTGAGGCAAGGAGCCCTCCACCAGCACCACCACCACGCCCCCTTGCAAGGGACCCTTGTCTCTCTGGCAGGAACACGCAATGCTACGGCCTTCTAAGTGAGTTGTGAGAAGAACATCTCTGACAGATCAGAAGAGCAGCAGAGGAGGCGCAGCTCATTCAGCAGCAATCCCGGCCCCGGGGTCAGGCCTGCCTCCTTAACAGCCCTGCTCCGGCTGCTGGCTCCACCGCCTGTCAAGAGAGCCCAGCAAATTCCACACACCTGTGTTGTTGTTTTTTAAACAGACCCCCTTGCTTTTATCCTTTGCCTGGCAGCTGCTGGCCTTTGTGTGTGACAGTAAAGACTTCTGCCTCCTTCCCCAGGACTGCACTGATGCTATCCCTGGCCTCACACGTTGCACCGGATGTCACAACAAGGCACAAAGCCATCGCGTGCACATGCCCTGAATAAAACAGAAAGGTGTTGTGAGGGAAGAGGCTGGCAAGCCCTTCTCTGCTCCTTCTACCTGGCCCCTGGGAGGACAGAGAAAACCACTCCAAGTATCCATTTAGTCGCTGCAGGTATCCATTTATGCCCTTTCCCCTTGCTCCCCAGGGCCAGTGAAAACAGACAGGGTGTCTCCCGCTTCCACCAACTCTCGTGAGCTCCTCTCCAGCTAAACAGAGCCATGCCTCTAGCACCCTTTACCTGTGCTGCTCTTTAGAGGCTTTGCCCGGTTGCCTCGCCTGCCCACTTTGCTCCCATAAGCTAGCACGGGGGCAATCTCACAGCTGGGCAACTTCGAGCTCTCATGCTGCAGGGGTGGCGAGTTGGCCCCTCTGCCCCCTCCCCATTACCACACTTCAGACAGCAAGACTGAATACGTTTCCAGGGATCAGCACTCAAAATACAAGGAAGTTTAATAAACGAATAAAAAGAATAAAATGATGAAGCAAAAGAAAGGATTTTTTTTTAAAAAGGTGAAAACATGCAGTCCCTAAACTAGATACCTCCTAAGTGATGTTGAATTTAGGACAGACTAGTTGTACTTAAAACGGCAGTCATTCAAAGTTCTTCATTTCTGTAGATCCCCTGGCTGTGTCTTCTCCCCGTAGCCCCTTGCTGCGTGGACAACATGGAGTCCCCAGGTGAAAGTTTAGTCTGCCATGGCTTGTGGCCATCCATAGGGCTGCTCATAAATGGAAGACAGGCCTCTTCCTTGTGTCCTGAGTTTTTATAATCTTCCTTTGTGTGGAGGAGGGAGATTGAGGCCATTTATGCCTTGGGGCTTCTGCACACACACACAGTTTGCCCCACACCTTGCTGTTATAATGTCAATCGTGCCCCAGGCCTCAAGACCAGCAAAGGCAAGAGAGATGGGGCAAGTGACAGGCAGGCCAATTTGATTTGCCTTCAGTGGCGGGGGGGGGGGGGCATGGGGAGAACTCTTGGGTGGCACCCTAAGAATAACATTCAGCATTTAATGGAGATTTCTGAGAATCCCTTGTAGACAGCTGTGTTGTCTGCAGTAGGATGGCAGGTTTTGAGGCTTCTTAGAGACCAACAAGATTTTCAAAGCAGGTGCTTTCAAGACTCAAAGGTCCCTAAAAGCTGCGTACAGTTCCCAATTTCTTCATGTTCAAATCTGACGCTGCCCCACACTAAAACCCGCCACTCAGACGTCCAGCTGCATCTTCTCGCTCTTGGCTGGCAGCTGCTCTCACTGGAGGCCCTCCGGCAACCGAGGGCTTTCCCTAACATCTGCAGAGGGCCTGAACCGAAGATCTTCTGCAGGCATTTTTTCAATTTATGAATGTAATTTCCACAATGGGGACCTACAGCAGCTTACATTGTCCTCCTCTCCCCTGCAGCAATCCTGTGAGGTAGACTGGACTGAGAGAATGAGGCTCGCTCAAGGTCATCCACTTAGCTTCACGGCACAGTGGAGAGTCTCCATGTCCCCCCTCCAGCCCCTTCACCACCTTGGGTCTCTAGCCGAGGCAGCATTTGTCTCCAAGACCTCCTCTTTGCACGGTACCTTTTCTGTTTACTTAATTTTGTTTCAGGCCCAAGGCAGCTGACAAAACAGCTAAAAACTAAAACAGCACGTTGAACTTTATTGCAAACTGAAAACACAGACAGCACTGGCGAGGAGCTGAGCCTTGGCCAGGAGTGGCACACTGTGCGAGCAGGTAAGAGCAGGATAGGACAAAAGAGACCGTGTGTGTGTGTGTGTGTGTGTGCGTGCGTGCGTGCGTGCGTGCATGCGTGTTGGAGAGGGGTCAGTTGGCTCCCTGTCAGATGTCACGTGCTTCTGTTCCTGGCCACCACCACTTTGTCAAGGGAAAGGGCCACATAAGTCATCCAGATGCAGAGAAGTTAGCCGTGTTAGTCTGTGGTAGCAAAATCAAAAAGAGTCCAGTAGCACCTTTAAGACTAACCAATTTTATTTTAGCATAAGCTTTCGAGAATCAAGTTCTCTTCTTCAGATGCCTGATATCAGGCATCTGAAGAAGAGAACTTGATTCTCGAAAGCTTATGCTAAAATAAAATTGGTTAGTCTTAAAGGTGCTACTGGACTCTTTTTGATAAGTCACCCAGAATAACTTTTTGATCTGCATCAGTGGGACATTTACTGCAATGACACGAGTGTCGTAGGGCAGAAAACGTTCAGAGAAGAGGCAAGAGACACCCTTCCAGGCCACCTGCCCAGCGGTGCTCTGCTTCAGGCAACCCCTTCGGTGAGGAACCCTGAGGGGGCGCAGCTGGAAGGGGGCCTGCTAAAGGAACAGGCAGAGGAGGGGATGTTGGCAAGCTCTTCTCACCCGGAGCCTTCTGCAGTGCCACAACTCTTCTGAAAGAATGGGCCTCAATTTCCCTGTTAGCATCCTGGGCTGAACCAGCACTCGGTTCGGTCTCTTTCCTCTATGCGTAGCCACTACAAAGGAGAAAGAGGGGAGGCCGACCCTGAGTTCTATGGGAGCTAAAAATGGCTGTTTGCCATTCGAATCCCCAAATAATCTGTTGGTGGGGGGAGGTGTCCGCAAGCTAGCAGAGCTGCAGCCGCCAGATAAATGGTCCCCTACGAGAGACCGGCAGGGCTCTATTAATTAGTGGCGCTTTATAGGAGGGAGGCGGCCAGCTGGCCCATTAATTGCCTCCCAGAACCGTGCTCCTTGGGGCAGCCTCAAGGCTTCCATCCCAGGCAGGCGCTTTCATGTTCGGAGGAAATGGTCTCTGAAGCTACCGAGGCCCCGCAGGCCTTGCAATTGGTCACAGGCCTCGGAACAATCGTTCAGCTATTGACTCCTCATTTGCTGAGCTTATTAAAGGTTATCAAAGAGAATGTTTTTACGCTAACCTCAGTGCTCCGCCAAAGCCAGCCCCGAATGGTGCAATTGATTATTAGTCAATATTTGCACAGCCTTTCATTTTTTAAATCTCCTTTGAGAACTCAGTGGGTGCTGCGACTGTCTGGTGCTATTTCCCCCCCTCCCCTGGCCAATACCCAATAAACGTTATCCTCATAGAGCAGCCACTGACGTGCACACAAGCAAAAAAAATCCCCTTTCTTCAGAACCCCAAAGCTGTCTCCTGGATACCCTGGACGTAGTCATAGCATTGGCATTTATGAATTTGCCTCGGAGCGAAGATGGACAGACCGACATTCTTGCAACCTCGGAAGGGGGGCAGTAGAGAGGAGCATTTGCCAGGGAGGGAGAAAAGGGAAGGGGGGGCCTGTCGTGTGCCTGGTGATGAAAGAGAGCACTCTTCAGCTGAGCAACATTAAATACAACTGGCATAATGACGACTCTGTGATCTGATAGAATATAGAGGGCTGGAAATAAGGGGCTTGTATTTTTCCCTGATGTAACATAATGGTCACATTTTTCTTTCACAATGGATTTTCTGAGATAAAGAACAAATTAAACTGATTTTGATTGCTACTTAGAAATACTTAAAATTGAAAAAGGCAGCAGGTGGGCCTAGCTGGGAGGGATGGTTATTTTAGCATAACAGATGCATGCATAAAACATTGTAGGCCCATTCTTTTTTGGGGGGGAAATCCTCTTCCTTCCAAAGGGCCAGAGCCTCCAAGGGTCTGAATGTGCTGGAGGTGGAGTGTGATAGGTGTGTGCCCCAGAATGTTATCAGCACCAGGGAGAGTTGCGCCTCTGGCTTGCCAAGTGTGTAGTGCCGAAATGTTCCCTCCATGGCTGCACAGCGTAGTAAGAAGAGTAGCTGCATTTCATGCACACCGGGTCTTAATTACCCTTTCCTGCCTGTAAACGTCTGCTGCAGCTCAGCTTGGAGGATGGAACCCTTCTCTCCCCTATCAAGTTGCAGAGAACCACGACTTCAATGCAAGAGGACCCGTGCTCAGGTGGAGTCGTTTTTCCGTTTATTTTTTCTGAAGAAGTCAAAGCCAGCTTGACAAGTGCAGACCCAGCCTTTAAGTGCCTTGATGGAGGAAAATGATGTTCAGCTGAAAATGAGAGACTGGCATGCCATAGGAAGGAAGGAAGGATGGGAGGCATTGCATTTAGGCTACCAGTTGAGACATCTCACATTGATCTTGAGAGAGAGTGCAGAACCCTGGATACGACCTCTGTCTGAACACACCAGTTTGTCATGCAAAAATTTAGTATGTCATAGGACTGGTGGTGGTGGAGACGAGTACCCTCAAGTCATAGCTGACTTATGGCAACCCCTGGTGGGGTTTTCACAGCAAGAGACGAACGGAGGTGGTTTATCATTGCCTGCTTCTGCAACCCTGGTCTTCGATGGAGGTCTCCCATCCAATTGCTAACCAAGACCAACCCTGCTTAGCTTCCGAGATCTGATGGAATAGGGCCTGCCTGGCTTATCTAGGTGAGAGGGCATATAACAGGACTACAAGGTAGGAAAACTCTCCCCTCCTATTCTGACACAAGGGCAACTGAGGCACTGTGCATGGGTCTTTGTGGCTTTTCCCAAACACACACAGACACACATACACACACACCCCTCGGTGTGCCAGTCACCGGAGCGGGTGGATCTGGATACTGGAGTCTGGGCAGCTCAGTTCTATTTGGGATCCTACTTCTTTGTGGCATTTCATCAAGTGGTGACTTCTTGGCAGGATTCAAGCTGATTTCCTGGTGAGAAATAATTTCACCTATAAATCATAACTTATCTCTGCATTCGAAGCAGGGAGCTCTCTGTGTGTGCATTATGTTTTGTCAAAGAACTGGCCACTTTTTTTACTGCTTTGTCTAAGCAAAAATTGAATTCCGTTAGAACAGAATCTCATTGTCCCTTTGCAAGAGCAATTGGTGCCCCTTTTAATTATTTATACACTTTAATACATTTTTATAAATGCTGGGCTGACTCAGTAAACAAATTAGATCATTTGATTCAAGGTCTGGTACTCCAGTACCTGGCATTGAAATGGCCCAATCTGTGTATGGAGCCCTCCAGACCAGCCGTTTTTACACTTTCAGAGAGGTGGAGGGGCCCATCACCCAGGAAGGGTCCATCACCCACCCAGCAGCCTCTTACAGGGCTAAAATGCTATTATCTTCATCCTTATTCTGAACCCATCTGCTCTAAGTTTACACTAGAGACTCACAGTTGAAATATTGCTAATTAAGATCTGACCTGAAGACCATCCATCCATTACTAATTACATCTGAATACAATAATTTGTGTCATTTGGGATTGATCAGAATCCTTCTCATCTAACAGTTAATCTGGTACATTTCATTTTCCTGGGATGCTGGAGGAGCAATGAGTACAGAATGTGACTCAGCACAGAGCCACCTTGGATATTTTAAGAAAAGTAATGGATATGCCCACTTTAGTAAATAAATGTACCTGACAGGGAAGTCATCCAACCAGAAAGGTTAACTTGTCTTCTTGCCAAATAGGACGGTCTTAAATTTCCTCTGCTCTGGAATGACCTGCCTGAGGAGGTCAGGAAGGCTCCCACTCTTCTGCTATTCTGAAAAATACGTAAAGCAGAATTGTTCAAGAGGGCATTTTTATAAAGGTAAAAGGGCTGTATTATCATAGAATGGTTTAGGAAGGTGCTTTAATAAGGAGAATGACAGTGTAGACTATACTCTGTGGATAGTATCTGTTTGCTGTATGTATTATCCTACTTTCACTGCATTGTTTTCTATATCTGTAATATCACTTTCTGCATAACATCATGTCTAATACTTAGGTTTTGTTTCAGATTTCTAGAAAAAGACTTGAGTCCAGAATCTTGCTCTTCTACCGCAAACCAACCGCTACCCAGCTGAAACATTCAGATTTCTGTAATTCTAGTCCTATTATGTTGCTTATTAGATGTCTTGTCCTATTGATTGCACTGACTTAAACTGTCTAAGCTGCCTCGAGTGAGGAAAGTAGACAATAAGCAAGCAAGCAAGCAAGCAAACAGTGTTTGTGTGCAGAGCATTTCCATTTTCCACCATTGTTCCATCTCACTAGCTCAAGAAGGCTTTCTGATACTGCATAAGCACAGATCCTGTTTTTGGAATAGCTGTTTCATTTTCTGGAGCTGTATGTAGTGCAGGGGCAAAGGCTTTGCTTGGATGTCGTATAAGACAGGCTGGGGAGGGGGGAGTCTTAAGACTTTCCACCATATGACAGTAAAGAGCAAACCCATGCATATAGGAAGCTCCATTACAAAGGAGTAAATCCCCTATGCTGATTTAGAATCTGGGATCCCTGTATTTTGATTGTATTTTAAAAAACACTACAAACAGTACAAAGGAATCCATTATGCATTAGTCTACCAATTCCCACATAAGCAAGATTGAGCAAGCTGGAACATGTAGGCCTGGGCAATGAACCCCGTTCCCACCCACCCACCTTAGCTCACTGAACAGAACGCCTTGACATGTGTTTTCTTTTGACTGGGGAAGTCAGAGGGCCTGAGAGAAGAGAGGGAGGGTTTAAGTCCCCTCCTCCACATGTCCCTTTTCATCTCCTCTATGTCCCAGGAAGGCGGGGGTGCATCCCGGGGAAGGAAAGCAAGCATTCCTCCCAAGGCAGTCTTTGCAAGGGGGGAGTGTGGAGTGCCCTGTGTACAGAACTGACTGGAACAGGACTGGTTGCTTTGCCTTTCTGCCCAGAATCTGAACAAAGTGGAGAGCTACTCTTGGAAATCTGCTTCTTACTGAAACCAATGGTAACAACTATTGGATTGGCTCATTACTCTGACTAGTTTTAATGCCAGTATTAAAGAAAACATATCAAGGGTTGTTTTTTTTTAATGACAAAGTACCCAAAATAGGACTCAGAGTTTTAGTAAAATTGTTATGCCGGATTCTCACTTCTTCACCTACAAAGAAATCTGAAGCAAATGGAAATGTTCTTCCTGCATGTGAAGCATGTGAAGGGATGCCCAAGTGGAACTGATGAAGCAAAGACATTTTCCAGTTAAGATCCTCACCTCCCTACAAGCATCCCAGCCTTGCCTTTCGGCTGTAATTTCACTGGCATAATGCGTGCTCAGATTCCTGGGGGTAAAGTGTAGATGACCGGGGAAGGCAATGGCAAACCACCCCATCACAAAACGTCTGCCAAGAAAACACCGAGATGTGATGTCCCCCCATGGATCAGTAATGACTCGGTGCTTGCACAGGGGACTACCTTTACCTTTAAGAGTTCACGGCCTGTTTTCACCCCCACACCCTTTCTAGAATGCCCCCCCCATGTCCTTATTCTTTAGGCTGCTTCTCCCCTCCCCCCCTTCAAGACTCCCTGCTTGAACAAAGTCTAAAATTCCACCTACTCTGATGAGTCACTGGGCTGAGTCATCGGTACCAATTTCCACTGCCGGCTTCTTTCTGCCCGTGCTGCTTGTGGCACAGTTGGGGCTGAATTGTGTGAACTGAGCGGGGCCAGGCAGGCTGGTGCAGTGGCTGGGTGGAGTTCTTGGCCCACCGCAAGTGGGATGTGCAAGAGCTGCTCTCTGGGCTGCTTTCAACAATACCCGTGCCATTGGTTTTTCCACAGCAGGTTCCAATATTCACTGCAAATGCAGCACATCAGATCTAGAATGGAGGATAGATTTATTGGCTGTTTTCTTGCGTCATCTCTTTGCTTTTGTCTCTGTCGAGGAGGGAAGCAGGGAGGGCTGAGCTCCCGAGGAAGGGAGGGGGGGGGTAAAGGAAAGTGATTAATTTTGCTCACGCCTCAGTAGCTTAGGGTAAGCTGCCCAGGTAAATCACTCCTCCTCCCCAGGTGCAGAAGGGCACCGCTCATCCCCCGCAGGAGGAGTAAACTTAAAGAAGATCTATGACTAGGGCCGAGAAAACGGCTTTCCATGGGAGGGCAGGAGTCAGGGCCAGTTTCCTGGGGCTGGCTAGTGTTTGCTGCACATCCCACCTTAGGGTTTTCTGCGAGGCTTGTGAAGGAAACTTTAATGGCAGAAATTACAGATACGGCCAACTTTTAACAGCCTTGCTTCCTACCAATTAATTCACTGAATTTTAAACACCGCTGTATAACTCCGGTGAAGGTGACTTTTTCAGGACCCCAGAAGGGACAATTTCCCTTTAGCATAGAAGCTTAAAATTTAATAAACAAAAGTTGCCATGCATCGCTAGGAGCAGAGCCACCTTTAATATATTCTTTTCATCAGAACTGGGAATGTGGCTCCTTCCTTATTACAGTAACGCAGCAGCAGCCAAAATAGATTCAGAAAATAATCAAGTTCAAGACCCTTCAGTATTGTAGAAACTCCAAGTTTAAAAGACGATATTGACTGTGATGGATTTCAGCCGAGCAACTGAACTTCAGCTGCCTGTGGGCCTGAGAGAGCCAGGCTAGTCTGAGAATCGATGCCGTCTGTGCTTTCATTCAAGATCTTGTTCATCTCTTTATGGCCAGAGCAACTTCCCGAAAAACTGCATCCAAATATTACCAGTTTGGATGTGTATAGATGATCCTCAGGATTGCTTAAAGCCCTCAAAACATGCCAATAAAGGAAAAGAAAAGAAGCCAACATTTTTAAAATACAGCATTTAAAAATCAACAGTCATGATGAATATTAATTACCGTGAACAGGACATAGATCCAGAGGAGTTAGCCATGTTAGTCTATAGTAACAAAATAGTAGAGTCCTGTAGCACCTTTAAGACTAACCAACTTTACTGTAGCATAAACTTCCGAGGGCCACAGTTCTCTTCGTCAGATGAACAGGGCATATTTTGCTCGGCGCGAGTCCCAGCTGAATAGCCCTAGAGAGGGAGTTCCAAAGATCTTAATTCTTGGGCAGGTTCTTAGGACAGAAGGGAGCCCTTTTGATCCCCGGTCACCTCAAGAGTTTAGTGGCCTGAACTAGTGCCCAGTACTGTGGACAGAAACAGGCTGGTAGCTAAGGAAGATCTTTCAATATTGGTGCTCCCCCCCCCCCCCAGTTAGCAACCTGATTTTCTTATTATGCAACTCCTTCTGCTTCCAAAACATTTCACAGGTTGCCCCAGAAATGATGCCTGGCGATAAAATCATGCATGAAAGCTCTCCACAGAGAAGAACGCAGCTGGTGCACTATCTGAAGGGAGTAAACGGTACTTGTGCAATGAATGAGACTTGAGCATTTGCACTAAAATACCCAGAAATACCCCCAAGCTACACATTTGACCTTGAAAGAAGATCAGGCCCTTATTCAGAAAGGGTTGCCTACTGTCCCCATGCTCCAAAGAGCCAGCAAGTCTCATGATCTCATCTAGACTGAACTTCATTTTATTAGTACATGTTTATTTATTTTCAATTATTTGTATTTTTATTTTAAGGACTCGTTCAGCCCACTAGTGACTCTCCCTCCTTGTTCGGAGCAGCCACAGTGCAGTCAGGTGTAAAAGAGGAACTGGTGTCACCTGCCTAGTAGTGTTGCCTCACCCCAAATAGCCAGGCAACCCCGCCCCCTCCACCACACACACACACCGTTTTGTTCAACAGCACTGGAAGGGAAACTATGGGCAGAGGAAGAAGTCTTTCCTCCGCTTGTCTCACTTGGTTTTGAATTTAATTGTTACGAGTCCTTTTGTTCTGCTCATTTTTTATTGCTGCTATAACAGATCTATTTGTTCAAAACATTTAGTTGCAACCAAGAGACCGATCCCAGGGCAAAGGGACCGTGATGGGAGCTGTCCAGATTGTTAATGGCTGTACCCATTATGGGTGCCTGGACTGGGATAGCCCAGGTGAGCCTGATTCTCGTCAGATCTCAGAAGCTAAGCAGGGTTGGCCTTGGTTACTCCTTGGAAGGGAGACCTCCAATGAAGACCAGGATTGCAGAGGCAGGCAATGGCTAAACCACCTGTTAGTCTCGTGCCTTGAAAACCCCATCAAGGGTCGCTATAATTCAGCTATGACTAGATGGCACTCTCACCACCACCCACCATGGGCGGGTTCTGATTTGTTCCCAACTAACAGTGCTCTCATATGATGTTTTCATCTTCTATTTATTTATTTAAAAAGTTTTGATGCCGCCTCTATGGAAAACCTGCGTAAAAGTAATTAAAGTGAACAAACTATTAAAACCTAGCATTAAAAATCCAGCAAGAGCATAAAAGCAGCACAAAAGATTGACAGGGCAGTCCTAAGCAGAGTTACTCCAGTTTAAGCCCATTGATTTCAATGCGTTTAGATTAGAATAACTCTGTTAAGGACTGCACAAAAAGATCCTCATAAAAGAGTCAGGCTACAAACACAGGGCTTTTTTTCAGGGGGAACGCGGGGGAACGGAGTTCCTGGAACCTCTTGAAAATGGTCACATGGCTGGTGGCCCCGCCCCCTGATCTCCAGACAGAGGGGAGAGTGGCGCGGAAGGCAATCTCAGCTCCCCTCTGTCTGGAGATCAGGGGGCGGGGCCACCAGCCATGTGACCATTTTCTCCGAGGGCAACCCACTGAGCTCCACCACCTTTTTTCCCAGAAAAAAAGCCCTGTACAAACAGATTGTAAAAACAACATTAAAAGATCAAGCCTTCGTTAAAAGCCTCGGTAAGAAGATGTGCTTGGGCTTGGCACGGAAAAAAGAGAAGGGGGGCTGCCAGGGGAGCCTCAAGGGGGGCATTCTGAAGGCAAAGAGACACCACTGGAAAAATTCTGTCCCTGTGCAGGTGGAGAGAAAGAGAGCAGGGCGTGTGAGGAGGATCAGAACAGGTGGGCTGGATAAATGAATGATGCCCCCTCCAGGAATGAAGGAAAGCAGCCTTCTGCCTGGCTGGGACACAAGGTGGCCCAGCCTTTGCTTGACAGGAAATGGCAGTGGAAGACATGCAACCAGCCCCCCCCCCTTCCATTATCATTAGGGCAACTTGAGAAATAAAAAGCCTAATTACATTAATCCGCACTTGTTGCCTCCTCTTCCTGGGCTCCCATCCTTCTTTTTATCATATGAGTTCCAGTTCAACCTTCCTCATTTATTAGGATTTCTCTCTCTCTCTCTCTCTCTCTCTCTCTCTCTCTCTCTCTCTCTCTCTCACACACACACACACACACACACACACACACACACACACACACACACACACACGACACACCACTCCAGCTCTGGAATATTTTCCATCCAGCTGTCTGAGACATTGAACCCACTCTGAGGCTTCTGGATTTCTACCCCTCCGCAAAGCACAAATTAACGTGACATCAAGTACAGGCAAGCTTCAAGCAGGGGGTCAGGGGATCAGAGGTCTAAGTGAGGGGGGGAAAGATGGACATGTGCCCTACAAGACCTAACATTTGGGGTCCGTTGAGCTTTGCACGGGCAAGATTGGCACTTGGCTCGGAGGTGACAGCCCCCCTGATGTGCACGAGGGAGCTAATTTTAGCTCTTTGTTCTGGCTTTTTTGCTTTTTCAACACCCCCCCCCCCCCCCCGCCTATCCCACTGCATTCACAAGCCCTTCGATGAAAGTGTGGATCTGTCTGGCATTTTGCGTTTAATCCCAAATCTGTCAGGGCTTGTTAAATTTGATGGGGCCTGAAAGGTCTGGTGTTAAGCAAATACGCAGTGACCAGAGCCTTTGATGAGAATCAAACTGAACTCTAATCCTGTGGTAATGGCTTTTGCCGTAAGCCTGCAAGGCCCCGGGATAAACAGGGGGAGGGCAGGGCCGCGAGCTGCAGCCAGTCTGTGTGTCAGACTAAAGAGTGGACATCACAGCTTTGTTGCTGGTTTTCTTTTTTACTCTCTCCTTGGGATGGCGTTTAAAGTGACAGGATTTGTGCATCTTCATTGCCTTTCTGCCCCCTGTGGGAGACTGACTAATACCGATTGTGACCCCTTCAGTGACACCTGTCACTTTTGACTTTTCTCTCTGGAAAGCAGGGAGGAGAAGAAACTGGGCAGGCTTACCTGGCTGGTGGAGAACTTGTGCTTTTACCCTAGGAAAGCGGAGAGCAAGAGGAGAACGAAGGAGCGTGGCTGAGGTTCCCACTGGCAGCAGCCGAAAAGGAAGGGGAGAGAGCCCTTCCATACAATTAAGTATGGCATCACTATCAAACTGCATCTTGAGAAAATCTGAACTCTGGGAGTGGGGAAGGATAACTGCCCACACCAAAACCTTATTGGATAGACATCAGCTTGGCATTCATGCCTTAGGCTAGGCAAAGATGGACCAAGGCTGATTCTGCCTGTGATCCACCAGGGCTATTTTCTCTATGCACTGACCTATTTCCATGTAGCAGAAGTCTCTCAGTTTAGCCAGAATGGATGGCCCAGGTGTTGTCTGGCTGAAGGCAACCTGAGGGCCAGAAGTGCCTCTTGTGCTTTGAGAGAATTTATTTATTTATTTCATTCAATTTGTATTCCGCCCTTCCCACAGCCTGCAGGCTCAGGGTGAATCACATACATCTAAAACACACAATAATAATAATGTACATTAGATACATTTAAAATCACTTAAAACAATAATACAATATTTAAGTATTTAAAAAATCTATATAAGGCAGCACCAAAACAATCAGTTGCTCTTACCCATCAATCAATAGTTCACATTCAGCAGAGCAGCTGTTAGGTGGTGGATGGTTCTATAGAGGAGGGACTCGATGTCCTCTATTCGGCCGATGGGGGCCCGACTCAGCCCTGACCGTATGCCTGGCGGAACAGCTCCGTCTTACAGGCCCGGTGGAAGGATAGCAGATCCTGCTGGGACCTGGTCTCATTTGACAGAGCGTTCCACCAGGTTGGAGCCAGGACCAAAAAGGCCCTGGCTCTGGTCGAGGCCAGGCAGGCCTCCCTGGGACCAGGGGCCACTAGTAGTTGCTTATCTCCTGATTGGAGCATCCTCTGGGGCACATATGTTGAGAGGAGGTCCCACAGATACACAGGTCCAAGTCTGCCTAGGTATAGGTAAGTACCAAGACCTTGAATACTTTTAGAACACCATCATTACTGAGAATAAGTGGCTGCATTACACCCAAAGAGACCAGAAAGACCTTTAGCTAGCTTAATATCTGAAAACAAAGAAAAGATATTCCAGGCTTCCAAAGAAATCCCATTTTCTGCGCTTGAAACTGGAGGTGATGGAGAGTGCAGTCAGGTCATAGCTGATTTATGGCAACCCCTGTTGGGGTTTTCAAGGCAAGAGACTAACAGAGGTGGTTTGCCATTACTCGCCAACTGATCTTCGTTGGAGGTCTCCCATCCAAGCAGTAACCAAGTATGACCCTGCTTATCTTCTGAAATCTGATGAGATCAGGCTCACCTGGGCTGTCCAGGTCAGGGTACTAGAAACTACTGTAGCACACATCTCGGATGTGTGGATTGCCTCCCCCCCCCCCTCCGCACTACATCACACTTGATGGGACATCAGTACAGTTGCTATCCTATAGGTGGGGCCCGGAGATCTCCCAGAATTGCACCTGCTCTTCAGATGACAGAGATCAGTTCCTCTAGAGAACACGGCTGCTTAACAGGATGGACTCTATGGCATTATACCCTGCTGAGGTCCAGCCCCTCCCCCACCAGGAATTTCCCACCCCGGAGTTGGCAACACTAGACACTGGAGGTATCGTTTTAGGAAATACTGCACTCCAGGTGTCAAAGGGCCAAGCTACACATGACGAATGACACTTGAACGGCAAGTGGATTGAGTGGAGGCAAGTGAACAGGGAGAAATACACTTGCCATTCAAGTGTCATTCGTCATGTGTAGCTTGGCCCACAGACAAAAATCAAAAAATCACCCACAGTCAGTGATTGCTCAGCTGTTTGCTGAACATTTACAGCATAACTGCAAATTTGACATAAACATCAACAATGGAAAAATTGTGTGTGTGTGTGTGTGGGGCGGGGGGAAAGCGAATTCATTCCAGCTCAGATTGAGTCCCATGTGCCAATGTTTGTCTGAGGGTGTCCCAGTGTGGAGACCATGGGCACCTTTCCTGGTGCCCACAAGGTGTTTTTAGAAAATGGGTAGGCCAGGTGAGGCTTCTGCACAGCAGGGCTTCTGACTGGGCATTGGAGATATGATTGGATGGGCAGATTTTTAACAAGTCGCTTTGGCAGCAGCTGCCACCACAACACAAGGCTCTTCACTGTGTGACTGAGGGCCAAGCTACACATGACGAATGACACTTGAATGGCAAGTGTATTTCTCCCTGTTCACTTGCCCTCCACTCAATCCACTTGCCATTCAAGTGTCATTCGTCATGTGTAACTTGGCCCTCAATGTAAGCTGTGGGTATGCAAGGACATATTTTTAAAAGGCATTTGGTTAAGCAGAGCTTCTGCCTGAAATACTAGAGAATTAATATCAGAGCTTTGCATGACTGTGCTCCCTGACATTTGGTGGTTGGCCCCGCCTCTTGTGGCAGCCATTTTGTGGTTGAGTCTGCTATGCAATTTCAGAATTTCGGAGATGCCCACCGTTCCAAAAAGGGTTTGGACCGCTACAGCATCATCATTCTCACCCAGCAACCTCCTGCTTCCTTAGCGGACAGCCAAAATCGTGAAGCATTGTGGAGCCGGGTGTGGATGTTAGACAGGCCAGATTCCCCATAACCAAATATAAATGGCTGCTTCTCTTTTGATGAATCTTTCCAAATAAAGGGAGGGGGGGCTGTCATTGCAGATCTGCCTGTTTCCCGGGAGAGCGCTGCTGTGCCATCTGATGAAACATTCATGCAAAAGATATAAACACTTTGCAAAGAGATACTTAAGCAATCAGACGCTCCAGGGGGGGGCGGGCTGCTGCCTGAGAACTGCAGGGACTGGGGCTGACAGACATGAAAGGCTGCCGTGCGCCTTCTAGGTCCCTTCGCTGTGTTTACATATTCAAACTCCTTCCCCAGCGGCCCTTTTGCCACCAGAAGGCAGCACAAATTGGACTCATTTGTTCATCTTCTTTTTTTCTTGTTGCTCTGGATTTTTTAAAGGAATTATTTCAAAGTCATTTTTAATGGGAGGAGGAGGAGGAAATGTGGTAGGATACATTAACATCATTCCGAAAACATTAGAGTTGGGATTATGCTCTTACACCTTCCCTTGATTATTTTAACTTCCTGTTCCACCTATCTGCCCCTATTTTTGCAAGACAGGGGTGGTATAAAATAAGCCTTGCAAAACCTTAGCTGCAAGATAACAGCAGAGCCCAAGCCTTTAGTTTCTTACAGAAGGATGGATTTTTATGAGTGAAGGTTTTGCATATAAACACGTAGGTCTAAAGGTGCTAATGGCAAGCCAAGTCTTTAATGGCATTGAGTCGTTCCAGTTGACCTAATGAGTGGTTAATTCACTTGCAGAGGAGGTTGGTATAGCCGCTCAGTCTAACCATAATTATTTTTAACAGCCCGCAGAGGAGCTCTCTTGAAAATTGCTCTGCTTTGATCTAGGTTGCTCAGCTCCTGCAAAGCTTACCTTACAGTATAATCCTAAACTCAGTTGCATCCTTCAATGGGTTTAGCAGGGCTCAACTCTTTTTAGGACTGCATTCGTATTCGCCCAGCACTTATTTAGAAGACCTTTAAAAAAAAATAAGCAACCAGGGTAAAGCTGGGAGATCAGCTCTCTCAGTAAGGAAGGATTTGTAAAAATCAAGACTTTCTCATTCAGCATGAGAGCAGAGGCAGCTTTGTTTGTATCTGTTGCAGATGAGAAAATGAGTTTGCTACCACAGACCATAAATGAAGTCTATGGGTGAAGCTAAGGTCTTATGAATTATTTACAACTAAATGGCAATTAATGTCTGTTCCCTGAACGCTGCTTGGAATGGGTTGTAAGGGACCATATCACTCTAGTCTTGCTTCTGAATTGACTCCTAGTTTGCTACGGCGCTCAATTAGAGCCCTAGACAATTTAGGGCCAGCTCACCTTAAGGACCAGCTTCTCCCATATGAACCTACCCAACAGCGCTGGTCGTCTTTGCAGGCTGTGCTTTGGGTGCTCTTCCCATTTGAGGCAACCCAAGAAAAGGCCTTCTTGGTCAGGGTACCAAAACTTTGGAACTCAACAACAACAACAACATTCGATTTATATGCCACCCTTCAGGACAATTTAACACCCACTCAGAGTGGTTTACAATTATCATCTCCACAACAATCACCCTGTGAGATGGGTAAGGCTGAGAGAGCTCTGAGAGAGCTGAGACTGGCCCAAGGTCAGCCAGCTGGCTTCAAGTGGAGGAGTAGGGAATCAAACCTGGCTCTCCAGATTCGAGTCCTGCCGTTCTTAAGTGACTGACCCAAGGTCGCCCAGCTGGCTTCAAGTGGAGGAGTAGGGAATCAAACCTGGCTCTCCAGATTAGACTCCTGCCGCTCTTAACCACGACACCAGGGAGATTCTTCTGGCTTCCTCTATTGTCGTCTCCCACCAGTGGGTGAAGATTTTTCTGTTTTGTTTGGTATTCCTTCATTAACTCTTGTTAGCCCTCCTCCTTGCTTGTGAGTTTTTGTGTTTATATGTTTTACTTAATTTTAAAATATATTTCTCTCTAATGCTCTGAAATGCTTTTAATGTTCTGATGGTCGCTACCTTGGGAATCGTAAACCAGCCGGAAAGGTAGCATACAAATGTGTGCTGGTTCCCTTCCTTTCTCTAGAAGAGTACCCAGTGGGTTTGCCACCATTTACAAAGAGACGCTCTGTCTTAGACTGGCGCTATCACCATCCCTTGGTTTTCCTTGCCTGCTCACCAGCAATTTCTCAAGAAACCTTGTTCATCCCCTACACTGGTCCGAGTGTGGGTGCATGTGGTTTCTTCCACAGGGCTCAGGTGGATCACTATAGGTACTTCAGCCCAACTAGACTCCCATGAGATCTTCAAAAGGGGGGAACTTAACCAAGCCAGAAACTGCAGGCTGGTTAGTCCAGGTGGTTGTGGAAGAAACCACATGCACCCACACTCGGACCAGTGCCTATCCCTCAGCGGGTCCAACCAGTCTAAGCGAGGTCTGTTTACCCAAACAACCTCCCATACACCAGCAGTGTAAAGTGGGTGAGAAAAGGGACTTCTTCTAGCCCTTTTGGGAAGTGGGTGAGGGCCAAGCTACACATGACGAATGACACTTGAACGGCAAGTGGATTGAGTGGAGGGCAAGTGAACAGGGAGAAATACACTTGCTGTTCAAGTGTCATTCGTCATGTGTAGCTTGGCCCTGAGAAAAGGGACTTCTTGTAGCCCTTCCGGGAAGAACTCCTTACCTATTCCATACCCCTGAAGCGGTTAGCTAATCCATCCCAGATTGGGTAAGGGAGGAGACGTGGAGACATCATCTAAAGCAAGGGCTAGATAGAAAATGTGGGCGGGCTATTTAAAGCCTCCCTCCACGTAGCTCTGATAGGCTAATTAAGAGCTTGGCAAGAGGCCTGCCCAGTCATTGGTGCCTTCATTTGAAAATCATGACATCAGCAACTAATGGATTCCTGTTGAAGCGGAGAATCTTTCTTATGGACGGGAGCCAAGTCTTGTTCCTCTATGGAACTTCCTCTGCATTACCCCCCAACCCAACCCAACCCAACCCAACCCTCTCAGACTTCTCTGGAAATTCATGTGCCAGGTGGAGTGGTGCGTCACCTCTCTGGCACTGGAAAGAAATGGGGGGGGGGGAGAGGAAAAGAAACCTCTGACGGTTTATTCTGCCGTGTTGTTTAAATTATTGCTATTTCCACTCTCATTTCGCAAATGGCTTTGTTTTTGATTCAGCCTCTATTGCTCTGGGAAGATTTTGTTGTTAAGTCATGTAAAAATGTGCGAAATAAAGGAAACATTTCAGCAAGGAAACAGAAGAGCTTTCCCTGCCCTGCGCCCCAAATTTGGTATCCCTGTTTGCAAAGCAGGGACAGTCCCATGGCTTTGAATGGGGGAGGTGAGAAAGAGATCACCTCAGAGGCGGCTTGTCAGTCCTCATTGCATGTGTGCAAACAACCAGTTTCTTAAAAACGCAAGTCATTGCTTCCGTAAAATTGTCAGATTAATTTTTAAATCCAACGGCTATTCTTTTAAATTGTCTTGACCTTCAGTGTAATGTGGTAGCAAATGTTTCTTCTATCCACACAGAAGCCAGGATGGAAGTTGAGATTCCAGGAGCCGATACTTGGACTAATGTGGGAAACTTGTTTGTACCTGGAACTGTAAAATCCCACTATTACAATACAGCAGAATGCAGTAATAGCCACCTAGCTAGGCCACCTGAGGCCTTGGAAGTTGATTTGCCAAAGAAAGCCACAAAAATACAATCCTGAGCTAAGGCAGGTGCTGCTTGATACAGCTTGGCAAATAGTCAATTTAAACTTTACAGGCCGACCAACCGTTTGGGGCCAGGTACACACCCAATCCTGCCTCTCGGATATCTGTGCAATAAGCAGTCAAGTACATAATGGACAATACTTTCCACTTTTCTCAGTACACAAGCACGTAACCATTCCTTGGAAGAGAGGTTGCTATAGCACCCAAATGTTACTGGCATGCCCCTTGGAGATGGAACATATGAAAAGATATTTGAAGATTTGGCAAAATCTTTGCAAAGGGGAAGGAAATAACTAGAAGTGTTTGTTGGGGTTATTATTTATTTTATTTACCTCTTTACTTCATTTATAGGCCGTTTTCATACTGCTTACCAGCCATGGAACATCGTGCTGAGCTCCTGGAAAGACAGCCTTCTCTGTCCCATAGCCTGGCTTGAATCCAAAATGAAAGGGTCCAGAGCGCCAGATACCAGAGGAGGTTGCCATCAATATGCTGACGACACCCAGCTCTGTACTTCTTTATCCACATCACCTGGTGATGCTGTAGAGGTCTAGAAGCAGTTTCTGACTGCTATGGTTAAATGGCCACAGGTGAGCAAGCTCTGATATGATGGAGGTCAGCTTGGTTGGGAAGGCTGAGGGCTTGAAGGACAAACACCGTTCTTCCCAGCTTTGATGCTGACGGTCATTGAATCAAATGCTGCAAATAAATCCAGTTGAAGCAAGAAGTTATTTGTTTGGATTCTACTGGATTTATCAGCAACTGTTGATACTGTTGAAATGTCTGGATGTAGAAGAAAGTATTAAGGTTTCTGCCTTGGATTGATTTAAACCATTCCTGGTGGGAAGGACTCCGAAGGTTGCTGCTGGAGACCATTTGTCATTGGTATGAAATTTGCCTTGTGGATTTCTATAAGACTCAGTCTTATCCCCCAGGATACCAGGATTAGTGCCCTTGTGGAGCCCTCTCTCTTCTACAATTACACATCTCATCCATCACGCCAGAGATGATGGGATGCAGAATTCTCCCCTCCATCTGTGTGGATTGCAGAGCTAAGAAAATGACAGCGCCTCCAATCCTTAGTAGGAACTGGCTGCAGAAGGTGCCTTGTACGAGATCAGTTTCCGGCTGCCTGAGCAACATTTTGTGATTTGGGAATGGCGGAAGGTAACAACAACAACATTCGATTTATATACCACTCTTCAGGACAACTTAATGCCCATTCAGAGCAATTTACAAAGTATGTCATTATTATCCCCACAACAAAACACCCTGTGAGGTGGGTGGGGCTGAGAGAGCTCTGGAGAGCTGCGACTGACCCAAAGTCACCCAGCTGGCTTCAAGTGGAGGAGAGGGGAATCAAACCCAGCTCTCCAGATTAGAGTCCCGTGCTCTTAACCACTACACCAAACTGGCGCTCTCTGTTTGGTGAGGATTTTTAGGAGAGAGTCCTAAAATCAGGCACTTGAAATGGATACTTGAAAACAACAACAACTTTTTTTTAGTCAAGACTGGAGGAAGGAGCTGACACTCATCAGTGATCGCTAGTAAGCTGCCCTGTTCACCATTTAAAAAAATTTGGACGGACATTCATCATTTATATATTGTAGCCAATAATTGACCATCAAAGACATGATTTCAGAAGCAATTGGAGGCTTGTCCTTTTCTAATCAAGCACCGCAGCTGGGCCTTGGGAGTCAGGATCGTGGCCGCAAAGCAGTTTGGGATGTGCAGCAAGCACACAATCTCATGTGATTGTCCCTCTGCCCCTTGTCTAATTAAGTGACCTTATTTTAAAAACCAAGCAGATTATTTGGTCCGGGAAATGGATCGCGCCCTTACAGCTGCACTGACGAAGTTCATTCCTTATGCTGAGCATGTGGGGCGGGGCAGGCGGGGTGAAGAACAGATTGGAGTGCAGAGTTGGGAGCCGTTATTTGCTCTGGGCTGTTGACAAAAGAGGCTAATTCACAAATAAGAGCGGGAATGAAGATGTATCTCTCTCCCAACCTCCGCTAAAATAGTTTTCTTTGTAAATTAAAGTAATTCATTGTACATCTCCAGAAAAGTTATGTGCCTTGCGTATTCTTGTTAATGTGGTCTGTACTTTTAATTCACTTTTTCCCCATACAGCTAATTACCTGTCAGATAATGAATGATCTGCTCTTCCATATGCACTGAATACATGTGTGGATATATGTTTGGGGAGAGGCTGGTCAAAGGAGGGGCAGGTCACCCTGTTCGGCATTTTTGGCTTTTTGTGTTCTGGGGGGGAGGGGTAAGTGGGAGGGGTCTGTGCTCAGATCTAGTCCTGGAATGTGAAGAATCGGGATGCAGTGGTGAGACACAGCTTCAAGTACACCAAGTCAACCAGTTAAAGTCAACAGGCCAAACTTCAAGTGTTTGCACCAATCTTACAGAGTTGTTTTCTGTTGCCCCAGAAGGCCAGACAGCTTGGAATTAAATCAAAAGAGTTTTCGGCTAAACATTAGGAAGAACTTCCTGACAGGTAGAGCAGTCCTTCAGTGGAACAGGCTTCCTCAGGAGGTGGTGGGCTCTTCTTCTTTGGAGGTTTTTAAGCAGAGGCTCGATGGCCATTTGATGGCAATGCTGATTCTGTGGACCTGGGCAGATCATGAGGGGGAAGGCAGGAAGGGTTTCATCAGTGCTTAGTTCTCGTAGCCCCTTCTTACATGCCCAGGGTAATGCCAATCACCACCTTGTGGTCAGGTAGCAATTTCCCCCAGGCCAGTTTGCCTTAGGATCCTGGTAGTGTTTTGCCATCTTCTGGGCATGGAGTAGGGGTTCCCGGGGTGGGGTGGGGGAGGTAGTTGAGAATTTCCTACAGGGGGGTTGAACAAGCTGACCCTGGAGGACCCTTCCAGCTCTATGATTCTATGATTTGAGATGGGGAGGGGAGCTAAATTCTGAACCTCTGGCCGCGACAGAGGGCCAAGCTACACATGACGAATGACACTTGCACAGCAAGTGTATTTCTCCCTGTCCACTTGCCCTCCACTCAATCCACTTGCCGTTCAAGTGTCATTCGTCACTTGTAGCTTGGCCCAAAGTCAGGCTCAGAACCAGCAAAAAGCACCCCTTTCACTGGGGCCAATGCAGACGAACGCCCCCTTGTTTCTTGCCTCCTTAATTTCGCTTGCAAGGGGTGCCTCTTCCTAGCCATTGGTGATAGTGCGGTTGTGTGACTGACACTGTTAATTCTAGTGATGTTTTTAAGGCAAGGAATATGGCTGGGAGGGGAATACTGAGGAGAGAGAGGGAATTAGACGGGCACATTTAATGCTGCAGAATCCGACAGCACAGTAGGGCTCCCTGGCCTATCTCCTCCACTCATCTCTGTGATGAATGGGATTCATATCACATCCACATTTAATATTGTCTCAGCTCCTTGCATCTACAAAACGCTTTTGCTTCGAGAGTCGCAGTAGAGGCTGATTTTAACACTTCTTATGCTGGACCGTTGTGGAGCTGGGAAGGACAACTCCGTAGCCACCGAATTTAGAGAGGAGGTGGGGCTTTCAGGAACAACCACCATGAATCAGGAAAGCGAACACACAGAGGCCGTCGTCACACGGGCATCTCTTCCGTTAAATTTACAGCATATAGCGTCCTACCTGTTATCGGCACAGTAACGTTTCTTTGGGTCACCTAACGGCTCTTTGCGCCACCAGCTGTCCACACCGAAGCACTCTGTTCTGTTCTCTCCTCTAACCGCGCAGAAGCAGCTCCTCCCCCCTTTTTTATTATTCTGGCGTTTAATTCCGCTATAACGGAATAACAGCATATAAACATTCCGTTAGAGCAAAACATTACGACCCTTTTGTTTTTCCAACTTTGAAATTATATAAATAGCCCTTTGCCCGCCGAAAACTCCCTGTCCGGCGTGATCCCCATCGCTGAAGACTCTGCCATGGCAATTGAGTCATTTTTACTTCAGCAGAAAGTTTGCATTGTGTTATATCGTTATGGCGTTATAAGGACATAATAAAATTAAAAAAGGGGAGTCGCAGGAAGAAATGGATTCTGGGATTGAAGGGAGGGCATAGGACGTTGCGAGGCGAAATACATCGATGTGAGGCATTCACACTGCGGCACAAAATAGCGCGACTATCAAGCACAAAGCAGAAGAGAGAAAATCACTACAGTGTTGGAATAAGGTGGGTGTTTGCCGGGAAATAGCGCCATTTTAGCGCTAAATAAAAGCCCGTGTGACGACGGCCCTTGTTTGACTTGCGGAGCTGGAGGAGGAGGCAGATTTGTTAAACATGGGCCGTCGTCACACGGGCATCTCTTCCGTTAAATTTACAGCATATAGCGTCCTACCTGTTATCGGCACAGTAACGTTTCTTTGGGTCACCTAACGGCTCTTTGCGCCACCAGCTGTCCACACCGAAGCACTCTGTTCTGTTCTCTCCTCTAACTGCGCAGAAGCAGCTCCTCCCCCTTTTTTTAATTATTCTGGCGTTTAATTCTGCTATAACGGAATAGCAGCATATAAACATTCCGTTAGAGCAAAACATTACCACCCTTTTGTTTTTCCAACTTTGAAATTATATAAATAGCCCTTTGCCCGCCGAAAACTCCCTGTCCGGCGTGATCCCCATCGCTGAAGACTCTGCCATGGCAATTGAGTCATTTTTACTTCAGCAGAAAGTTTGCATTGTGTTATATCGTTATGGCGTTATAAGGACATAATAAAATTAAAAAAGGGGAGTCGCAGGAAGAAATGGATTCTGGGATTGAAGGGAGGGCATAGGACATTGCGAGGCGAAATACATCGATGTGAGGCATTCACACTGAGGCACAAAATAGCGCGACTATCAAGCACAAAGCAGAAGAGAGAAAATCGCTACAGTGTTGGAATAAGGTGGGTGTTTGCCGGGAAATAGCGCCATTTTAGCGCTAAATAAAAGCCCGTGTGACGACGGCCAGAGTCCAAAAGCAGGGCAAGTTTATTTGGCTTTCCTTTAGGCACGCCCTAAGCAGGAGTGTTCTTAAGCTGAGGATAAGCTTCATCTGATAGTGAATACGGATGCTTATCTGTTGATTAGAACTTGTGCAAGGTGGAGGGGGACTCAACAAAATGTTGAGGATTGTGGAGGCAATTGTCCACACAGCTGTCTCAGGCAACCTTTGCTTCCCCAATCCACCCCCCCCATCTGGTCGGCTTCCCCCCCCCCCTGGTCTAAGGCACACTTCCTTGTTACACTTCACCTGCCTCCGAAAGAGCCTTCCCCAGTCCCTAGGGTTGCCAGCCTCCAGGTGGTAGATGGAGATCTCCCAGAATTACAACTGCTCTCCAGCCAACAGACATCAGTTCCCCTGGAGAAAATGGCTGCTTTAGAAGGTGGAGTCTGTGGCATTATACCCTGCCGAGATCCCTCCCCTCCCTAAACCCCACCCTCTCCAGGCTCCACCCCCCAAATCTCCAGGAATTTCCCAATCTGAAGCTGGCAATCCTACCTCCAAAGTCCCTTATTCTCCTCCCTTTGAAACTCCCATACCCTTTACCCCTCATCCTTTCCCTTCCTTGCTCCCAAAGACCTGGCTCTGTGTCGGACTTGCTGCAGCTCTGGGCTGGGCTGGCTGGAGAGCAGTACTGACCGGGCCCAGTGAGGGCTGGCACTGGTACCCTTCTCCCACCACAGGCCTCCTCTATCTATTCCAGAGTGCTGACGGATGTGGGAGGGGCCAGCCTCGCCATGCCACCGGCCCCCTAGCCCTTCCCTTGGCCTGGCTGTGGTCTCTTCCAGCCAGGCCGGCAGGGTCTGCCAATGCTGACCGGGCTTTGGGGGCTGCTACAGTGTGCGCCTTTGGGTGCACGATGCTACGTTGCACCTGCACACAGAGTGTGGTGTTGTTGTTGGGGGTAACCCCCCCCCCCCATGTAGGTTTCAAACTTTAAAGATTTTCCTGCAACCGTAGGGGGTTCCACAACATTGGAGGATCCTCTGTTTTGTTCTGATGTAGCCCTGATCCTTGGATATAAGCACCTGCCTGCACTGGGGCCACTTCAGAATTAGATATTTAGAACTTGCCTGTATAAACACCGTCCTCAGACAGCTTCATTGGCTGGCTATTTGCTTTTAGGGCCAATTCAAGATGCTGGTTATTACTTTGAAAGCCCTACACGACCTGGGACTTGCTTCCTTGAAGGACCGATTCTCCTGGTGTGAACCTCTGAGCCAACTTAGATCCTCAAAGATCTCTCCTCTGATGGTGTTCTCTCTTGAAGTTGTTAAAACAGCTACAGCTTAAGGCTGCTTATTTGTTCTTGTCGACAGCGCAGGTCCCTTGGAACGGCCTGCCTGAAGAAGTGTGAAGGAAATCCTTACATCGCCTGGGTTGAGAAGTCAACGTAACGGCTGTCCTTTAAGAAGAACCTTGATGGAGGGTGAAGGTCTGGTGGAATTTGAAAGTGGGGGAAAAGCTGGGGGGGGGCGTTGTTCATCTGACTGCTTAGAAAGCATATCTGCTGCTTCTCCAGAAAACTGTTGGGGGGGGGGCTCATAAAGTAAAACACTACAATAAAATCAAAAACCCATCTAAGAATGATCAATAATAAAACAAGCTATGAAAACCAAACCAGGGGATAAAAACAGAATCAAACGAACATTAAGCAGCCTAAAACAATATTAATAACAACCTTCAGGTGTGAACCAGAACATAAAAACGGCTTACATTGATGAAACCCTGCTGGACAAAAAGAAAAATTTTGGCCTGGCACCTCAAGGGCAGTAAAATAGATGCCAGATGAGATTCAAGGGTGGCGGCCTTCCAAGCCCTGTCTCGGGTTACTCACTTCGCCTCCGAAGGCCGGGGCACAGAGAGCAGAACCTGAGGAAGATCTTTGCTGACGGGCTGGACAGTATGTGCGGAGGTGGTCATAAGAACATAAGAGAACATAAGAACATAAGAGAAGCCATGTTGGATCAGGCCAATGGCCCATCCAGTCCAACACTCTGTGTCACACACTGGCCAAAAAACCAGGTGTCCTCAGGAGGTCTGCCAGTGGGGAAGGGATGCTAGAAGCCCTCCCACTGATTGCCCCCCCCCCCCAAACCCCAGGAATACAGAGCATCACTGCCCTAGACAGAGAGTTCCATCTATACCTTGTGGCTAATAGCCACAGATGGACCTCTGCTCCATATGTTGATCCAGTCCCCTCTTGAAGCTCTCTATGCGTGAAGCTGCCACCACCTCCTGTGGCAGTGAGTTCCATGCGTTAATCACTCTTTGGGTGAAGAAGTATTTCCTTTTATCCGTTCTAACCCGACTGGTCCTTCTAGTACCATGGCCCCAAGCCATTATCGGGCCGTAAAGGTAAGGATCAACACTTTGAGTTGTGCCTGGAAACACAGGCAGCCTCTGCAGATCTTCAGCATTTGATGAGCATTTTTAATTATTGCTTCAGTGCTTAGGCAGCAACGTGTTTTGAGTCTTTGTGACAAGCGGGGTAAGTGGGGTATAAATATGTTGATAAATATCTTAAATACAAGATACTCCAGTTTCCTACTTTCTCCAAGTTTTTTCAGGGTGTGGAACTGACTATTAGTTTCAGTATATTTTAACTTCCTTTTCCTGGCTTCTTCCTTGGATGCCATCAACTGATCCATTACAGGTAAGCACTCATGCACCATTTGCTCAGGGAAACAGCTTAGAACCCTATCCCTGGAGACGATGAGGCGTCTGCTGTTTTCTGTAGAATAATGTAATTCTTCATATTTTATTAACCATAATAACCTGAAGCCTCTAAGCACTAGTAAATCCATACCGTCTCCCCCCCTCCCCTAAATTTCCAACTCTTAGCTTTTGGAACAAAACTGTCAGAAAACACATTTGAGCTCAGTTAGGCTGTTCGGCACAGAACGGTGCCTCTCCCAGCACATTAAACATAAGCAGAGATGCAATAAAGCACACATGAGCTGTGTTGCAAATGACAGTCTCCTCCCGTGAAAGTATATGAGCTTGGCACATCCTTCCCCACCCCTCTATTTTAGTTTATCACAATTTGCCACGGCCCAATAAATCTTCCTCCGCCCCCAACTGCGGTCATGCTGGAAAATGAAAGGAAACATTTGAGTCCCTTAGTCTTCATTTTTGAAAACCTCGCATGAAGTGCTTGTATTTGATTCTCTTGCCTTTTATTTTAATGGGTGATAAATTTTATTGCCTCACTAAAGCTTCTGATGACTTTATAGATATTAGGTGGGTCAATATTGATTCTGGGCCCTCCCCCTTTCTCCCCTTCTCAGTTTTCGATAAAGCAGGTAACTGATGTCACTAAGTTATGAACTTGTGAGTTAAATTATGAAGCTTTTAACGGTGCATTAGAAGAAAGACCTGCTCTCTGGCTTGCTCCACCAAACCACATTAGTTGTGTTATGTTATTTTCCTAAAAACACATTTCAGAGGAATAACTCCAATCTGTGTTGCATTTTATAGAGGAAAATAATTGAATGGCGGCTGTTTGTAATTTTAGCAATCTCTTAACCTTAATCATATTTAATGGCTTTTCACTTCAGGCTAACAGGAGGGGGAAAATATTTCTGTTCTGTTCCGTGCTGGCACTTCAGCAGTGCTCTTGCCGTTCCCTGGCAGGCACTGTAAATTCCTACTATCTCAATTGTTGGTTCAGGACAATCATTCAGGAGGGAATTACTTTCTCATCTATGAAATAAATGAGATGTTAAACTAGTTTTCTGCTTCCTGTGGTATAAATGTGGCAGCGTGCAGCCCCATGGAAGGAGCAAAGAAACACACCGTTCCCATTATGTCCAGAGAGTGGAGTGGGAAGCTGTTAGAGGGGAAAGCCAATCAGCTAAACTTCCCCGATGAAATAACAGGGCAGGCTTGCTGGGCAAAGTTGGAGTCTGCCCCCCTGCCCCACGTCACAGGAAAAAACTGAGACACTCCCAACAATCTAAAGCTTCTACCCCGAAAGCTGCCCGGGCGCCCGCAGGCTTCTTTCTGGCATGCAGGATTAGTCACTATGAGACTACCTCTGCAGAATGGGTTTCTGAAACCATTTATATGAGTCAGCTGGCCACAGCAGGTTGTTGTAACTTCAGGAAGGTTAATAAAATGTTTGTTTAGTCTTTGATTAGACTCGGAACGGAGTAGGCAGAGCAGCAGCTCAAACACATTTTACAACACGCAACTACCTGAGCAGGCAGCCGCGAGGGTGGAAGAGAAGTGAGAGGCAGGCCTTCCTCCCATGTTTCACTGATGGAATCAGGGCTTGTGCTGAGAACACCCCAGGCGTCACGCCCAGACTCATTCTCCCCACCACTGCAGCACATCACCGCTGGCTCCGTTCTGCATGCAGCAGGCTGTAGCCCTCGGACACGGTGTGTCCTGGATGAATTTAAATGCCAAGAGGGTGCCTTGATGTAATTGTCTTACCAAAGGTTTGGCCAGTTCGTGGGTGGCTGTCATGTGGCCTTACACAAGTGCTTAGGGTTCCATCGGCCTACAGAAAAGTCAACCTGCGAATGATGAACAATGGGGTGACTCGGTCTCAAGTAGGCAGATGTGTTGGTCGGTAGCAGATTTGGGACCTTAGAGAGCAACTAGATTCCCAGGGTGTGTGAGCTTTCAAGAGTCAGAGCTCCCTTCATCAGGCACCATGGTGACTCTGGTGTTCATATCCACAACATTTTTGCAAGGCATCCCCAAAGGCAAAAGCAGAGACTGTCCGTGGTTAATAGGAACTGCAGCTGCGCTGGCACCGAAGAAAGAATATTAAAAGGCCTCTCCACTATCTCCTCCAAGGGAAGCAGGGCCTGTTGGCTCTCATAGTGAACACTGGAATGTGGCGTCTCGAGAGAGGGAAAGCAAACCAAGTGTGGTTAGATCACTGGTCCTTCCAGCTCTGTATTATCCACTCTTACTTTGGGATCTTCAGCCAAGAAAGATCACTGTGACATCTGCTACCTGAGTGCTGTGCTGGGGACTGAACTTAGGAGGCTGGGAGGTTCGGCATGTTAGCAGTGATCTAGAGTTAGACCTGGGCTACATTTCCAGAGGCAAGTTCCCACGAAATGAGAACAGCCTTGGAAGTGTAGGCCATAACCCAATGTGGAGAACACAGCTACCAAGGACTGGGGGAGTCCAGCCAAGAACTTCTTGGTGTGAGCTTGAGGCCTACCTGGAGATAGTATATATGCTCAGGCCTGAGAGCACTCTTCAGGCTTAGAAGTGTACTGAAGTGTGCAACTTCCTCGAAAAGAGAGATGGAGCCTCCTCTTTGGCATGGCCTGGCATGGCCGTGACGCTAACAAGCCCTGCATTCCACCCCTTTGCTGTCATTTTGTAAGGCATCTTTGACTCAGGCTGGTTCACAGCCCAGACTCTGGATTGGTTGAGGGACTCAGAGTCATTTATACCATCCTCCAGAGCCCAGCCCTCAACATTTATGCTGTCCACCATGACCCCTGCTTGATTTCTTTTTCTTCAACCCCTTTGGTCCGGTTTTGCTGTCTCCTTTTAACAGCAACAACTTTTTGATTTATATACCACCCTTCAGGACAACAACGCCCACTCAGAGTGTATTACAAAGTATGTTATTATTATCCCTGTAATAATAATCACCCTGTGAGGTGGGTGGGGCTGAGAGAACTCTGAGAGAGCTGTGACTGAGCCAAGGTCACCCAGCTGGCTTCAAGTGGAGGAAGGAGGAATCAAACCTGCTTCTCCAGATTAGAGTCCCACACTCTTAACCACGACACCAAACTGGCTCGTTATCTTGTGTGGAAAGTGCCATCAAGTCACAGATGACATACAGCGCCCATTTGAGGGGTTTTCAAGGCATGAGACCTTCCCGAGTGGCTTGGCATTGCCTGCCTCTGCAAAGCAACCCTTGAATTCCATGGTGATCTCCCATCCAAGTGTTAGCCTGGGCTGACCCTGCTGAACTTCTGAGCTCTGGTGAGATCGAGCTGACCTGGGCCATCCAGGTCAGGGACTCCTTATCTAACCTATTTGATTTACTGTGCATGTTTATAAACTGCCTTTCTACCACTTCTGTGCAGGCAGGTACAACTTTTAGCTCAAGTCATATTTTCCTAATGTCCAAGTGGAATAGCTGCTGCAGGAGACAACTGTGGGGTGGGAAAAGCCAACTGGCAACTGGTTCAAGCTAGGCTAAAGGGGGGGGGGGCTATCTTACCTCTGAGGCAGCCAGCAGGAATGGCCTTCCATGGAGGCAACTCTAGGAAGAGAAGAGCCCTTGGTCCAGCTGTGCGATTTCAGCCTTGTTCCTGTTACCAGAATAATAAAACCCTAAAACTGTCCACTCTTGGTGAAGGACGCTGCTGGTGCTGGTGCTGGTGCTGGTGCTGGTGCTGTGCAGACATGCCCAACTCCTCTTGGGGCCAATGCCCACGTCCAGGTATGGATTCAAGCATTTGGTCCCCCCTCCCTCCAAAAATTCACCAACAAGCCTTCAGTCTGAAATTATTGATGGGAACCCCTTTTTTTGTTAATCGGCGAAGTTTTTCAGGAGAGAAACTCCAGTGCCAACAAAATGCCAGAACAGTGCAATTGCTATTTATTGGGTCATTCCACAGGAATTTGTTTTTTGCAATTTAGAAAGTAGTATTTCCCTATAGAAATATTTACTTCTACACTCTGTGGAGTAGACAGTGCCGAGAAAGGTGATTGCTGTTGAAACGGTTCCAGGCACTTTGGCTGAGGTCCCTGGTGGCCATAATGTGTCATTTCTAACTATTAGAGGCATAAAATTCTAGACTAGCAGCCCCTACGCCCCCCCCCCCCGGTTGACAGCTGTGGCAGCAAAGACTCTCATTAGTTTGGAATGCAACCATTATGAAGGACATCTTTTGACAGCTTCTTGATGCTTCAGTTGCTCCAAAAGTCCAAACCCAAACCACACCTTTTCAGATAAAAGAAGTTTAAAAGTGTAAACCGGCTGCAAGCCTCAGAATCCAAGAATGTAGGGATGGCCTTGCTGGATTGGACCAAGATCCAGCTAGCCTTTCTTTCTGTCCCCAGCAGATGCCTCTCAGCATCTCCTGAGCAATGCATGCAGCTGACGGGCATTTCCCTGTTCCTCTCAGAGCCAAGCTACAAGTGACGCCTGACACAGGTTGGACACTTGTCAGCTTCCCTCAAGTTTTGATGGGAAATGTAGGCGTCCTGGTTTTACAGCTTGGCTCTCCATTACAGCTGCAAGACGAGGACGCCTACATTTCCCATCAAAACTTGAGGGAAGCTGACAAGTGTCCAACCTGTGTCAGGCGTCACTTGTAGCTTGGCTCTCAGGGCCAAGCTACAAGTGACGAATGACACTTGAACAGCAAGTGTATTTCTCCCTGTTCACTTGCTCTCCACTCAATCCACTTGCCGTTCAAGTGTCATTCGTCACTTGTAGCTTGGCCCTCAGCTCATCCTCAGAGGCACCCCTCTGGCTGTGCAGAAGAAAATGGAAAACAGCATGACAAGAGCACCTCAGGAGGAGGACAGTTTTTCACAAGGGCGACACAAAATCAAAACAGGGTTGTAGAGTCAAGCCATTAGGGACGAGAAATTCAATAGGCTCCCTGCCAGGCATGGCCACTGCCCACAGCCTGTGAGGCTGGGAGTATCGGCCAATTCAGGGATAGGGATATTGCGGACAAGATGAGGGAGCTCTCCTGCAGGGATTCAGGGGTGCTCCTAACCGCTCCTGTTCAGAGAAGCAAGACTGCGAAAGTGTAGCTTGGTGCACATACCCATCTTGGCCGGCCTAACTTAAGGAGGCCATTTTGAAGGGGAGCGAGAAACCCTGCAGTGGCCCATAGACATTAACCCCTGGCTGGAGCCCCAAGCCGAGTGGGCCCCTGGACCGGTCCAAAGAGATTTGGCAAAGTAACCCATTTGAATATTTTTTAAAAAGGTAAAGGTGCTAGTACTGAGTCATTACTGACCCACGGGGGACGTCGCATGACGACGTTTTCTTGGCAGACTTTTTTACGAGGTGGTTTATGAATGCATTAAAACAACCACCACAAATATATTAGTCATCCACAAGTTTTAGCTCCAGAGGATTTAGCTGTGTTAGTCTGTAGTAGCAAAACAGTAAAGAGTCCAGTAGCACCTTTAAGACTAACCAACTTGATTGTAGCATAAGCTTTCGAGAACCACAGCTCTCTTCGTCAGATGCACCGTCAGCTGTGGTTCTCAAGAGCTTATGCTACAATCAAGTTGGTTAGTCTTAAAAATGCTACTGGACTCTTTTGCTATCCACAGGTTTGGTGCTTATTCGAATTACAAAATTAATTAGCTGTTATTGTAAAGCAAATTAACTTTAAAGGAAAGTGTTATAACTTAAAACAATGTCCAATAAGGTTTCTATCAATGTGAACGATTCCCTGACAAATTCTTCCCTTTGGCCTTCCATTTCAACTTGGAAGGAAGGAAGGAAGGAAAATGATAAATAAAACAAAACTGCTCTTTTAAAAAGAAGTCTGTCTGGGGTTGACTGCCCTTTTAGCAGGAGCAGCTTTGCTCTGCAGTTTGCTGAAGGCACTTAGCCTTCCCTCCCTCTGGCAGCAGCTGCCAAATGACATCAGGATAAAGCAAGGAAGGGAACCTGTCGCCATGTGGTGGCATGCCGGGCTTCATGGACCATCTCTGACCATGATCCCTTTACAAGCAGTCATTTGAAGGGCCTGCCAAGACATCACCCCTTGAGCCATTGCTTCTCTCCGCTGAAGCTGTCCTGGTGTGACTCTGGCCACTGCTGTGCCCCTTCCATCTAGAAATGTTTAGGCCTTGCCTCTTCTGCCTCACCAGTTCCACTGCCTGCTTCCCTCTGCCTCTGCTTGGACAGCGTTTCTGGAAGATCCATCAATTTGGTTCCTTGCTGCCAAGAGCCGTCAAGAGGCACCCAGACAGGTTCAGTTCTCCTCTCCCGCATCACCTAGACCCAAGCCAAACATCACATGAACACAAATCACAAAAGCTACCCTGCTCCTGGGGCCCCCAGGTGATTCTGGACCCCAGGAAAGTTGCTCACCTCCATCCTGTCTTCAAAGTTTGATTTTTTTTTCTTTCCCCTGCGTCAAAACTTTGGCCTTACTGTCTTGCAAACACCTGCCTCCTCCTGCTCTCTTCCTGTCCCAATATGATATGAGGAACAGCTGGCTTCTGTGCTCAGTCTTTGTCCTGCAACCTGCATGAACCAAAATCCCCATCTTAGATTGACCTGCCGGTCCCTCTCTGCAGCCTCAAAGGGAATTAGAGGCAGGCAGTAGTCTGTGTGTTTGGAAGAGAATGACAGGAATGCTCACAAAAGTTGTATTTAGATACTCTCGTTGGGCCTTCAACTGTCATGCACAAACCCCAAGGTGAGTGGAAGGGAAGCAGCTGTCCAGGGGAATATTTTAGGAAAAGACAGAGGTACAAATGGCCACCTCTTCTGGGGGTGTCTACACACAGGTGAGGTCCTACAGAGAGCAAATTAGCTACAGTTTGATCTTCACAAAAAAGATGTTAACAATCACACTTACCTTTAAGAACCACCTTCTCCCATATGAACCTACCCATCAGCACTGGTTGTCTCTGAAGGCTCTGCTTTGGGTGCCCTTGCCATATGAGGTAAGCTGGGTAGCAGCCTGAGAAGGGGCCTTCTCGGTCACGGAGGCAAAACTTTGGAACTCCCTTCCCAGGGAGATTTATCTGTCTCCCTCTATTGTTGCATTCTGCCAGCAGGTGAAGACATATTTGTTCTGTTTGGCAGACCCCCAATAACTGCTATTGGTCCTCCTCTCTGGTTTTGGGGTTTATATATTTTTATTTGTTTTTATTATAATATTTTATGTATTATTTTAAATCCTGTTTTAATGATTTTACGTTTGCCTCCTTGGGAATCCTATTTGGGTATAAGGCAGCATAAAAATGTTTCTAAACAAACAAGTAAAAATCCCGGAGTGGTTCTGCATCTGCGCCCTTGGTACCATAGTGGTGAACTGTGTTTCTAGTTTTGGCACATGCTTACAATTTGCCAGCTTGCTTAGACTGCATATACCCCAGGGACCTCATAGGCTGGCTATGCATCATTTAAAACAAGCTACATTTCAAGAGTAGATGTAGCTTCCATACCTGTGTAGTCAGCAGCACTCCTCATGTCGGCACGTGCTTAGATCTCATTGGACTGACTTATACTCCCCTGGAGATAGATCAAGATGGGTAGCCGTGTTAGTCTCTCTGTAGCACTAGGAAAGAGCAAGAGTCCAGTAGCACCTATAAGACTAACGAAATTTGTGGCAGGGCATGAGCTTTCGTGAGTCACAGCTCACTTCTTCATAAATCTATGGCAGCATGAAGGAGTGGGGGTGGAAGGATCTGAAGAAGTGAGCTGTGATTCATGAAAGCTCATACCCTGCCACAAATTTCATTAGTCTTATAGGTGTTACTGGACGCTTAGTTTTTTCAATTATACTTCCCTGACAGCAGTGCAAAAGCATGCAAAGAATTTGTGAGCCCATCTGGAACCCTCAGCCTGGAATCTGGCCGCAGACCTCGTGTGCTGGAGACAACCAAGGAGAGCACCTCTTTTGGAAGTTAAAAATTTTTCTGCTGGGAGGGCAGAGTGAGGTTGGGGGAAGTGCAAAAACGTAGTCGTGCACAGCATTTGCAATTGAACAATCCTGAAGGTGTGCTAAACAGTGACATTTGAGGGCACCGTTTGTGATCTGGACAAAAGGTGGGTTTGCCCGGCCCAAATCGCCCTTAACACAAACAATAGCTGCATCTTCTCATTCACACATGTAAGTATATTGCAGAGAGTGGAAGCCCCACACCAAAAGACGGGGGGGGGGGGGGTCTGCAGACCAAGTCCTCTGAGGAAAGGTTGCAGGAACTCGGTATGTTTAGCTTGGAAAGGAGGCGACTGAGCGGTGACATGATCAACATCTCCAAGTACTTGCAGGGATGCCATGTAGAGGATGGTGCAGAGTTGTTTTCTGCTGCCCCAGAAGGTCAGACCAGGACCAACAGGCTGAAATGAAATCAAAAGCGTTTCCAGCTAAACATTAGGAAGAACTTCCTAACAGAGCGGACCCTCAGTGGAACAGGCTTCCTCGGGAGGTGGTGGGCTCTCCTTCTTTGGGGGTTTTTAAGCAGAGGCTAGATGGCCATCTGACAGCAATGCTGATTCTGAGAACATGGGCAGGTCATGAGAGGGAGGGCAGGAAGGGTTACATCAGTGCTTAGTTTTCGTAGCCTTCTTACATGACCAGGGTAACGCCTGATCGCCACCTTGGGGTCAGGAAGCAATTTTCCCCAGGCCAGTTTGGCTGGGGATCCTAACGGTGTTTTACCATCTTCTGGGCATGGAACCAGGGTCACTGTGTGTGTATGTGGGGGGGGGGGGGTAGTTGTGAGTTTCCTTCCTTGTGCAGAGGGTTGGACTAGATGACCCTGGGGGTCCCTTCCAACTCTCATTCTAAAAGGGCGAGAACTAAATTCTCCCACACTACCTCTCAGTGGGCCTCCACTTGAACTCCTTTTTTCCACAGCCCAGTTTGGACCCCCAAAGTGCCCACCTGGGGGGAGGGGTCTGAAGACATGGGCGTGGGAAGAGGGAGCATTAAACAACCCACATTTGCATGCCCTTGAACCCACACCCGCAGCCACTGCATGCATGAATGTGGTGAATGGGGATAAATATCTCTTTGGCTATCACCTCTAGCAATCACTTACATTTCTGTTTTTTATTGTCACAATTCATGCATCAAATAAAGTGGCCACTGGCTCATGAAAATGTCTACCAGGATACATTTGTTAGGGTTCTTTTTTTTCAGGTGCCAAAAGATGCTTTATTGTTTGGCCTGCCCCTCTGGAGTTTGTTTTTATTAAGGATGTGATGGAAATAATTGTGTCCCGGTGCCAATATACATGACAATATGTCGTGTGTTTCAGAGACTGCTCCAGTCAGGAGGGGGTGAGAGCAATGCCTTCTTCGGAAATTTCCTGGCCCTTTTCAGTTTAGGCTAGAATATTAACGCTGTTTTAAAGCAGTCTTTTACATTGCATTTCTATAGCAATTTTTAAAAGGAAAAATACGACGCCATTAAAAGAGAAATAATGCGCTTCATTTCCTTCCCCCTTGCCACTCCTGCCTGCCCATCCCCGATTCCCATCACCGAGGCCTGCTAAGAGGCCCTTTGATATAATACCCAAGAACAGCTCCTGAATCAATCTGCAGCAGAGAGGAGTCAATACGCCAAGCAGACACAATGCATCACATTTGACTGCTGGGCAAAGCTGTGATGGGGGCAATAAAGATGCAAAGTGGGAGAACAGATTCCATGCAGGGAAACAAATTCCAAAGGCAGAATCAGAGCGATGGCTCCCTTTTGCACGAAGCTTGCTTTTTCCAGCTGCCGTTTACTCTGGAGCTGTTGGAGGGTTCAAAGCCCTATCAAAGCCAGAGACTTTGTTTCTGGTTCTCTGGAATGTGAAGCGTTTGCACTGTAGCCCCCTCAGTGCAGTTTTCAAATCCAGTAGATACTATCTCTGAGCAGACTGCATGGTCCAGTTATGATGCTCAGCGCTGAATGAGATGGAGACAAAGGTGACAGAATTAGGGCTACAATCGAATTTTGCAAGCTTGATGGATAAGCAAATATCCCTATTTTGCTTTTGCTTCTCCCTGGTTTGAACTGATCTTCCACGTTTCAATTTTCATGCCATTTTCTGTTTCCTTGCGCCAATTTTTCCTGCCAAAGATACCCATTTTTTCAACATAGCTTGTGCCGTAATAATTCAGTCTTACAATTTTTCTAACTTGAATTTGCTTTGCAAATGATTGCATTTATTTTTACTTTGCAGAACTGTGGTAGAAATTGTAGAAATTGGTGGAGCAGAGAGGGGGACTTTGAGAGGCGACCCGAAGTGTAAAACTCTGGGACACAGCAAATTGGTCTGTGTGGGAGAAACTAGACAGATTTTTGGCTGCAGGGCTCCAGTGTTTGCAGAAACATGCTCAAATGTATCCGGCCTGAACATGCGTGGTTACTTATAAAACCTCTGAAGCTACTTCCCTGTGAATTATTCAGGCTTCCTCTGACAGGGAGCCACGACGAGTGCTAGGCAGCAGCGAGCAAGCAGACGGTGTGGCCGAAGATGACGGTGTGCTTAATGCCTCCCCTGTCCAGCCGCTGTTCTCTCCTCCTCCTGCTGGTGCTTTAACGTGCGACGGCATCAGACGCTGTGCTGAAGGGATGCAGTAATTGCCTTTTATTCATTTCGATAGCATCATGAAACATTAAAGTCGGATTTGATGGGTCACATGGGAGCATCCTTCATCAGTGACTTGGCGTGCGTACCGAGTGCGAGATGGTGTGTGAGAAGGCTCGAGTCCCCACCTTCTCACTGCTGGCAGAAAGCATTATTAAAAGAAACTAATCATTTTCCTCAAAAAGTACAAATAACCTAGTTATCTGGTGAGCCTAATGGCCTTATTTTTCCATTCTGCGGCGTAATGAGCGCCGTCTGAGCTGCTTGAATCCGTCTCTCCAAGACTCTAATTGTTTTTAAATGTCTTTCCTAACCACTTCACATTGAGACCATAAATCTGGTTTTCGGGTAACTGAGAGCCACTGTTTGGAGCTCCCATTTTATGATGACACATTTTGGTGTTAATTAAAAAACACACTTAGGAAGATGCCTCTGCCTTTCCATGCCGAGCTCTCCACCATGCCAGAGCTGAGTTGCCGCCTCTTCTCTGGGCAGGGTGGGGGCTCTCTGCCAGGATCCTAACAAGGCTGGAGCAGCCCCCAAACAGACGCCCCGAGACTTGCTTCCTGCTCTGATCCGCCCGGCTGATTATTTCCAAGAGGTCTGCGGAGGTTTGGCTGCCACAGTCCCTGTCCGCACCCCTGCAATTGGCTTCCGTTCTCGGTCACTCTGTCATTATTAGCCTGACAAAGAAGGCTGTTCTCCTTAATGGGGCCCTGTGGCAGGACTCCAGAGTCCTTTGAACGCCTCCATTATTTCCAAAGATGTCTCCTCGTCCTAAAGAGGCCCTGCTTGCCCAGCAAAGAGACTCCATAACCTTCTCCGTGAATCCACTTAGCTCACTGTAGACAGCAGGGTCCTTTCTCTCATCTTTTCTCTAGTTTTTTCTTCTTTTATTTATTTCCTGTTTGTGCCAAAGTACATAGGTGGGCCTAGGAACATAGGACTTAAGGGTGGTCAGCCAGCAGAGAGGCCAAGATTGCTCCCAAATTTCGACTTGTAGGGTATGCAGATATCTTGATGTATTGTCGAAGGCTTTCACAGCCGGAGAACGATGGTTGTTGTGGGTTTTCCGGGCTGTATTGCTGTGGTCTTGGCATAGTAGTTCCTGGTCTTTTGGTGCTACACCTCTGAAGATGCCAGCCACAGCTGCTGGCGAAACGTCAGGAACTACTATGCCAAGACCACGGCAATACAGCCCGGAAAACCCACAACAACCATGCAGATATCTTGTTGAAGCACAGAGGCATGCAAGACCAGCAAGAGGTGTGCATTGGCCTGTGGGATCAGATCAAGGTCTGTCTTGCCCGGCAACAACAAACCACAGGAAAGATGCTGGCAAACTGGCCATCACCTTTCCCTGGCCGTTTCCACACATCCCCCGCTCCCGAAAAATGGTGCAAAACTTACAGAATGGCGCGCCTTCATAGCACGATTTTCCATCATGAATTCACTTTGTCATCGCGCCATGAAGCAAAGTCATGTCGGGAAATCGCGCCATGAAGGCGTGTTGTTCCATAAGTTTTGCACCATTTTTTGGGAGGAGGAGAAGATGTGTGGAAACAGCCCCTGTTTCTGAGAGTCATTGCCACCTGCAGTGCATGGAATGTCCATGTAGCTATCATGGAAAATAGCAGCTGAGGCACTTACACATTATGAGTTTAATTATTTTTTGGCGTTTTCTAATCCACTGGCCACCACATCTCCTCCTACTGGCTTCGATAGCATGGCTCATGAACCGGCCACAGTCAGTCCTTCTGTTCTCCTAATTTTAGAAGTCCATTTAGCTAACTCTGTTTTGTCTCCTGCCCCATCCCAAATCCTCCTTCTTCTAAGCTACATTAGATGTCACAGACATGAAGCTTTTCATTTGGAATTGACAGTAGATGCCTCTATGTATTCACAGAATCATAGGATCATAGGGTTGGAAGGGATCTCCAGGGTCATCTAGTCCAACCTCATGCACAATGAAGGAAATTCACAACTAGCCCCATCCCCACCCCCAGTGACCCCTGCTCCAGGCCCAGAAGATGGCAAAACACTATCAGGATCCCTGGCCAAACTGGCCTGGGGAAAATTGCTTCCTGACCCCAAGGTGGTGATCAGGCCTTACCCTGGACATGTAAGAAGGGGCCACAAGAACTAAACACTGATGTAACCGTTCCTACCCTCCTTCTGTCTAGGTTCACAGAATCCGCATTGCTGTCAGATGGCCATCTAACCTCTGCTTAAAAACCTCCAAAGAAGGAGAGCCCACCACCTCCCAATGAAGCCTGTTCCACTGAGGGACCACTGTAACTATCTGGAAGCTCTTCCTAATGTTTAGCCGAAAACTCTTTTGATTTAATTTCAAGCTGTTGGTTCTGGTCCGACCTTCTGGGGCAGTGGAAAACAACTCCATGCCATCCTCTGCAAGGCAGTCCTTCGAGTACTTGAAGAGGGTTCTCTTATCACCTTTCAACCGTCTCCTCTCCAGGCTAAACATTCCGAGCTCCTTCAACCTTTCCTCCTAGGACTTGGTCTCCAGACCCCTCACCATCTTTGTGGCCCTCCTCTGGACACATTCCAGCTTGTCTATATCCTTTGTGGTGCCCAGAACTGAACACAATACTCTAGGTGGGGTCTAACCAGAGCAGAGTAGAGCGATACCATCACTTCTCATGTTGATACAGCTTAAAATCTGTTGATAAACCCTAAAATCGCATTTGCCTCTTTAGCTACCACATCACACTGCTGACTCTGCTGTATTTTCTGCACACACACTGCACACACTGCTGTATTTATCGGTATTTATCAGGTTTTATGATTTTAATGTACATTGTACTTGTATTATTTGATATTGTTGTGAACTGCCCTGAGTCGGTTTTTGAGGAGGGTGGGGCTATCAATGGAATAAAGGAAGTGAAGTGAAAAAGACCATTACCACATGTAAGCTGACAGCTACAGGGATCAGGTCATGTGCAGGTTCGGCCAAAGAGCACTAAGATGCCATCAAGGAGTGTGTGAGGGATGCGGAAAGAGGGGCTGCCATTGGCGGAGTGTCAGGGATTCTAGGGGCCAAGCTACAAGTGACACCTGACACTAATTGGACACTTGTCAGCTTCCCTCAAGTTTTGATGGGAAATGTAGGCGTCCTGGTCTTGCAGCTTGGCTCTCTGACTGCTGTCCAATGGACTTTTCAACTGTCACTTGTCCAACATTCCGCCAAGCTGCCTACATTTCCCATCAAAACTTGAGGGGAGCTGACAAGTGTCCAACCTGTGTCATTCGTCACTTGTAGCTTGGCCTCCAGGTTTCGAGCAGAGAACTTCATAGCTTGAGGATGGGGCTGCCGGGACTCAGATTGCAGGACTGAATGGAAGACGAGCATATGACATTAGCCTCTGGGATGAGCAGGCAGCATGAAGCCACCTCATGACGAGCCATGTCTAGCACACTGTGCATGTGTCAGAGCACTCTTTGCCTGGGAATTTATATCCCACTTCCTTTGACAAGGCACTGCCAAACCAAACCAAAATGAAACAACAGACACTTGAAAACATGTCAAGTCCTGCAAACACTGTTAGAATCCAGAAACCACCAAGTAAAACAGCCCAGTAAATTTGTTCACAAGTTACAACAACAAAAACGAGCCAGCTCCATCAGCCAACACCCTGTGGGGAATGCTTTCCCCAAATGCCACGTTTCAGACCTGCCAAAGGCATGGCCAGCAGAGAGGAGATTGGGCCTGCCACAAAATACGTGGCACTCGGCCTCCCACCGTTGCCTGCTTAACAGAGCAGCATCTTCTGCCTGCTCCGCTTGGTGCTGCCAGCGGATGAGGGAAAAGCTGCCCTGGTTGGCGCCTCTCTCTTTTGTTGGGGGTTTATTTGTTTTCAGGCCAGCTGCCAGAAGAGAAAGGGGGCCAGGATGCATTTTGCCCTGCTCAGCTTTTCCTCTCCTTTTTTGGTATTTTTAAAAAGCTAGCATGAATGCAAAGCTTTTGTGCTGAGTTCTACCCTGGGGCCCATCAACATCTCTGGACTTCCCTAGACCCTTCTGCATTTTACAGATAAAACTATACACAAATAAAAATAAGACTATCCAATCAGCAGGGTATATACCTGCACACAGAGCCTTCCTGAACTGGCCATCAGCAAATTTCCGGGAAACATGGAAGTTTTCAACTGGAGTTCAGTATTCAAAAGAGTCCATAATAGGCAAATAGGTAATGAGTGGGAATCCCAAGGACCACAGAAGAGAAGGCCTGACTTCTAGGCTTACCAGTGCCCCACTTTTGGTGGGATGCTCCAGGCCTGCCCTTCCACCGCAATTCCCTGGACCAGGGGGAGAAAAGTCTCTAGCCCCTTTTATTTCTTTGCAAAAAAAAGTCCGGAGACTTGCTTTTTTGGAAAGATGAAAGCTAGGAATTCAGATAACCTGATACATGGATTATTATAATGGTATAACAACATAGCAACATTCACTGCTGCTGGTTTTTTTTTAAAAAAAGACTATACACGTCCTGCTGGGGGTGGGGGCTGGCTGCTACCGGAGAACTGGGGTGGGGAAACTGTGTGGGAACCTGCCCTGTGGAAGCTGCTGCAGTGCGTCATTCAGCAGGCACAATAGCAGTAAGGGGACCACACAGATCTGTGCCTGGGTGAAGAACAAGCTTGTGGCTGCAGCTCCCTTTCTCATTTCTGAACAGTCTTCGAAGGAACTCCCACATAGGCCACAGTTCAGAGCTGTGAGAAGATCCTTGGGAAAGGGATGCCAGCCCCCCACCGTGGCAAGGGACCCTCCGCTCCCACCCTCCACCCCCTGCTCCCACTTACTTGTCCAGTCTGGGGGGGGGATGCCTCCTGGGCAGCACGGCGCACTCCCACATGCGGCAGCAGCCCGATTCAGCTGGATTCGGGCTCGATTCGCCCTGAATCATGCTGCTGCAGAACGCAGGAGAGCTCCCAGGGTGGCACATGACTCGCCCGATGATGTCACTTCCTACCATAAGGTCGGGGCCAGGCCTTCAACCTCCTGCTTTGGGGGAGGGGTCGAGGGACATGGCAACCCTGCCTTGGGAATTGTGGCTGGATCTCACATTTTAAGGAAAGACCTCTGGTGGCAAACCAGCCCCGGGTGGCTAAAGCCAAGCTGTGAGACGGCAACAAGTGTCATAATCTTAATACTGGAGACAAGGCCAGTTGCATCCCCATTGCAAGATTTAATTTTTAGAGACTGAAGAAAAACCACGTGGTCCATTCTGACTGCTTTGACCTCTTGCCAAGAGCACATCCTTTAATCAGGGGCACCCTTCTTCTTGCCCCCTTGAAATCAAACTCATGTCTGCAGTATGTTAATGAGTTTGAATGCTGGGTAGGCATGAAGCTCAGCGGGCAGGGAAACGCCACCTTCCCCCCAATTGCTACAGCAAAATAAATAAATAAATAAATAATCCCCCAGGAACCTAAAACACCACGTGCCCTTTTCCACTCAGTCTGGGTGCGCGTCTGCCACAGCTAACCCAGAGGGATACAAGTCAGACCTGGCTTCTCTTTGGCAGCCAATTCAATGCTCACCTGTGAGATGAAACGTGTCTTTAAAGTGATCCTGTCCTCTCCACCCTAGGAAAGTCAAATTAACATATGTTTCTGGAAAAGAACAATGGGGGGAAAGAAAAGAACCGTTAGTCATTGTTGAACGAACAGGTAAGTTTCATTGGAGTGATCTGCTGAATATTCATGCAGTAATGTTTTTTGACATTTCAGAACTCAATTATCGTCTGATTAATCAGCCTTTTAGAATGTGCAATGTTGGGGATCAAAAAGGAGGCACCTCTAAATACCTGAGGGGAACAAAAGGTATTCAGACACATTTTGAAGAGGGGGGCGGGGCGTGAACAGCACCATAGGCTGGTGATCAAGGCATGACCTAAGCAAGAACAGGCAGGTTTTCTATCTATTCCCCACAGTTTGTTTGGGACCAGACTTCTAGTTTTGGGGGTCCTGTGGGCAGCAAGTATAATCTGTAACCTCAAATTTCAAGGCACAGACTGAATTCTCAGCAACTGGAGTGCTGCACACCTGTGCAGGTCTTATTCGGACAATTAAAAAGCCAGAGTGCTTGAGTCTACTTGGACCTAGGAATCTGAAGCTCTTCCTGCTAATTTCATCTCAGGTTTTCCAAATGGCAAATTCCTGGTCACCGGGACTTGGTGGGTAGATCCCTTTGGCTACCAGCTACGAAGTCTTTGTATGACAGCTGAGGCGAATGGATATGTCCTTTCATTGCTTGAACAAGGCCAAAATCCCACATTTGTGAATAAGGGCCAGTGTTTGTTACATGGGACCAGAAGGCCAGGTGAAACAAAGGGACAAGTGGCCCAAATCTCCCTAAATGACCATCAGCTTCCTTGATACTGTGAACCTTTTAAGTGCTCATCTTTCTCTCACTTGGACTCGTCCTGCTCGCTAGGAGGAAATAATTGGGAGTGTCCCGTTCTGCTGACACTTAATATTCTCCAGGTCTGCAGAACTCACCACGTGAGAGCTGCATTTACAGAAGCTGCCAACTTTAATAAATGAACCTGATGAAGCCATACTTTAAAGGGGTAAAGAGGCAGCTGTAACGGCCAGCCCCACTCATCTGGCTTCCCGAGCGATTTGTCCCCATTCAGAAACGAGGCTCTGGCAAGCTGACCCTACCAGGTGCCTTCATGGTCTCCATTTTCTGCACCCCTGGGCTTAATCACAATATCGCCTGCTGGGTGCACTGCCTTTGCCCCCCAGAGGAAATTGTGCATCAGGGACTCTGGCTTGTGTGAATGTGCCAAGAACATTAGTTTCCATTAACGTGACTTCCCTCTACTCCGCACTGGGCAACCAAACAGTATAAAAGGGGTTGGTGAGGCGACAGCATGGGCATGTTGTTGGCTGCAGGCCCAAGCTCATTTACCCCTGAGTAAGCCTCAATGAAATGAAGCATTTATTTTTGAGATTGCCAGCAAGGTTCTGCCCTTGTGAGAGCAGAAAGAAGGGGTAGAAATTGTGTAAAACAAACCGTTCTGTAAATAGCTACTGTATATCCAGTCTCATGGTTCTTTAGGACTGAGAGTTGGTTTCATGGGTAAAAGTGGTGCTGGGGTCTTGAAGAACCCCTTAAAATGGGAATGTTCACCTTTTTTTTGAAGCTCTCATTACTCTTTCTGCTGCTGCTTTAGCACCACCGGGGGCACGAGGTCTTCTTTCTCCTCCGTAGACTCGTCCCAGCTAATCAGGGAGCAAACAGAGAGAGTGAGTTCAGCGCCATGATATCTAATTAATCAATTCTGGCTATATACATTGTTTAGGGGAAATTAAGCTGAACCATGTTCCAGCTACTAACCCTAGGGATGTCAACCTTCAGGTGGGGTCCGGAGATCTCCAGACTACAGAGATGAGTTTCCCTGGAGAAAATAGCTGGTTTGGAGGGAGGACTCTGTGGCATCATATATCCTGCTGAGTTCTCTCCCCTCCCCAAACCCTGCCCTCCGCAGGCCACACACACCCAAACTTCAGGAATTTCCAGACCCAGAGTTGGCAACCCTAGGGATAAGCTTTCAACAGTCAAAGCTCCCTTTGTCAGATAACATGGGAAAGAAGGTGGCCCTTCAGAAGTCCTGCTGCCAGACTGCTCACCCTGCTACAGCACAGCACACATTGGCCGTACCGAGAGGCTTGCTTGGGCCCAGCAAGAACGCTTCCTCTTTCTTCCATTCTTTTCTGGGCAGGAACAGCAAATGTGTAAGATGCTGCAATCATTCAGGAAGACGCAGAGGGACTTCTTAAGTAAACAGAGTATAACTTTGTTTCCAGCGAATAAAGAAAGGAACACAAGGGCTAGCATTGGACTTCATAGCCACTCACTTGCTGGCTTACCCAGAGTCATAAGTAGGAGACGACTTGAGGGGTGGAGACCCACTGAGACTGCGCTCCATGATGCTGCAACATCATTTCTGACTGTGTAACTGGAAGTGACGTCACCACGTGGTGACACAGCCAGAAATGATGTCATGATTAGACATGGGCACGAACAGCATTACGAACAGAAAAAACCCACGAACGGCCTAATCTGCTGTTCTCGAACAAGCTGTTTGTGAGGCCCCATCCTAAAGGAACAGGTGGGTTTGGCAAGCCAGACAGTCTGGCGCCTGCTGCAATCAATCCCCTTGGCAACCGGAGGCAGGGAGGGACTGAACTCAGTCTGAACTCCTTCTGGCTTTCCTTCTGGCTTTAACCCTTCAAAGTACTTCCAGCAGAGAGTTCCGTTTTTGCCACTGTGAAGAGAAAATGACAGCCAACGGGGAGACCCGTGGACCATGCCTTTCCGGGGTGCAATCTCTCTGAAACTGGAGGGGTCTTCACACTGAGGACTATGTCCCCTGCAAATCTGGTGGGTATTGGACATTGGGAAGGTCAGTTTGTGGGGTGTTTAAAGGGCCCTAGGCCCTACCCCTTGCACGTGGCAGGAAAAGGACCTTTAAACTATTCCCCCCTGCCGCCTGCCAGCCGATAGTTTAAAGGGCTCTTTAAAGGGCCAGGTAAGTGGGTTTGAGGGGAGAGGGGGCTAAGTGGGGGGGGGTTGTGGGGGTTCTGGCCCCCACGAACAATGAACAACAAACAATGAACATGTCCAGGAACAGTTCATGTTCGTCCATGTTCGTTGTTCGTGGATGGCACCGAACGACGAACAGGGTGTTCGGGGGTTTTCCCCTGTTCATGACCATGTCTAGTCATGATGCCGCGGAATGCCTGCTCAGCCTCTCCATTCCCCCAGTCTCTCACTGGAGCAAGAGCAGACAATGGAGGGTAGAGCTGGAGTTCTGATATGCCTGAATGTGATTACTTAACTACAGCACATGACAACTCTGGTCATAAGCAAAACCTGGTCTGGAATTGGTACCCTGCAACTATCATAAAATATAATCTGGACTTCTATATATGATACCAAGTTGTCTGGATCCAATGGCAAGGGGATTCAAGAAGATTAAGAGACTGGAGATCCCTTCATATTAAGAAAGGTTAAACAGTCTGGGACTTTTCAGTTGAGAAGAAAGATGGATGAAGGGAGACCTGATAGAGATTTATACAATTATACATGGGGTAGAAAAAGTGCTCCCATCGTTCTTGAACTTGGGGGAGGGGCACACAATGACGGCAATGGGCCACATGTTCAGGAAGGACAGAAGGAACTACTTGAAACAACAAGTAATTAAATTGTGGCGTTTGCCGCCGCTGGATGTAGTAATAGCTGCAAGCACAGATGGCATGAAAATGGGGTTCGATAGATTCATATAGGCGAGATCCATCAACGCTTGCTAGCCACGGTGAACAAAAGAAGCCTCCACATGCACAGGCACTAAACCTTTGAATACCAGATGCTGAAGTAGATGGACCCCTGGTCTGATTTGGCTGGTTACTAAGGTACCCCAGGACTAAAATCCTGCTGTTGGTCTGATTTGGCTCTTCTTATATCCTTATGTCTCAGTCTTGGCCACCTCCCAGACCCTTTTCCCTTCTCCTCACGGAGTGCTGTGTTCCCCGAACAAATGCCTATTTTCTCTTTATTGCAAAGGAAAAGGTGCCCTCCATTTTCTCCTTTGCAGTGAACAAAACTGACACCTTTTCCCCTTGCAAATCTACTTATTGTGTGGGAAAGAATCAAAGCACTCTTTATACCCAAAGATTAAACTCCTCTGCTGTCTGGAGACCCTCATTTTGGGCACTTATTTTCTTTCTGCACACAATTCTCTCCAGATAGAAACACCTGCCTGGTTTATCGCCTTGGAAGCCAGACCCCTCGACAGACATCTTGGCGCCATTGCAATGGCACACTTTACCACTTTGACAAATGGACGCAAAACAGTGTTCTCTGGAGCAAGAATTGCTATTGTTAGTCAAACAAAAGGTGCAACAGAATTTTCTCCCAATGCCTGCCTTCTTCCTCACACCAGCCAGAAGAGGAGGGACCGCTTATTAAGGGAAGGCAGTAATGCAAGATTTCACTGCCAGTTGCTGAAAAGCTTTGGTCTAGGGAAGGGTTGCTGATCCTAGGGGTTGAACGGGACCGGGTCTTCTGGACCCACATCCAGGTTTGTAGCTTTTCCAATCACTGGACTTGGTGTTATGCAAATAGAAACTAATTTGCCTGGTTGGTCTAGCTCCTTTCCTATCTGTGCTTTCTCCGCCAATTACACCATGTACCTGTGAGCCCTGGACAATCAGAGATTTTCGCCCAACCAAACTGTCCTCATTAGCGAAAACTGCACTGTCAACCTTCTACTATTGTCACCCCTCTACTGTTGACAGCTCACCTTAGCATCTTCTGCGACACTCTGAGGGCTCCGGGACCTCACATCTCCAGACAGTCTGGCTGCCTTACTCGTAGCCCATATTACCCGGACAGCACAAAAGTTTAATATCTCGGTAAAAATGTTGTTTGGACTGGGAGGGCTCTTACTTGCCAGGGGGAAAGGGCCTACACTGTTCGTTGCAATGAGGGCGCATCTTGTTTGCAGTGAAGAGAAAGCAGGTGTTTGTTGGGGGAGGGACAGCACAAGGGGAGGAAAATATTAGCGATCTTGTAGGTCCTTTTGATGGCAGATTTCTGCGGCTCAGTGCAAAAGCGCTCGGTTTACATGTAGAAGGCCTCAGGTTCCACCCATGGCACCTGCAGTTAAAAGGATCAGGCAGTAGGAGCGGGGGATGTAAAAGGCCACTGCATGAGACCTGGAAAGCCGCTGCCAGTCCAAGTGGATAAGAGTGACCTTAAGAGACCCCCAAGGTCTGACTCCTCAGAAGGGGGGCTTCGTGGGTTCCCGTGGGTTCCAGTTGCAGCCTGAGAAGAGGGCAGAAGAGGGTGCCATTGGGCGGCCCTCCCAGAAACATGGGGCCATCTCTGTGCCAGGCATGCAGGGAGTGGGGTGTGGTGAGGGCACTTTGGGCAGGGTCCCTACACAGCCCTCTACCTGTCCTGGGCATGTGAGGTGTTCTTCCTTCTCCTGAAGGCAGAACTGCACGTGCCAGTGGTTCCATGAACTTCACCAAGGAGAGTAATTATTTTTTTTTTGCTGAATGGAACTCTGCTTGTTGGGGCCTCCCGGTGTGTTACTGATTGTGGTGTAGGTACATTATTGAGAGCAGATGGCAGATCCTCAGGGGGGTGAGGGCACCATTTGTCTCCCCTCCCCTGTCTATTTTGAGATCACACAAACAGAAGCAAAAGCTTTTCCTCTGTCTGTCCATCTCCATAGCAATGCTGCTTGCCATTGAGGGCGGGGAGGAGAGCGTGTTTGCCCCAGTTCGCTCACCTGCCCTCTCCCAAATTATGCCTGTCTGTGGAACCACCAGAGAACAAACTAGCAAGCAAACAGGAATTGCTGCTGATAACGGCATAAAATCAAGCTTGGCTTGCTGGTGTGAGCCACGTGTTGGGATTCGGGAAGACTGGCCTCATGGCAGAATTCTCCTTGATGGCGAGATCTGTATGTAACTCTATGTAACTCTGCTGACTGGAAAGTGTACCTCTCACCTACATTCCTGCTAAAATGTCACAGCAACAGGTCTGAACATTATGGATTCATTTTTCAATACGTATCTGTTATCATTATATTGGTTAACTGGATTTTTTTCTCACTTTGGGTTTTCATTCATTCATATTATTTGTGATCCTCCCTATTATTTGTTATCCGGGCCTGTAAGATGGAGCTGTTCTGCCAGGCGTATGGTGGAGGCCGAGCTGGGCCCCCACCGGGCCGGATAGATGAGAACCAGTCCCTCCCTACTTGAAGCACCCACCATCTAAACTTTTTAATTAACTTTTAAGTGACGGTGGGTGGCAGTTGGATTGCCTAGTTCTGTGCTGCCTTTTGTATTTTTATATTTTTAAAATATTTATCATATTGTTGATATTGTTTTAAATTGTTATACGTAAGTTGTTCTGAAACGTTTTATAGAGTGCAATCCGCCCTGAGCCTGCCTGTGCAGGGAGGGCGGAATAGAAGTTGAAATAAACAAACAACAAAATAAATATCCCAAAGCGCATCCCCTCCAAAACTCACCCGCCTCAGGCTCCGCCCCCCCAAATCTCCTGGAATTTCCTGTCCTGGAGCTGGCAACTCTCCCTAATTCAGCTCCCAGTCTCTCTCTCTCTCTCTCTCTCTCTCTCTCTCTCTCTCTCTCTCTCTCTTAGAAATTAACCAACAGAGGCTGCTGTATCCTCCCCGACCCCCGAAGCTGGAAGCCCTCCCCTATAAGAAGCCAAGCGTGCCCAGCATCTGAGATCTTCTCCTACCTATGCCAGGCTCCCCGGGGGGTCTCTCTGGCAGCTTTCGCTGACGGTCCAGCCACTTGAGCGCATCTTCAGTCATCATTAACAATTGTAATGTCGCCCGGACTCCAGCGCATCTCTCTCGCGCTAAGTGTAAGCTCCCTGATTTTAATTTTATTCATAGAGCCGCTATTACTCCATCTGGATCGTGTGGGATGAATACTAATGGCTCTCTGGATTGTTTTAAGTGCAGATCTGAACAAGATACTTCCTTTCATTTTGTCAGGAGCTGTCATTTCCTACAGAGGTTTTTCGGAGTCTTCGTTCTAATAGATTCCATTCAAACTCGATGGCGAGCCCTGTTGTGCATTTGTCAAGGCCATGCGAGCGCCGTGTAGCCCTGCAGTGAGAGGAAAGTATACTGTATGACCCCAGCCTGGGGACTGAGAAGACAGTGGAGCTGGCGAAAGGGCAGAGGAAGGTGATGGGTGGAACTGAGAAGGCCATGGGCCTCAGATTGTGTCTTCAACACAGGGTGAGACGTGATGGGGCATTTTAAAGAGCAGGGCTAGTAGCCAAGAGCCCGCCACTAGACGTGGGAATGAAATTAACTTTTCTGGCAGTTCTGCTTGCTCACAATTGACAGAGCACACCAAGCCCCAGAAGAGAAGCTCCTGCTAGAAGGAAGTGGTGGTGCCACCATTTGATTTTCCTTCCACCCACCTCTTTTTCTTCCATGGGGACAGATTGGGTGGAGGGGCTGAGCTCCAAACTGGTGGCTAGCATTGAGTGTCAGGCTCTCCCTTCTTCCTCCTTGGAGATTCCCCCCGCCCCCACTTGATGAGAAACGGGAGGATTGAATGGAAAATAAGCCTACTGGAGGCTTGGCAAGATGGTGCTGTCCCCTTTCTATTGTCTACCTTCCAGCTGAAAAAATAGACTGAACAGAAAGTTTTCTATGTGATATTATGACCAAGAAATGGGCCATTTCCACAGTACTCACCTTCTTCCGGAACGGGGCACAACGTCACGAAAAAAATGCGGAAGATAGCGTCTTCTCGCGCGAGTTTTGTGCGACGTCATGCAAAACTCATGTGAGAAGATGCTATCTTCCGCGGGTTTTTTGTGATGTTGCACCTTGTTCCGGAAGAAGGTGAGTAGTGTGGAAACGGCCATGGTATGAATGTGGGTGGAGCAGACTTGGGTTCACAAAAAACTCTGAGCATAAGAACCATCAGATACACAAATTAACCATTAGCAGATGTAGACTGGAGGACAGAAGAGCTTTAATAGCTAGAGCTGTGAAATTCTGGGATATTTATAACAACAACGTTTGATTTATATACCACCATTCAGGACAACTTAACACCCACTCAAAGCAGTTTACAAAGTGTGTTATTATTATCCTCACAACAATCACTCTGTGAGGTGGATGGGGCTGAGAGAGCTCCAAGAGACCTGTGACTGACACATGGTCTCCCAGCTGGCTTCAAGTGGAGGAATGGGGAATCAAACCTGGCTCTCCAGATGAGAGTACTGCCGCTCTTACCCACTACACCAAACTGGTTCTCAGGACACTGATTGAAGCAAAGACCCTCATAGTGTAGGATAGGTGGTTTCCACACAAGGATAGGCTTGTGTGTGTTCCCTAGAGATGGGCACGAACCGAAATATGAACCAAAATTAAGCACGATCCCATTTCTGACAAACCACCACAAACTTTTAGGCTGGTTCGTTTAGTTCATTTTTTGGTTCGTCAGTGCATACAGCCTGGTGCCTGTCAATCAGTTTCCTAACCAACAGGGGATGGACTTCCAGCAGCCCTTCTGCTGACCTGGAAGTGAACTTCTGCTGGCCCAGAAGTGGTCTTGTGCTGACCCAGAAGTGATTATTTTCTTACCTGGATGTGACGTTTTCACTAACCTAATGAACTGGTTCGTGAACCAGGAGCAGGTTCATGAAAGTTCATGGTTCGTGAAATTTGACGAACCACAAACCGCATGGTTTGGTTTTTTTCCGGTTTGTGCCCATCTCTTGCTGCTGCAGCTGCCAATACATGAAAGCAACACCAGGACTTCCTCATGGCAGGTTTCCCTGCAGTTTCCCTTCCCCAGTATCTCAGCGGTGTCAATTCCTCCCTCCACGGGCTACTGGGGCTTTAAAAAAAATCAATATAACAATCTGTGTATCAGGTTCTCTCAATTTCTGTCTTTCATTTTTAGAAAGTAAGAATCTAGTCCATTTCCTTCCCCTTATATCTCCTCAATGGAAGAGGTAAGAGACTTTTTAAAAATAGAAGCTGAAAATTGACAGATTGTTGTATATCTATACAACAATATGAAACTGAATTTAAAAAAAACCAAAAGCCCATTGGATGGTGGGGAGAAAATGGCTATTATGGGAACAGGGTCAAGGAAAATGGCTCCCACGTGGTCTGGAAAACTTGAACTTTCCAGCTCACAAAGCAGTCATCTTGGCTTTATTGCTATCTTCCCCAAAAGCAAAGCAGATTTGAGAAAAATTAGACAAAAGCTGGGGACACCTTGGAAGATGCACAAATGCAGCATAATGCTGTATAGAAGCAGGAAAAAGAATCCGCTTCTCAATAACACCGAACCTGGGGCAGATAACACATGTGGAAGGGCCATAATCTCTGGGCTGGTTTTCTTTATTTGTTTTTTATTTTACTTAACAAAATTTATATCCCGCCTTTCTGCCCTCACAGTCACAAGAGCCATCAAGGCAGCTAACAAATTAAAACACACATACTAAAATCACATTATAAAACCATTGAAATCAACCAAAATATTAAAACAGTCCAAACCCAAGCTTTAAAAAGAGCTTTGATGCTATTATGTCAGTTTTGACCCAAGAGATCTTTTCTTCTTCTTGTTCTTCTTGTTCTTCTTCTTCTTCTTCTTCTTGTTCATAGAATCATAGAATCATAGAGTTGGAAGGGGCCATACAGACCATCTAGTCCAACCCCCTGCCCAGTGCAGGATCAGCCTAAAGCATTCCTGGCCAATATTCATCCAGCCTCTTCTTGAAAACTGCCAGTGAAAGGGAGCTCACCACCTCCCTAGGCAGCTGATTCCACTTTTGAACTACTCTGACCGTGAAAAAGTTTTTCCAGCTGGTACCTTTGTGCATGTAGTTTTAGCCCGTTGCTCCGCATCCTACCCTCTGCTGCCAACTGGAACAGCTCTTTGCCCTCCTCCAAATGACAGCCTTTCAAATATTTAAAGAGAGCAATCATGTCCCCCCTCAACCTCCTCTTCTCCAAACTAAACATTCCCAAGGCCCCAGGTTCTTCTTGTTCTTCTTCTTCTTCCCAAATGGTCTTGGATTTCCAATTCGGGTTGCCAATGCCAGATTGGAAAATTCCTGGAGATTAGAGGGTGGAGCCTGTGGAGGGTGGAGTTTATGAGAAATGGGACCGAAGCTCCAGGAGAATGCTGGAATGTCCATCCCCATGGAAATGTGTGGCTCTTGAGGGCACCTGCTTGAATACTTGCCTTTTGTTATGAGACATTTATCCTCTTTGCTTAAGTAGATTAATCTTGGATTCTCAGTGCACGCACACCGAGCATGTGTGTTTCTCCCATTTGTTTCATTGGGGTTTGCCATGGATTAAGCCCGTGGCAGCCTTCTGTTGCTTCCATTTTGTTGTATTTTTACATAATATCAACATGCCACTTGCTCTTCTGTCCCTCAGTGGAACAGGCTTCCTCGAGAGGTGGAGGGCTCTCCTTCTTTGGAGGTTTTTAAGCAGCGGTTGGATGGCTATCAGTCAGCAATGCTGACTGACTGACTTGAGATGAATTTAGGCACATCGTGAGAGGGAGGGCAGGAAGGGATGAACCTGTAAGGATGCCAGGGAACTCTCAAAAGACTTCACTTCAGGAATTAAAGTTCTTTATTCTTTAAGAACCAGGGCTCTTCCTTATATGCCAGGGTAATGCTGGTCTCTGCACTTTAGGGTCAGGAAGAAACTTTCTCCAGGCCAGATTGGACAGGGATTCTGGAGGGTTATTGCCTTTCTCTGGGCATAAAGCAGGAGATATGGAGGAGAGGAGCGGGGTAGCTGTGAATTTCCTTTATTGTACAGAGGGTGTGACTAGATGACTCTTGGGGGTACCTTCCAGTCCTATGTTTCTATGATTTTATAAACCTGTTTGCTTAAACTGAATTATTTTTACTATTTAGGATTTTTAAAACCATTCATTATCCTTTAAATTATTTTTTAAAAAAAACACAGCCAATAGCCAATGGCCATCAGACTCTTCCTCATTGTACTTCACGCAAGAGCAAAAATAGGTCATTAGTACAAATAAGCAAATGGTAAAATGTTAAATCTGCAAGAAGCTGAAACCACAGAGATCCAGCTGCTACAAGCTCACATTATTTGCAATTATAAATGGCTTTATCTGGATTATTCAGGTGCAACTGATGGATATTATTAGGTGTTTGTGGAAAGATGCCTCTGGGAATATTATCTGCCATAGTTTTATTATTATCTTAATTATTTAAAATTGAATTGTTTTATTTTAATGTACTTTTAATGGTTCATATATACTCTGTGTTCTCCCACCATTATTTGGTTCGATCTCCAGCGTGCCTGACTTGGTGACTTCTGGAGACCTTTGAATATTCCAGGTACCTCCTTGACCCTGTGCCTCCCTCCTTGCACAACGGCATGTTCTTATGTTCCTTTGGTAATTACACCAAGTAGATGGATGCCTGTGAGCTTGCTCTGAGGGCACTCCAATGCTCGTGAACGGATACGAGGTGGGAATTATTCCATTTAGCAAAGAGGATTAATGTTTCATAACAAAAGGTAATTTATTCAATTGTATGCAAAGCAAGGTCTGCTGGTAATAGCATGTACAAAGCTTGCTTATTTCCGCCTATTGTATGATAAGTTTAATTCCTGTGAAAACATTGGTAGCTCTATTGTGTATCTTTGGGGAGGACTTGACCAGTCCCGAAATGAATTGGACTCTGTTAATTAAAAACACTTCAGAAGAAACAGACGAGGAGCCTGATAGGGGTTGTGGGTAAATGAGGACTCCTTCATGAATTGTAATAAATTGAGGGGGTTGATTTGAATGGCATCCAAAGTGACAGTGAGCCTCATTCATCCGTGTGGTGTCAGGACTTTGTTTGGCTCAATAAGTCCCACTCTTGACAGATGTAGTGGATAGTGCAAGTGGAACGTCCTAACTGGCATATGAGAGCGACTCTATCTTCCATCAAGGATGCTCAACAACTTCACAAAACTAATATCTGCAGGCTTCTTGAGAGAAGCAGCAGCTGCAGAAGTGGTACAGAATTGACCGGGACGATGCCCAAACTCTTGTATTCCTGGGATTCGCCGCTCCGACCCCGATTCTCCATGCCATGGTATGGAATGTATTCCTATGCCTGTTTTTGTTGGTATGCCCTGGATTAAGGAGTGTGTATGTGTGTTGTGTCTATGTGTTGGATGCACATTTTATCGTTATATATACAAGTTCAGATTGCAATGATGTGTCTAGCAGTAGAAAGAAATTCTTGGTGGGCTGGCGAAACAATGCAGAACTCCGTGACGAAAACCTATGGAATGATGCAAGAGGCATTCACCCACCCCTAAAACTGACAAAGGTTCATAATGTAGACCTAGACCAGATTCCAGGGAACATGAAAGTCTGTGGCAAATCAGGGTAAGTGGTTCAGAAAGCATCACTGCCCTTCCTGAACAGCCTTAAAAATAGAGAAAGCCAGGAGCTGAGGACACACCTCACTCCACCCAAGAGTGGTTTTACTCTTCTTCTGTACTCTTCTATCTGCCCCTGGAAGAACGTGGGAGCTTTTCCTGAGCAGAAAACTCCAAATCCATCTCAACTGTTGATTGGGGAAATCCCATGTCACCTCATCCTGGTGTTCTGGCCAAGCCCACGGCTTCAGGCCCTCCCATTATCTTCCTTCCGTCTGCCAAGGCCTTCCCTGAGGGAAGTTTTTCTCCCACCCCTCTAGCCCTGAGAGCCAAACATCCAGCCCAAACATTTTTACTTGATCTCAGCTGCTTCCCTGGCCTGATCTTTGCTTTCATGGCTAATTCAGTCCCAGTGCTGCTGATTAAGAAACAGCAAATTTTTCACACCTCTCTTGTTCTAGCCATAAATTTTTTGCCAGATGTGAACGCAGCCAAGACAAGCGCTTTGCCATCAACACAGTCTTCATTCCCGATTATGCTGACAACGTTAAGTGCCAAAAGGTGACAGCTTGCTTTTCATGTCTCAGGAAGTGCATGTTGAGATGGCAATTTTCTGGATGATAGAGTAAGAGAGTTTGGATTGCATAGAGATCCAGAGGAGTTAGCCGTGTTAGTCTGTAGCAGCAAAATAGTAAAGAGTCCAGTAGCACCTTTAAGACTAACCAACTTTACTGTAGCATAAGCTTTTGAGAGCTGCAGCTCTCTTCATCAGATGCATCGTCAGATGCATCTGATGAAGAGAGCCGTGGTTCTTGAAAGCTGACAATGAAGAAAACTGTGATTCTCGAAAGCTTATGCTACAATAAAGTTGGTTAGTCTTTAAGGTGCTACTGGACTCTTTACTAATACGTGTGAAGTTATCATTTGTGGTTCTTCCCCCTCACCATTGCCCTGGAAGTATACTCTGCAACTTCTAGACAGCTTTGATGGCCTAGGAGAGTATTGAAGACATGAAGAAGACATGAGGAAACTGCCTTCTATTGAATCAGACCCTTGGTCCAGCCAAGTCAGTATTTTCCACGCTGTCGGGCAGCTGCTCTCCAGAGGTTCAGGCAGAGGTTTCTGACATCACCTCCTAACTGGTCCTTTCAACTGGAGAAGATGGAGATTGAACCTGGGACCCTTTGCATGCACAGCAGAGACTGTACCTGTCATGTATGCCTGCCTGCAGTACATGCCATGGGTATGTTATGTGCAACCTATTAATCCTCTGACCCTAGGGAGAGTTTTAAGTACCTTTCAGTACCTGTTATTTGGAAGTTCAGTGTGTTATCTCCTCTTTGAAGTTAAACACTTTCACTTCTGTAGCCAATAGAGATGGGCACGAACAGCAATACGAACTAAAAAAAAGCCACGAATACCCAATCTGCTGTTCATGAACAAGCTGTATGTGACGCACCATTCTAAATGAACAGGTGGTCATTGCAAGCCTCCTTTGTTGCTGTTCGTTGCTCTTCGTCAAGCCAGACAGTCTGGCACCTGCAATCAATTCCCTTGGCAACTCAGGCAGGGGTTGTCTGAACTCTGTCTGAACTCCTGCTGTTGCCCTGGAAACCCCAATCTAAGCCCAATTTAGCTTGATAGGCAGGTCTTCCTTCCAAGTGTGGACTGGAGCTCCAAATTTATTACAAGAAGAAAAGACTGGGGGGGGGGGCTCCCAGCTCTGGCTTTCAGGGAAAGACAGCTGCTGTTAGAGAAACAGGGTAAGTGCATTGGAGCTTGAATTTTTTGTGTGTGTGGTGGGATAGGGATCTACCCCTTCTGGTTCCAGGGCTGCTGCCAGGCTCTGGGGCCAAACTATTATTTATTATTGGTACCTTTCCTGCTGCCTGCTCAGGTAAGGTTTCTGGGAGTGGTGCGGTAGGGATCTACCCCTTCAAGTTCCAGGGCTGCTGCCAGGTTCTGGGGCCAAGCTGTTATTTATTATTGGTACATTTCCTGCTGCCTGCTCAGGTAGGGTTTCTGGGAGTGGTGTGGTAGGGATCTTGATGGCTGGAGGACAGCCTGCTGCCCCCCACAAACAAAGAACAATGAACACGTTCGTGACAGTATCATGTTCGTCAGTGTTCGTTGTTCGTTGTTCATTGTTCATGGATGGCAACGAACAACTAACACCATCTTCGGTTTTTTTCCTTTTTGTGCCCATGCCTAGGCCAGATGCAGCTAGTCTGAATTGTATCTTCCCTGAAAATGGGGATGATTTCATCCCCAACTTGCTATTGTTGCCTATTGTAGTCTAAACTCTGATACTTTTGTCTCTGGCGTTTGTGCCAGAATATCAAGAGGCTACTAACCTGGGGAGAGACTCTAACCTGTAAATAACCAGGCTTTCCCTCAACACGTCACTTCTGCCAATTCCACTGTCTGAGCACCTTGAGCCTGATAGATTGCTAATAAAAGTTACTTCAACCAAACCACCTGTGTGATTGCTGTGGAGAATTTGGTGACTGGAGATCTCCTGGAATTACAACTAATCTCCAGGCGACAGAGATCAGTTCTTCTGGAGAAAATGACTGCATTGGAGGGTGAACTCTATTGCGTTATATCCACTGGAGGTCCCTCCAGTCCCCAAACTGCACCTTCTCCTGGCTTCACCACCCAAATCTCCAGGAATTTCCCCACCTGGAGCTGGGCTATGGGCTAGGACACTCATGAAAAGCTGTTGTAGTGCAGTGCTGAATAGATAGAACTGCAGATGAAGGATCCCCTCTCTTGTTCATCTCATGCCTCTGCCATGAACTCCAAAGTCGTGTTTCTCAGGCAAACCGGTCTCCGTCCCCATCTGCAATATGAGGGGTGTCACTTCTATCTCATCTCATCTCATCTCATCTCATCTCATCTCATCTCATCTCATCTCACAGTTTTATGGTAGAGATTGTGAGATAACGTGAACCTTGAAAGCACTATGCCAATGCAAAGTACTGTTACTGGATAAGGCTTTTGAGTCAGTGGCAACACATCTTCTGCCTGCGCTTCTGTAGAGACAGAGAAGGGGCTTCAGATGCTCCTGGTGCCTGTAGCAGCACCAAACACTTTAGTCTGCCAGTAAGAAATGTCCTTCGGCATCAACATTATTAGCAAGGGAGACACCTTACAGATGTTGTGGTTCATGGTGCTCTGCCACCGGAGCACAAGGACACTGGGAAGGTATAAAGCCATCAATCTGACAAGGAACTCATACACAATGCTCCCAGCCTAGTGGCAGGCAGTTGGGAGTGAATGTGCTGGGCTTCTTTTGAGTAGAACAAGCGAAGAGGCAGCTATCTCCACATGAGAACCTTGCTGCCAACATATCTGCGGTCAGGGTTTTTTTTCTGGGAAAAGAGGTGGTGGAATTCGGTCGGTTGCCCTCGGAGAAAATGGTCACGTGGCTGGTGGCCCCGCCCCCTGATCTCCAGACAGAGGGGAGTTGAGATTGCCCTCCGCGCCACTCAGCAGCGTGGAGGGCAATCTAAACTCCCCTCTGTCTGGAGATCAGGGGGCGGGGCCACCGGCCATGTGACCATTTTCAAGAGGTTCCGGAACTCCGTTCCACCGCATTCCTGCTGAAAAAAAGCCCTGTCTGCAGTAATGGACAAGACAGGTGGCCTGCTTCAGCGCTGAGTCTAGCCTAGGACATGACTGGTGAAATCCAAAGCAGAGTTACTCCACTCTAAGCGCATTGATTTCTCGGGCTAAGACTGGAGTAACTCTGATTAGGACTGCACTGGATGAGCGTCCCAAATTCACGCCTTCCTTCGCCATCAGTGCCCACCACAAGTCATTGTGACCTACTCACCAAGAAGTACTTTACTGCATAATTAATGGCAGAGTCCCCCAATCCAGCTAGCATTTGGAGGAGAAAATTGCTATGATCTGCATAGTCTTAATTGCCAAGAGTATAGCCCCTGAGGCCAGGGCAGCTTCTCCATGCAGGAGTTCTGTCATTCTCCAGGCAGACATCAAGAGGATCACTAAAGCGGTGCTTTATTGCAGGGCTTGCTTATAACAACGGAATCTTTGGTTCATACCTCCGCTTACAACTTGGAGTTCCAGTTCTTGTTCACGGGGGTCAGCTCCTGCCAAAGGATGCAGTGATGGCCACAGAAGCAGACAGCTTTGAAGGGGGATTAGACAGATTCATGGAGAACACATCCATTGGTGGCAACTAGCCCTGGTGACTAAAGGGAACCTCCACATGCAGAGGCAGTCAACCTCTGAATCCCAGTGCCAGGAAGCAATACTGGGGGAAGGCCTCAGCCTCCACGGCCTGTTGCTGGCCCTCCAGAGTAACTAGCTGGCCACGGAGTGAGACAGGGCGCTGGAGCAGATGGACTACTGGTCTGATCCAGTGGGGCTCTTCTTACGTTTTCACACCTGTAATTGCTGCCTCTAGCCACGGCACCCTTACAACAGGGTCAGGCTATTGGAGAGGCAGCAGGTCCTAAGGGAGTATGGATGCCATCTCCAGGCTGGGAAATTCCTGGAGACCTTAGTGGGAGATAAGGCCATAAATGCCAACCTCCAAAGCAGCCATTTCCCCGATGGAAAATGATCTTTGCCACCTGGAGATCAGTTGTTGTAATTCCAGATCTCCAGGCTCCATCTGGAGGTTGGCAACCTTAGTCCAGGGCCCGGTAACATGGCCCCAGGCCTTTGCAGCTGCCTGGCTCCCTGCTTTTGTCAGCCAGTTCTGTCTCCTCCATCCTGATCTGGCCATTTTGTCCTCCTTCCTCTTGCCATGTCTTCTCCCTGGCTGTCTTGGCCTTGCCTCCCAAGGAGGTCTCTACTCCCCAAAGAGAAAAGTGCCCAGTAGCACCTTTAAGACAAACCCACTTTATTGCAGCATCAGCTTTCGAGAACCACCGCTCTCTTCATCAGATGCAAGATGCAACTGTGGTTCTCGAAAGCTTATGCTGCAATAAAGTGGGTTTGTCTTAAAGGTGCTACTGGATGCTTTTCTCTTTTGCAACTACACTTTACTGTAGCATAAGCTTTCGAGAACCACAGCTCTCTTCATCAGATGCAAGATGCAACTGTGGTTCTCGAAAGCTTATGCTGCAATAAAGTGGGTTTGTCTTAAAGGTGCTACTGGACGCTTTTCTCTTTTGCAACTACACTTTACTGTAGCATAAGCTTTCAAGAACCACAGCTCTCTTCGTCAGATGCAAGATGCAACTGTGGTTCTCGAAAGCTTATGCTGCAATAAAGTGGGTTTGTCTTAAAGGTGCTACTGGATGCTTTTCTCTTTTGCAACACTTTACTGTAGCATAAGCTTTCGAGAACCACAGCTCTCTTTGTCAGATGCAACCGTCAGGTTGCATCTGACGAAGAGAGCTGTGGTTCTCGAAAGCTTATGCTACAGTAAAGTTGGTTAGTCTTAAAGGTGCTACTGGACGTTTTTCCATTTTGCTACTACAGACTAACACGGCTGACTCCTCTGGCTCTGCTCCCAAAGGCATCCTCTACCCTTGGGAGGTTCATGCCAGCACCGTTAGGCCCTGTTTGCCCTCCAAATGCCCCCGGCCCCCCTTTCTTTTTGAGCTACAGGGCTGTTTTGGGGTTCCCCTAAGGCACACTCCAGCCCAGGGTACCACGTTAACTACAAAGTCCTGAACAGGTTGGGCCTAGGGTTGCCAGCGTCCAGCTAGTGGCTGGAGATCTCCTGGAATTACAACTGGTCTTGAGGCGACAGAGATCTGTTCACCTGGATAAAATGGCTACTTTGGGGGGTGGACTCTATGGAATTATGCCATGCCAAGGTCCTTTCCCTCCCTGAACTCCACTTTCTCCAGGTTTCTCCAGGTTTCACCCCCCAGATCTCCAGGAATGTCCCAACTTGGAGCTGGCAACCCTCGCTGGGCCTCTGCCTAGCTTAGAGACCATTTCTGCTCCTGCCCCCACCCCGTGCCAATCAGCCCTCAATTCCTTGTGAAGAGAACAGAAGGAGGCCAGCCGCCCTTCTTTCTCCGCTTCTAGCCAGCATGTAGAATGTGCATACCCATGGGAAAGGACTGCAAATAGCATGAGGCTAGTTCTCAGTAATTTATTGGCCCATCTGGCACCACGTGCAGCCACCATATGCGTTCCTCAGGACTGTTGTACACATAGCAGCTGTTATCACTGTTTGCCATGCCACATTCAAAAATAAAAGTTTTACTGTGGTATGATGAAAATCACTTTACCCACATGGTGTGAATGTTGCGTCTGGTCAGCTCGACATTTGGCAGCCTCGTGGGAAGGAGGCAGGCTGCAATCAACAGGCCGCCTTGCCTGGCTGAACTCCAGTGATTATACACCAGGTGAACTTCTGACTGAATAGCCTTAAACTCAGCTTGTCTTGAGCAGCTTTGCTCCTGGGCTGTAGCTGCCTGCTTGCAAGTTGGGGCTGCTTTGGCCACACATGAACACATGGACCTGCCTTGTCCTGAATCAGACCATTGGTCCATCAAGATGTCTGCTCTGACTGGCAGAAGCTGATTAGATTTTTAGCTCACCCTCCCCGCAAGCAGGCTCAGGGCGGGTTACAATCACAAATAAGGTACGATAGATAAAACCAATAAAATAACATCTCAGTGCAAACAGGTGGAGGCCTTTCCCAGCACCTCCTACCTGACACTTTTAATTGGCAATGCTGGGGATTGAAACCAAGACCTTCGGCAGGCAAAGCAGTGCTCTACCACTGAGCCACAGCCTCTCCCCAAAGTCCACTGATTATTCATTTCATTTCTTGGACTTTTAGCCCACCCTCCCTGCAAGTGGGCTCCAACAGGATATAATTTCAATTACAATTAAAACATAAGAAAATTGAGCAATCATAAAATACAGTAAAATCCAATAGAATGTGATAAAATGCAAGATAGAAGTCCATACTAACTACCCCTGCCAATAGTGCACAGGGAGAGGGAACTTTTAAGGGGAAGGGAGCAAAGAGGAAACAGCCACTTAGGTCACACTACAAGTCCTCTGTGTGTGTGTGTGTGGGGGGGCAACTATACAGTCCTTCGCCCTGACAGAGGACTGGTAGGGAGGCTCGCTAGATGGGTACAAGGCCAGCTTCAACCATATACCTGGTGGAACATCTCCTTGTTACAGGCTTGCCGAAAGGATAAAAGATCGTGGCGGGCCTGAGACAGAGAATTCCACCAGGTTGGAGCCAGGACCAAAAAAGCCCTGGCTCTGGTCGAGGCCAGTTGAGCCTCCCTGGGGCCAGGGACCACCAGTAGGTGTTTATCAACTGATTTAAACACTCTCCTGGGTACGTAAGGCAGGAGGTGGTCCCACAGATTAAGAAATGTATCCCTGAATCATGGTCAGAACATTAAGTCTTCAATACAGTTAAAGTAACAGCTCAAACTATAGCTACAGTTATATATGGTTATTCAATTGATCAATGTGATTAACATAATCAATGCTATAAATGCTCTTATATATCTTATATATGTTCCTATTAATGCGATAAATGCTCTCATATATAGTTAGATATAGCGTCGGTTGATTTAGAGGTAAGGTTTAACAAGATAAAGAAAGGAAATATTTTGGAGTATATTATTTTTGAGTGCATTAGGTGGTATGCTTGAAAATTATTTTTTAGGAGTTGTATGCTTATTGTATCTTGCTAGTTCTTGTAATATGTATCTCAAGGGGTTTTTAAATTTTAATTTCCAGTTCCTGTTCCCTTTCCCCTTTTTCCTTTCTGTATCTCTAATTGTTTTTAATGAAAAATAATAATAATAATAATAAATCATTAGGTGACCTGCTAGTATTTCAAAGCAAGAAATAGCTTGCAGTTCATGCCCTTTGCCACTGTGCATTCGGATACACCATTTCAATATTTATTTATTTATTTATTTATTTATTTATTTATTTATTTATTTATTTATTTATGTCATTTATAGTCTACCTTTCTCACTGAGACTCAAGGCGGATTACACAGTATGGAATTAGTACAATCCGTATCAAGTACCTTTCCATATGGTATCAAGGACATTTCTACAAACATTGCCATAGGATAAATAGATACAAGTTTAAAAAGACATAGCATTAGCAAGAATCCAATACAGAGTAGAAAAAATACTGAAACAGAACATAATCAATTCTAGGACTGACATTAGACAACACGGAGCACGGGTTGTACATAGGAGTACATATTGAAAGAAGCAAATAATATGTAAGGCAACAGAGTGGTGAAGTATATGATCCCCAACTTGTTAGTGAAGCATCTGAGACCCCATCCCTACAATACAGCCCTCCCATTTGAGTAAAAAGCCTTTTTGAATAGTTTGGTTTTGCATTCTTTGTGGAAAGCTGGGAGAGTGGGGGCTCTCCTGACCTCAGGCAGGTCAAGGGGCCACCACAGAGAAAGCCCATGTATAGGCATTGATTGCTTTTTGTGCCTGCACAGTCTGTGGTCTCTGTTCAAAAAGACAAATTTGATCACAAGAAATGATTGCAAGATTAACTGAGTTCGAGGGCATTCATGGATGGTGCACAGAAATGTAAGTAGTAAGTCTCAATTTTAAAAATTTCAACTGAATTTGCTTCTTTTTACTTTTAACTGTACTTCTTTTAAAGCCGAGCGGCACGGAGGGCAATCTAAACTCCCCTCTGTCTGGAGATCAGGGGGCGGGGCCACCGGCCATGTGACCATTTCCACCGAGGGCAATTTAAACTTTAAAAAACTCCCCCCTTGTTCCAGCTGACCCAAAGTGACGCCATTGTGCGGTCTTGAGTTCCACCACTGAGTTCCACCATCTCTTTTCCCAGAAAAAAAGCCCTGGTCTGAACCGTAGTGGGTAGGACTACCTCTGCTGTTTATGTATTTTTATTCCATTTACCTCCTGCCTTTCCTCCCTTGAGGCAACATTCCCAGGAGCTGATTCAGGCACTGACCGGATCTCTTCCCGCATCTTCTGCCTTCCGTAGCGCACAGGCTCCGGGACTCGAAGATCCAACGAAATGCTTTTCTAGGTGGAAACAGGATTATTGCAGCGTGCCATCGATCTGTGTGGCAATTGAACTGTGTTGTTTGTCTGTGCTGCTTTCCAGCTTTTTGGAGGGAAAGTATAGTTAATTTGTGCTCAATGATCTGTAGTGATATGGCAGTTCTGCCTGTGGTGTGTTTGCGCTGTGATGGCTCAGTCATACGTTCAATTCATCACCTAATGCTGTGCCAATCTAGCGAGGGACATGGATGTCTGAACTAGCCCTCCGTTCCATCAAAATTGGTATGGAGGAAATATGAGTCTGTTCAGCGTATAAGAGAACTCCTTGCCCTATTGATCCAAGGAGTCCAAATCTGCAGCGTTGCCAGTATTTGAACAGTATTCTGGACCCACCCTCTGCCTGAAAAAAGCATTGCAGACGGGGAAGGCCTGAGAAGCGTTGGAAGCGTTGCAGACTCGCCTGTGTGAGAGAATTGCAGGTCGGTTGTGTTTGAGCCATTAACAGGTCCTGCCATCCACTATTTGCCATGAATGATTGGCCCATCTGCAGGAAGATTCTCCCTCACTGTCTCTCTGAGCTGGAATTGAACTAGTAGCCTAAAGGCTAAAAAGCCTATTATTGGCTATAGAGGAGCAGACACCTCTGCAATCCGCCCCAACTGGCGCTTGCTCCTTCGTCATCCCCAACCCATAAAATGCAACACTGGTATTCGCTAATATCTTGGCTGGGCCTGCCATTTTCCTGGGACCTCTAATTGGGTCAAATACTTGTATTATGCCCTGACCTGGATAGCCCAGGTGAGCCTGATCTCATCAGATCTCAGATGCTAAGCAGGGTCGGCCTTGGTTAGAAATTGGATGGGAGACCTCCCAACAAAGACCAAGGTTGCAGTCAGGCAATGGCAAACACCTCTGTTAGACACGGGGGAGGGGGGCGGGGGAGAGGGAGTCACCATTTGTCAACTATGACTTGAGGGCATTCTCCACCTCCACTTGAATTATGTGGGCAGGACTTTTTTCTGGGAAAAGAGGTGGTGGAACTCAGGACTGCACAATGACGTCACTTTGGGTTAGTTGGGAGTTTTTTAAAGTTTAAATCGCCCTCTTGAAAATGGTCACTTGGCCGGTGGCCCTGCCCCCTGATCTCCAGACAGAGGGGAGTTTAGATTGCCTTCCATGCCACTCCAGCAGTGCAAAGGGCCATCTAAACTCCCCTCTGTCTGGAGATCAGGGGGCGGGGCTATCAGCCATGTGACCATTTTCAAGAGGTGCCGGAACTCCATTCCACCACATTCCTGCTGAAAAAAAGCCCTGCCTGTGGGAAGACCAGTAAGGTGCATGTTTGGTCAAGCAGCAAGCCCTGTTCTGAATCTGTACGTGTGGGGGCCTTTAAAAGAATCCAGGGCAGTGAGACTTCCGTGGGCTTTCTCGCTTCAGAGCTAGTGGTCTTCAGCTGAAACTCACCATGCTGACATACAGTCCTGCCTACTGTTGGCTCTCTTTCAGATTTCTTCCCAGGCTGAGACTCAGTTAATCTTGAATGCACAGAAACAAATGACTGAGGTGGAAGGAAGTGATGCAGAATTATAGTGAGGGAGCGTTGCCTCCTACCTGTCCAGCCCCAGTCTGGGGCCAAGTTCCCTGACATGCATTTTCTGTGTCGGCCGTCCCTCCCTCTCCCCAACACGGCAGTGCCCCCAGTTACACTTCCAGCAGGATGCCTGCAAAACACACCAACGGGATTAGTTATCAGAGTGTAAGATTCATAGTGCTGCTGCTCCCCCAGATAAAGTAATAATTCCAGAGCAACTTTCCAAACTGCAATTTATTCCAGTAGTAAAACATCGAGAAGGTAAATCACAAAGGGCATAATCACTTCTTTTCTTTCTTGTAAATCATGCCACGTTTGAAAAACTAATGCCCTCTCTGCGTGCATAGTCGGAATCTGCATTTTGTACATTTTTGGGGAGGGGGGAGGAGAACAGGGAGGAACTTTAGTGTGCATAAATGTGCCTAAATGTGAACGAATGGGGGTATTTAAAGCCAGGCCACGTCGGCACACAAGCAGCATGGAAATATGCCCGCGGAGATGCTGCCCATAATTCTTTCTTGCGCTGTATGGCCCTGAAGACACAATCAGTAGGCAGCGTTTGGCATGCAGGGGTCTATTGTAGATTCAAGGCTGAGGAAATTCTGCATCCTTGGCCAGCAGCTGATGCATTTCACCACTGAAACTGCAGACACGTTTGTATACTGCCCCAATTATCTCACTAAGAATCATTTCCAAGTCTCCACCCCCCTGCATATATTATGGAAATCTCTGCCCAACCTGCAGCATTAGTCTCGCCCGCTCCGTCTTGCTGTCCACTGAATTAAGAGCTAAGAGGGATTTTGCTTTTTTTCCCTGATGAACACTTGCTAGAGAAATATGACTGCCCTTCAATATGTTACCCATGGAACACAATGCAGGGCAGCATAGCAGCCGCACTGTGAGACGGGGCAGGCAGTACAAAGGGCCTGCATGTTCATGCTTGGAACTTCCCTTTACACACATGGGGCACCAGAGTCAAGATGCCCCACTCCAGTGCTTACTTAAAGACTTTGGGCCTGAAGCCTGAAGTATGACCGCAATACCAACTCACATAAAAAGCCATCCTCCAAAGACAAACATTGGGATAGTGACACACCAGAGGTGGGTCCCTGAAAACCGGAAGTGCTAGAACACGCATGCTGGAAGAATGCCCTGGAGGACGTGAGGAACAAGTGGCTGAGAGCTCACCTCCTCGCCTGCTGACAAGTCCCAGCTTTACAGTTCCACTCCCCTCCTCCCGTTCTTTTGCCCCTGAGTAGCAACTGAGTGATAGGAGTGCATTTATTCTAGTAGCCAAAAGAGACTGAGGGGGGGTCACCTGCTACTAACACCTGGTCTGTAAGAACAGACCCCCCAAATGGAAGGGACCAAGTACTGGAGGCAAACGGACTCAGCAACTAGAAGAATCACCTGGTTTTGCAGTTCCAAGCTAACTTGTGTTTGTGTTGGAATTAATGGCTCAGGGGATGCCGTTTTTGAAAACAGCAGGCCAAGAATGTTTACATAAGTAATCCCAAAATGCCTTTTGATGCATTTGATACTCTTTGCAAAGGGTGGGAGAAATTCTGTCGCCTCAAAAGGAAGGCTTGCCCCTTTGACTGCCACCTTTGGAGCCCACGCAGAAAACTGTTTCACACAATCCACCACTCATCTCCACTTGAGATATGGTTGAAATCCTCCATATGGCTTGTCCAGTGGACCCTGGTGGCCAAGCCAGCAGTCCTTGGGGGTGAGGGAGGTTGCCCTGGAGGACTTGTGCCACCTGCAGAGATCCAACCTTCTTTGAGGTTTGTGGCTTCACCCATAGACAGGCTGCGAGGCTGGGCCAGGTGTGCGGCTGAGGATGGTGTCCAGAGTTCCTTGGCCCTTTGTGAAATCAATGAGGGATTTTTTTTTGTTCCTGATTTCAGTGAAAAACAGACCCATGTCTTGAAACACAAGACAAACGAGGGCCGTGATGAAGCTGACAACACCCTGCCACAACTGTGCCATCGCCAAACACGAGGCGGTAATGAATGGTAATTCTTCAAACCTAGACATTTGCTGTTTTTCCCCCTTCCTTAACAACTGAACTGATTAGAATGAAACTTTGACTTGATTAGCGATTATTGTCTCTGCATGGTGGTTGCATGGAGCCCTCTCATTTTCTTGGTTTGTTTTTTAAGAAACATTGGCAGGCGTCTCGTCCCCTGATTTAATGCTTGGATTCTCTGTTCCATATTCATTTGTTTTGTCCCCCCCCCTCTTCTCAAAAGCAAAAGCTTGAATCATTGCATACTTTCTTCTGCCTTCCCCTCCCCTTTCTCCCTCTCTTTAAATCTTGGGAATTTTGCAGAAGTTTGCATAAACTTTGCAACAAACTTCCCTCGTGTATCTCACTGAGCAGCATAACTGGTGCTTCTTCAGGTTTTAAACGCTCAACGTGACCTCTTACTCTGGTTTTTGGAACTCTGCCCTGTGCCGCACCAGCCATATCAGGGTTTTATTGGTTTCATAGTGCCCAGTGCAGCATCCCAGTGAGTTGGGAAGCTTTTCGCCTGTGATTCAGGAGGTGTGATGTTGCACAGAGAATCTCTGGACATGATCTGTTAGCCTAGGACCATAACTGCTGAGCACACTCGCATGCTGTGCATGTTTGGGGTATATCTGGCTGGGCTGCAAACAGGCCTGGAAATGGGTTTGAAAAGGACCAGAACCCTGGGGCCTCTGCTGACATCCCAGGATGAATAATGATGTAAGCGATAGCAAGCACTAAGAGTCTCTCTACACAAGACGCCTCAGCATGTTTGTCAAGTGTAGGGAGATGCAATGTTAGCTGGGAAGCATAGTTTTAAAAGACAGAGCAGACGAAGATCACTCCTCAGAGGGTTTGTTAGTTTCACCTTCACCTCCCCAAAGGCTCTGTCAGTTTCACCTCTCCAGTCTAAAACTGTGTGGGATGGCAACCAGAGGGCAGCGAGGAATGGAAATGGGCTGGAGCTGCCTTCCAGAGCTGAGCATAGACCCAGAGAGGTTATAACAGGCTGAAGTTTCCCTCCTGGCTTTTCACAGCCCCTTCACGCAGCTCCAGTGCAGAGCAAAGCCTTTGCCCTGCCACCGGCTCAGTCTTTTAAAACTACCCTTCCCTGCTGCCATTTCATCTCCTGCAATGTGTCCTTCATGTGTTAGAGGTCTCGCGTAGAGAGATCCTGAGTTTCTGAGAGATATTCCACAGTAAATGACTTGAAAGCTGGCAAAGGGGTGGGGCTGAGAGCAGCAGATTTTGTAGAGGGCTACAGAAGTGCTAAGGTCTTCCCTTCCCTGCTCCATGCACCTCCATGTTATCAAAAAGGGGGAATTCTCACATTGCCATAGGACAGGAACATGTTATATTGAACAAAAGAAAAATGTTGGAGAAGAGGAAGTGTGGGATATTAGTGCTCCTGCAACATAATCCCTTCCCGACACAATTCTCCATGCTGGTGGCTCTGGGGCTAACGCATCAGGAAATGGCAACGTCTGCTGAACCTTGTCTTGACCTTGACTGCAGCAGACCTGGATATTGTATGCTGCCTCTGAGTCAGTGAATGCTAGACCTGGGAGAAAAGGGTAATGCAGGGATAGTTTGGAGCATCCACCATTGCGAGTCCCAAAAGAACCAGAGAAACAGCCTTTTAAAAAGCCCAGTGGAGTGTACGGGCTGAACAGCTTTGCCTGGGAGCCTGTTGTGTGTGCAGGTAACTGTGATCCGTGCTCCACTTGGATGCAAACGCAGAGATGCCACTTCCCGAGCTTCTCGTCTGGGTTTTGTAAGTCAGAAGCTGCAGGAGCTTCAAGTAAGAATACAACAGCATTATTAATAAGGCCATAGACCCAGAGGAGTTAGCCGTGCTAGTCTGTAGTAGCGAAATAGTAAAGAGTCCAGTAGTCCCTTTAAAACTAACCAACTTTATTGTAGCATAAGCTTTTGAGAGCCACTGCTCTCTTTGTCAGGTACATCTTACAAAGAGAGCTATGGTTCTCGAAAGCTGACGATGCGTCTGACGAAGAGAGCTGTGGCTCTCGAAAGCTTACGCTACAACAAAGTTGGTTAGTCTTAAAGGGACTACTGGACTCTTTACTATTATTAATAAGGGTGACCTCTGGTCTCTTCCCAGCCTGCCTTAATGAGCACAGAGACTTGCCAGTGATATCCAGACAGCTTTTTGGGAGCTCTGGAGCTGTCAACCAGCCTGCAAAATATTGAGCTCAAAGGCTGCCTCTTTCCCCTCCTTTTCTAGGAATGGGGTCCAGATGTGGAACATTTCAATCACCGACTCCATTAAATAATAACTGATATTTACTTAGTGCCTCTTTATTGTCTGAGCTTCTAAAACTTGGCAAACTTTAATTAATAGTTGTTTTAATAGTTAAACAACCTTCGGGATGGCTTTTCATTTACTCCAGGCCCCTCTGAAATGAAGTCATAATGATCTAAGTCAAGTGATAGAAACACAACATATGGCAGAATGTTTGCAGGTTATTAATGAGACAAGCCAACAGCAGCAGCAGCAGCAGAGATTTTATTTTTCACACCCCTCTTCTCAGAGGACATATTCTGAGGCTAAAGTGTGCTATCTGCTTCTTTGCCAGGCTTCTGGCCTGGGCGGGTCTCCATCATGGACCTTGTAGCCCTGAGGCCTGTTCAGTTTTGCACACTTCTATGAGATCTGTCATACATATGGAACTTACGGAACTCACTGCCACAGTATGTAGTGATAACCTCTCACTTAGAAGGATATAAAAGATGGGGGGAAGAGTTTGGAATATGCAAGGGAGCCGTGGAAAATTCATGGGGGAGACCTTTATGAATGGTTCCTAGAATTGTCGGCTAAATGGGACCGCCATTTTCAGAAGCACCACTGAAATCAACGGCCTTAGACTGGAGTAACTCTTCTTAGGAGTGCCCTGTGTGTGTATCAATAAATGTGCCTCAGGGATTGAAGGAACCCCCAGCATGCACCTATCCATGAGCGGGACATCGTTCAATGCGCCTGGCACGTGGGTCATCCCAGGCAGGCCTCTCTGTCTCCTTGGCCTCACCGTCCACTCCACCCACTCGCCAGCTGAATGTGCTTTGTCTCATCTGGGAGCCTCAGACATGTCCACAGACTAAGTGGCAGGAGTGCCATTGATTTATCACTCGATGCAATCTTTGCCATCTGTTTTTATATTGCTTTCAGCACAAGATAAGTGGTTCCCGGATAGTGCCGAGCTTGAGAGATTGCAAAGTTCATGAGTTTGCAGAATTTATGATAAGGCAGAAAATTGTCTTAGTGCATCATTCATAGAAGCAACGTCCAGAACAAATGGTGCAACCTCCAGATGTTTCCTTCAGTTCGGAAAGTTTTGATAACTGCTAACCTACTGGCTGGCTGGTCAGTGATTTAAGACTCATGAGCCTATTAACTCCGTTCGCAATTTGTCTTGTGGAGTTCAAAAAGCTTTCCCTGTCCCTTTCCTACTAAATACACCCATTATGATGAAAAATGCCGTTGACAACAAAGAAGCCAACGTCTCTTGGTCAAGGTCTTATTGCATCGTATGAACACCTTGCAGAACAGGTGGGGTCTTCTCCCCGGCCCATCGTTCATAGGTGATGTGTTTGCAAGATGGCCTAAAGGTCAGGAAGTCCTTCTGTAGAGCCCTGTTCTGTGGTCCTGTGCACGCCTCCTTCCCCAAAGCCCACGAAGAATACAGCACGTTCTCTTTTTGGAGCTTGTTTTCCAACCCTCCTGCCCACCTTCCAAAACTTGCAAGTACTGAACCGATTGTCTAGATAGTTTACACAAACACAGGTCATCGACAAGCCCCTGATGGGCACAGTGAGGTTTAACTGGTGATCTGGCCCAAACAGCTTCATGGGCTTTCATGTGAGAGGCGCCTGCTTTACCTTGCCCTTGAGCATCGAGGTCTCTTGGTGGTCTTTATCAAGCCCTGGGGATGAGCTGTGAATCAAGGCAAGCGTGGTGGCTAAGGTATTGGGTTAGATGACCCAGACTGCAAATGAGCCAACATCCACAGGCGGGTAGGGGAGAAGGAGCCATCAGAATTACAGTCCTGAACTGCAGGATCAAACTCTGCGGGACCAAAGCACATGTGAGACGGGGCAGAATCTGAGTGTCCTGACCCACTCCGGCTTTCACTGCAGCCCAGCCATCTCGTCTCAGGGTGGGAACTCCAATGCACCCAGAGTGGCTTTGCTCTTAAAGGTTTCTCTCTTGCAGGGCGAAGTCAAAGCGCTGGTGCTGACCTCCCAAAGCCCAGGATATTAGAAGAAGCATCTTTGGTAATATATCCAGGGGAGTTAGCCGTGTTAGTCTGTAGTAGCAAAATAGTAAAGAGTCCAATAGCACCTTTAAGACCACCAACTCTACTGTGGCATAAGCTTTCGAGAAACACAGCTCTCTTCGTCAGATGCATCGTCAGTTTTCGAGAACCACAGTTCTCTTCGTCAGATGCATTGTCAGATGCATCTGACAAAGAGAGTTATGGTTCTCAAAAGCTGTCGATGCATCTGATGAAGAGAGCTGTGTTTCTCGAAAGCTTATGCCACAGTAGAGTTGGTTGGTCTTGAAGGAGCTAGTGGACTCTTTACTATTTTGGTAATATGTACTCTTCATCCCACCCCCCACCCCCACGTTTAAAGATGTGACACAGAGAACCTATTTATGATTACGCTGCCTGTTAGTGGCTGATTGCTATAGAATAAGTATTCTTTGTGAGTCCTCCAAAAGACAGAGCCAGGCATTGCCTGAGGTCTGCTAGATTGAGAGCCTCAGCCTTCTAAATGGCCCTTGAAGACCCCTTGGTTTTGTGGCTGGTGCACTGCTGGTTCTGACTCTGGGTCGACTTTAGCTCACTCCTGTTTTGGTTGATTTGACTGATTCTTTTAAAATGGTGTTTTAAGCAATATTTCTTGCTTTGGGAATTGCATTGAACAACAGCTTATTTATCCAGCAAATGTAATAATATAGCTATGGTCTGGGTGTAGCTCTGTTTCCATATCATAGTAAAAGCTAAATTCGGTCAGCTGTATCTGCTGGCAGTTGGGAAGACCTGGAGGCCCATTTACTTCTACTTATTTAGAAAATGTATCTGCTGCCTCTCCAGAGACCTCTTTGAAGAGGGTCACAATTAAAACAATACAACCCCCCCCCCATAAGCATAAGACAAACACTTAATAGACAGAAATAATTTCATAAAACAGGTTAGAAGCAGACTATGAAACAGCTTTAAAAAATGGAACTTCTCATTTAAAAACTTGAGTAAAAAGAAATATTTTGGCCTAGCATCTAAAGGAAAGGAAAGGAAAGGAAAGCAGAAACGACAAGACTCAAGAGGGAGGGCGTTCCAAGGCACGGTGCCACCACTGAGCAATTCTAGAAGTGACATTCGACAACACAGAACTACCCAGTCGGATCATACTTGAAGCACAGGTAGCACATAGGAGCACATACTTAAAGCATAGTGGGGGAGGGAACATAGCGGTGAAGTAGATGGTCCCTAACTCAGTGAGGCTTCTGAGACCCCCTCCCTACAATACAGCCCTCCTTTCTGAGTAAAAAGCCTTTTTGAATAATTCAGTTTTGCATTGTTTGTGGAAAGCCAGGAGAGGGGGGGGGGGGTCTCCTGACCTCCTCAGGTGGGCCGTTCCACAGGGTAGGGGCCACCACAGAGAATGCTTGTGTGTAATCCAAAGTTTTACCAGTAAGTCCTCCCACTCATGGCAATATAAGTATTCTGCATAAATGAATAAACATTAGTCTGAAAATTTGGGGCACTGGTAGCTTTATTATCTGTGACCCTGACAACAACTTGGAACACCCAGAGCTGAGCCAAGGAGAACCCGTGGTCGCCTCTGCTTGCCTGCCCTTCCTCAATCTTTCATCTTCATCTCTCTCCCCCGCCTATCAACTCTCTTTCTCCCCCTGCTAATGTTGCTGAACACGGCCCTCTGCTTTTCAAGGCAGCTTCAGCGCAATAAAATTAGCTTAGATGGGTGTATTATGCACTTCCTTTCAACAGCATCACCTATTAATTGTGCATGGAAAAATATTCCAGAAATCGACTTGCGCCCTTGAGCTATAATCATGTTTATTTCCATAACTCTTTGATAAAATATTTGTCTTTTGCCTTGAATAATCTGCCAAAAAAGGGGGGAAGGGAGAAAAAGGAAGGAAGAAGGCGCAGTGAGAGGAATCCAATTTCTTCACATCTGTTTTTCTTTCAAGCACCCCATATGGGAAAACATATTCTTCTCCCCTGAATTCATTAGAGCTTTCATGAAATGCGCCACCACATATATCTTTAAAAAAAATCCCAGAGTCTAGCAATATTTATATTTAAAAAGGCACAAACAGACCAATTTGTGGAGTGTTTAGAACACAGAGGAGGGGAGAATTCTTTGAAGGCCAAGCCGTCTTGGGTAGCAGAGTTCTGAATTGCAAGCGCGTCATATATTTGCATCAGCAAAGGGTTGATTCAAATACATGCCTCGCAAAGCCTAGAGGATTCTTAAAATGAAAAGGCAGGGCATAATTTTTAAAGACATTTAGGAAAGTGTTTGGCAGAAATAAATTGGTAGCTGTAGAGCTGCGGTGCTGAAAGTCAGCCAAAAGCCAGTGAACTCTCTCCCCACGGAGACCCACCGACAGGCAAATCAGCATTCGAAAATACTGCAAATACAACTCTCTCTGGGCAGAATCTGTGAAGGGTGTGTGTGTGTGTGTGTGTGTGCGCGTGCATGCGCGCTCCTCCTGATGACAAAATCTGATATTTATCACCTGAAGGACTTGTTTTTCTTGGTTTACTATAATGTAATAGCATAACATTCAATTTATATACCACTATTCAGGACAGCTTAACACCCACTCAGAGCAGTTTACAAAGTGTGCTATTAGTATCCTCATGACAATCACCCTGTGAGGTGGGTGGGGCTGAGAGAGCTCTGAGAGAGCTGTGACTGACCCAAGGTCACCCAGCTGGCTTCAAGCAGAGGAGTGGGAGATCAAACCTGGCTCTCCAGATTAGAGTCACGCCGTTCTTAACCACTACACCAAACTGGTTCTCAGGACACTGATTGAAGCAAAGACCCTCATAGTGTAGGATAGGTGATTTCCACACAGGGACAAGCTTGTGTGGGTTCCCTCTTGTTTCCCCAATGCTGCTACTGCTGCCAATACAGATTAGAGTCCTGCCGCTCTTAACCACTACACCAAACTGGCTCCCAAATGATAGTCAATGACAGAGGGAGCGTGTTCAGAAGAATGGACACCAGAGGGAGACACCGTTCAAATCCCCACCACCTATAAAGTTCATAAGAGGTCCCTTGAGTTGCAGGAAGATATACCTCCTTACTTACTTGACAGTTTGCGTGTGGGGTTCAGCCAGACCTCCAAGCTCTTGTGATGATGGGAAATTCACGAGTGTAGGCACGCATGTGCGCGCACACACACACACACACAGAGTGGAGAGCCATGAACTTGAACTTGACAGGGCAATATGGAGCTGGGAGAAGAGGTCCATGAAACAGCTGCACTGTACGTGGGAAGGAATAGGTGGTAGAAGAACACTTCTGGAGTCTTTTCAGCATCCGAAACCATTCTGCTGCTGTGAAACCAAGCGGGACCATTCTTTTCATTTCTACCTCATCCGCTCTCCCTTGAAGGGAGGTTGTATCTACTGCAACCCAAGAGGTGTCCTTCCACCTGCCAAAGGCAGAGAACACAGCAGTGAAATGTCTTATTTCCCAACTTCTTCTATTCTCTTTTCTGAGAGTTTGAAAAAATACATATATTATTCTTTCCCCATCTCTCTGTGTGTTTCATTAAGCGAACAAATTCAGTATCTAAACAAGAATGGATTCGCAGGTTTTACAAGTGAAAGGTAAAATTAGACGCTGAAAAGAGCTAACCAAATTTGATTAGTTGCTTTCAGACTCCAGTGCCTTTTATTTGGTTTCCTTGATTTGGATCTGTATTAGATAAGCTCGAATTGGCCGTCGAGGGTGGGGGGCGATGGAGGGCTGCAGCCGTGACTGCCATCCGAAGAGGCAAGCGAGGAGACCACCAGCCCCTCCACTCCCATGCCCCAACATGGCTCGCAGCTAGTGCTTGCCTGGAGACCATTTCATTTAATCTTGGCAATCTTCCCCAACAGACTTAAGTAAACAAAGATCAAGCCACTCACAACCTTAATTAGGCTACACATAAATAATGGATCGTAGGATTAGTTGGGAGTAAATGTGAGAATCAGGGCAGAGATACTATACTATACTGATATAACATTCGAATATAACATTCACCCTCTGGCTGTGCATATATACAATTAATCAGTAGCACTAAGTAAATACCTATAAGCAGAGCCTGCTTAAAATATAAAGGAAGCACCCACTCATTGGCTGCTTCCACACACGTTGGATAATCCACTTTCAATACGTTTTCATGAACATTTGGAACTGCTTTTCCATGTGTGGAACAAAAAATCCACTTCCAAAGGATTGCTAAAGTGCATTGAAAGTGCATTATTCAACGCGTGTGGAAATGGCCATTGTGTCTTATTTTTGAAAAGCATTTTTATGTTCATTGAGCAAAGTATGAAGGAGGGGATTAATTAATTAAATGATCAATTAATTTACCTTATAGTCCACCTTTCTCACCGAGACTCAAAGTAGAGTGCAGTTAAAAAAAATTCAGGAAGAACAGTACAATAACCAACTAACAATAGTAGAATAAAGCAGCGATACAGGATCAGAGAACAATGCAGTCAAACATTATATTATATGCAGATTTATTTATTTGTTTGTTGTTTACATTATTTATAGTTCACCTTTCTCACTGAGACTCTAAGTGGATTACAAACAATCAACATGATCAACATCAGGAACATTTAATAAACAATGCAATAGAATATGCAAATCCCTGACCTGGATAGCCCAGGTGAGCCTGATCTCGTCAGATCTCAGAAGCTAAGCCCGGTCAGCCTTGCTTAGTAATTGGATGGGAGACCTCCAGCGAAGACCAGAGCTGCAGAGACAACAATGGCAAACCGCTTCCATTAGTCTCTTGCCATGAAAACCCCACCAGGGGTTGCCATAAATCAGCTACGACTTGAGGGCAGGATTTCATTTCAGGTACGCAAATGCAAAATTTGCCGAGTTCTGCACAGAAGCAGAACTCGGCAAATTTTGCATTTGCGTACCTGAAATGAAATCCTGAAATGAAATCCTGTGCCTTCTGCACAGAAGCAGAAATCTGGTGTAGAGCTGAAATGCTGAAACAGGGCATAAACCTGACATATTAAACAACACGGAAACTACACAGTGGGAGCATTCTTAAAGCTACAGACAGCACATAGTAGTACAATCTACAGTCCCTATCCCGTTACCAACATATCTCTTTGAAACCGCTCTCTTACGGGTATAACCTTCCTATCTGTGAAAGAAAGCCCTCCTGAATAATTCAGTTTTGCATAGTTTGCAGAAAGCCTGGAGTGTGGGAGCCCTCTTACAAACAGATTGCAAAATTAGAGGATAATGTTTAAATAATCCCGGCATACATGAAGTCCACAGATATTATTTAGTTTATGGAAGCGTTCTCCTGAATGGTTCTGCCATGTATTCTACAGAACAATCAGAGAGCAGAAACTTTCATGACTTCATAAAAATGCCTCTCTGAACAGAGAGCCTGTTTGGTGTAGGGGTTAAGAGCGGCAGGACTCTAATCTGGAGAGTCGGGTTTGATTCCCCACTTGAAGCCAGATGGGTGACCTTGGGCTAGTCACAGCTTCTCGTACCTCTCTCAGCTCCACCACCTCACAGGGTGATTGTCGTGAGGATAATAATAACACACTTTGTAAACCGCTCTGAGTGGGAGTTAAGTTGTCCTGAAGGGCAGTATATAAATCAAATGTTATTAATGTTATTATTATTTCCATTTACAGATCTGGATTTGAACACGAGTTGATCTGAACATCAGATCTTCTTTGAGTTCAGACAGTTAGACGGACAAAAAGCTTTCTTTAGTAGTAGAACTGGAAAGCTGCACCCCAAGCTGTTAACACTTAAAAATCTAGTTTCTTTTGGAGCTTTGAATGCAGACCTCCATTTCACAATAGCCCCTCCCCGTGTAACTGCCTCTGGCTGAAGCTTGTTGGGATAGTTTCTTTCCTGTCTCCTTTGTGCATCTCCTTGCAAATTAATATTATGATATGCATCTATTTGCATAATAAGATCCTACAGGCACCCGCGAAGCCAGGTGCAAATAAGAGAGTTCTCAATAGCATTCCCCCTCTACTGCAGTTAGACTGTGAAAATGACTCACCTGTGTGACTCAGGTTTCACTACTGTGTCTGCCGAAGGAAGACAGGAGAGTGTTTGTCAGTGACGGAGGCCATCCTGCCTGGGTCCTGGGTCACATGGAATGCGCAGGTGCCAGTGGCCACTGCAGTATTGACAAGTGGTGGAAGTGATTGCACTCCCAGAGCCATTGCTCACCGACAGCCTCTGACTTGGAAAGATAAAGAGACTCGGCTCAGTCAAAACTCACTCTCTCCATGTGGCAGTCCATCCTGGAGTGTCAGGCGCCGCAGTCTCCACCTATCAACATGCGGGCTGTGCTGGAGGTGCGATAGCTCTGCCGAGTTGAGCTATTTACACAAGGCCACTTTATTAGTAAGGAAAATCACTCCTGGTGACAAACGAGCACTCAGGCACCTGTCTCCGGAGCAGGGGATGGTTGCGTTACCTTTGTGGCACAGCACTTGTCAAAATGAAACTTATCCCCAAGAAAAGCAAGCAGCTGGTGCAAAAGGCAAAGAAGAGAAAAAAGGAAGGAAGAGAAAAAAGGAAGGAAGAGAAAGAAAGAAAGAAAGAAAGAAAGAAAGAAAGAAAGAAAGAAAGAAAGAAAGAAAGAAAGAAAGAAAGAAAGAAAGAAAGAAAGAAAGAAAGAAAGAAAGAGACCCAGTTGCCAGTATTTGGACCCTTGGGACATGTTGAGCTTACAAAGTATCTGCCAGGTATGAGCCTGCCCAGTTCTATTTCTGCCTGGCTCTGAGTCTCAGAGAGAAGTTCTTGTGGCTATGTACAATAGCATCCAATGTGCTTTATGCCTGCAGGGGGAGTTGGGAGGAAAGAGGAGGACAACATGCAGAGGTGAGCCAACTGCAACTGAAGAAGGGAGCTCTGACTCTCAAAAGCTTCTCCCCCGAAAAATCTGCTTGGTCTCTAAGGTGCCACTGGACTCAGATCCTGCAGGCCAGCACAGCTGCTCTACCCGAAACGGTGTATTACCCCAACTGGGTTGTCTGAGAGCGAGGACCTGCCCAGCCCAGCTTCCATGCTAGCCCAGTCTTGTTGCGGGGTAAGCTTGGGAGGAAGAAACCGCCAGCCCCCTCTCTATAAAACGGGTGTGAACTTATTCTGAGTCCGGCCACTGGTCCAGCTGGAGCCCAGATTTGTCTCCTGTGGCAGAGAAAGGGCGCTTGCAACATATCCTGGAAAGCCTCTCAGGGAATGGACCTGGGACTTCCTGCACTGAAACCCGATACGGCGCCACTGAGCCACAGCCCTTCCGTAGACACAGCAGGTGCCCGACCCTCAGGCCAGTTCAGCCTTATCTCCTCAGGCTAGCAGCTTCTCTCCAGGTCCTCCTCTAAAGATGGGCCTTCCCATCTTCTGATTCGTGAGAGCCTTTTAATTAGCGATGCCAGGGGTTGGACTTGGGGATTTCTCCTTGCAAACCTGGTGCTTTGTCGTTGAGCTACACAGCCCCAAGTGAAGTTCCTCTCCTAGGTGAGATGGAGACCAAATTGTCAGTAGTTTGTGTATTGTATCCAGGGGGACTGTGGGCTTCCTAGAAGTTGTTCAGGGATTCCTGGAGCAGAAAACCAATAATGATATGCAAACTTCCTTGACAGCATGTCTGACTTTACCAATGTTCCTGGACAATGCACAGCAAGACGAGATTTGAGTGGTGTTCTGTAGTACACTCTTAGACCACACAGGGCAATGGTTGGGCCAGCCTGGGGTCTACTTAAGAGTCTGTGTACAGGAGGCCCATGGCAGCAACAGAGGGGTTCCTAGGCTTGCCAACTCCAACTTGGGGAATCCCTGGAGATTTGGGTGGAAGTATTGGAGAAGGGGTGGGGACTCATCATGATGTCATGTCCAAGGTCAAAGACCAGCTCCTCTAACTCCGTCCCTCCCTTCCTTCCACCAAAATTCAAACTTGAAATTTAAATTTGCCACCTCATATCACTTCCTCCCACCTTTTTTCTTCCACCTTACTTCACTTGTAGTCTTCAGTGTGCATGTTCTATAACTGGCTGCTGCCTACTTATGAGTTAGCTGTATTAGTCTGCAGTAGCAAAACAGCAAAGCATCCAGTAGCACCTTTAAGACTAACCAACTTTATTGTAGCATAAGATTTCAAGAGTCACAGCTCTCTTCGTCAGATGCACTGTCAGCTTTCAAGAGCCACAGCTCTCTTCATCAGATGCATCATCAGCTTTCAAGAGTCACAGCTCTCTTCGTCAGATGCACTGTCAGCTTTCGAGAGCCACAGCTCTCTTCATCAGATGCATCGTCAGCTTTCAAGAGCCACAGCTCTCTTCATCAGATGCATCATCAGCTTTTGAGAACCATAGCTCTCTTTGTCAGATGCATTTCGAAAGCTTATGCTCCAATAAAGTTGGTTAGTCTTAAAGGTGCTATTGGACTCTTTGCTATCAAACTAAAAAGCATTTCAAAATCCTCTTCAAGTTTCTTCCTTAGAGTTAAGGAGAAACATTCACTCTCAAGCCCCATAGGTGATGCCAGCTGGTCTGTGGGACTGAAGTCCTGTGAATCATCCAGACTGTCCTAGCCTCTATGGTATACCACAAGATAAGCGATTGTCCTACAGCAGCCACTCTCTGTAGCCATTTTAGGACTTCCATTTCTTCTAGACTATAAAGTATACCATAAAATTCACCCTCCAAAGCTGCCGTTTTCTTTGGGGAAATTTACTCCTGGAGATCCGTTGTAATTCTGGAAGTACTCCAGGCCCCACCTTAAGGTTGGCAACCCCATTCCTCAGCAGTCAGGTTATCATAAAAAAGGTTTCTTTGAAGTGGGAGAGGGGGAGGAAACGTGGAAACCCCTGTGCTGTGGAGGCGGGATGGATACACGCGACTTCCTGTTCCAGCCACGCTGTCCATTATTGCTGATGAAGCTTGACCTGTTAGGCAGGCCCAGAGAAATTACCTTTGATCCAACCGCTCCCTCCCTACGCCTCTTCTCCCCACCCTTACTTATGCTACAATAGATCAATATGAGTAGCCATGTTAGTCTCGTTGTAGCAGCAGAACAGAGCAAGAGTCCAGGAGCACCTATGAGACTAACAAAATTTATGGTAGGGTATGAACTTTCATGTCCTGACCTGGACAGCCCAGGTGAGCCTGATCTCGTCAGATCTCAGAAGCTAAGCGGGCTTGGCCCTGCTTAGTAATTGGATGGGAGACCTCCCACGAAGATCAAGGTTGAAGGGGAAGGCAATGGCAAACCACCTCTGTTAGTCTCTTGCCTTGAAAACCCCACCAGGGGTCACCATAAGTCAGCTATGACTTGAGGGTACTCTCCACCACCATGAGATTTTGTGAGCCACAGCTCACTTCTTCAGATACAGCTAGAATGTGAGTCCATCTGTCCTTATATCTTGGTGAGTGGATGTCAAATGACAATAGCAGGTAAATGACATGTGGAGCAACCAGGGCAGATGGACTCACATTCTAGCTGTAGCTAAAGAAGTGAGCTGTAACTCACAAAAGCTGTTACCCTACCGCAAATTTTGTTAGTCTTATGGGTGCTACTGGACTCTTGCTCTTTTCTGCTTATGCTACAAGTGATTCAGCTTGCAAAGGGTATTGCTGTTAGAGCAGCCAAGTGCGGTGTGGCGGGGGGGCGGGGGCGGGAGGGAGAAGGGAGAGCTCAAGCTACCAGTGATGTATGGTGACCTGAGCCCATTACCCAAAGGCATAAAATAATACAAAAAGTTATTTTTCAGCCAATGTGCTGACGCGGCTCCATTTTTGTTTCTTATCTGAAAATGATGCATGAATTATCTCCAGCCAAAGCCTGAAATTCATATTAAGGACTGCCTCTTTCTGTGTTTTATTTGGGCTGTAAAATGGCACCTTATTATTTCTTCCTCCTGGGCTGCTTTTAATGAATCCAAGATTTGAAAGAGAGATTTATTGCATTTTAGGAGAGAGTATCACATCTTAACTCTGAGGAGGGGGAGAGAAATTCTGAGCTGAAGGGGAAACCAAGATGGGAGGCTTTTGTTTTGGAAAAATTAGAAGGCTGGTGGAGTTCAGCTAGCCGTGCAAGTCTTAAAGCACAAGCTATACTCCTGCGACAAAGCAAGGGAAGATGGAGCAGGGACGGGGGTTAGGCATCTTAGACTTGCGTTTTAGCTACTCACCTGCCCCCATCTGGACAGTTGTGTGGGCCTGGTCCTATGAACACACACACCCCCATGCTAGACTTGTACATATCTGTACTAGCCACAGGACCAAATAACTTCATGCCCCTTTCTTTCCCCTGAATGTGAACATATATAGCACACCAATAATAAGATTACCACTGAAGGAATGGTTGGTTGTTTATGTGGAACTTTAATCTCTTAATTTGCTGTCTGGAAAAAAACCCTATTTCGATTGTTCCCATTTTGCAAAGAGGAAACTGAGGCTAGAAGAGACACGACATGCCCAAGGCAAAGAGTGGGGCTGATAATAAAGCCCCTCTTTGTCTGCACAAGTCTCTGTTTCTGTCCATAATGCCAACGCTTCTGGAATGAGGCCCAGGTGTTCTCAGAGTATGCATTCCCCCAGGCGAGTGGAGCCCAGCTGCCAAAGGAAAACAGAGCCAGGAGCCTCTCTTTGCAGTTACAAACTTTTTTTTTTTTAACAAGCAACTTCTCTGTGGTACATTTCACATCTATATCTCAAAGAAGGCTATTTTCACCTGGAGCTACTTGTTGATGGCCTCCTCAGCCCAGTATGTAGCAAGCCATTCCGATCAGGACCATGGACAGTGAAACCGCCTCCTGCCTTCTCTTGACATCCAGATGTGGGAATCAAGAGAAATATTGAGTCTCCAGAGACGAAGAATCCCCACTGAGTGACATTTTCTCTGCTTGATTTATTGCTTTGCACCTGTTGCCAAGTAATGAGGTGTGAGGCTGCCAGACTGTTTACAGTGCAGAGCTGCCGCTGAGGGAAGGAGAACTTGCGTTGTTCATCATCGTCTAGGGACAAGGGAATTGGGAATTCAATTCAGGCCCAGCAGAGATGGACCGAGGCACAGTGAGTGGACCATTTTGTCGGGGCTTGTATCGCTTGCTTCCATACCCTGCAAACTGCCCCGAGTTCCATTCTGCAAAACCAATTTTGCTTCTGGGGGAGGGGGGCAATATTTCATTGATCATATAGACTACTTTAAAATTCATAAGCATTTCCCAGACTTCCTTTCTGACAGGGTCGAAAGCAGCTAGTGTTGAAAATGATGGATGGGAAATACGGGAATAAAGACGTAGCTCCTAAACAAAGTCGGTTCAAATGACAGCTTCCCCCCTGCCCACTACCTTCGTTAAAAATAAATGGGAGCCAGGGCTGCTGGAACGGAGAGGCCTGCAAGCCAGGACAGAAGGTGACCTCAGCATCAGCCCCATGAGAGCAGCTGTGTCCTGTCTTGTCTGGGCTGCCTGTTCCCCTGCCAGACCTGAAAGAGATGAGAGAAGCAGAGATGGGGGAAAAGCAGGACACGCCTAAACCAGTCTTCAAGGGACTGCCCCCTGCTGGAAAACGAGCCATGGGGTGGGGGTCAAAGACTCAAGGAACATGTGCAGTCTGACATCTGTCACTCACTTCCTCACTCACGCTTATGGTCTCTCTAGAGGCTAGGAAGTCTCTTCAAATAAGAACAGGATTGCTTTAAATATTAAAGGATTAGGCTAAAATCAACATACCCGGGGAAGATCTGTGTAAGGCAGGATTAAGATCTGAGCCCCGCTGCCTCGGAACATTTATTCAGGGTGCTCCAGCGAAGATGCTGCCTGCGTCCCTAGTCTGTGCAGAAAGCTGAGTCCGGGTTCTCTCTGCTGTCTTGGGAGGGGGGGGACTCCCACCCAGGGCAAAAGGATCTCGTCTTTACATGCCTTTGCAGGGATTCCTCAAACATACACCTTTTTACAACTGCAGGAAATCCTCAAGGAAGGAACTTCGAGTCTTCGGAGCCACCAAAGACATGGCTTGGGTGGCCCTTGGTTTCTCTTATATGCAAGGAAGGATGGTGGCTTTTATGGACTGTGGGGAAATGTCACCACACTTCACATATTTATGTAAAAAGGCATCACTTTGCAAGGTGAATGTTGGGTTTGCATTCTGTGAATACTCAGGGGTTCCGCTGAAACTTCTCTTCCAGGTAGTCTCCACCCCTCCCCAGCTTTCTAAATTCTAAGCTGCAGAGACTGGCCAAGTAGCTGTCTTTATGAACGTGAATGAGGCCCAAGAGGACAAAGGAGAACCAGGAAAGGTGTGGGCTGAGAGCATGTAAGCAATGGGGACCCCCTAAATTTTAACCAGAACTGAGTGGTCTTTTCCCATCTCTACCTGGTGCATTTCCAGTGGGAGGGCTTTGAGAGGTCTGGAGGAAGAAGAAGCTCCTCCCTTTAAGAAAGAGAGCAGTCGCTCTTTATTAGCTCCAGAGGAATTAGCCATGTTAGTCTGCAGTAGCACCTTTAAGACTGACCAACTTTATTGTAGCATAAGCTTTCGAGAACCACAGCTCTCTTCATCAGATGCATTGTCTGACAAATGCAGAGGAGTTAGCCATGTTAGTCTGTGGTAGCAAAATCAAAAAGAGTCCAGTAGCACCTTTAAGACTAACCAATTTTATTGTAGCATAAGCTTCCGAGAATCAAGTTCTCTTCGTCAGATGCATGGTACAGAAACTGGTCAAATATAGAAGAGGAGGGGAGGAGAGAGAAGACGCAATTAGGGGGGGAGAGGGAGGGTGCAACCAAAACATTCCTTTGCTAGTAAATGTAAACATCTCCTTTTGGTGTGGAGATCAGTTGGCTTGTGTGAGGCTTCAAAGGAGTTTGCTGTGTTAGTTTGTAGCAGCAAAACAGCTAGACCATCCAATTCCAATGTAGTATAAGCCTTCGATAAGAGAGCTGTGGTTCTCGAAAGCTTATGCGACAAACAATTTTTCTGTATTAGCTGACATCTGAGGGATTCTGAAGGTGGTACAAGCAGGTACATGGTCTTAAGAGAGGTGTCCAGCCAGAGGGAGAAAGATGGTAAAACTGATATGAACAGAGCCTGAACAACAAACCTGGAACCAATGATATTTCCGCTTGTCTCTCTAACATTATGGAGATAAGTTTCAGAACTAGGGAAAGAGGATTGCACTTGATTTTTCCTGGGCTGAGATGCTGTCATCTTTCGCTGTACATCTGCATGCTTTTGCTATTTGTAGTCAATGACTGCTTATGTACTTAAAGATTAGATATTCTTTTTCTAAAATTGGAGTTATTTGGTATTTGCAACCATAGAGAAACTCTAAACTTGGCTCACACTTAGCACATTTCAAAGGACAGGCAGAGAGACCCTGCTTTGCTCTGATAAATTATCCAGTGGGAGATTTAGAAGGGTTCCCTGTTTCCTGATGGAACATGGAACAAGAGAAGAGGTTTTAGAGTGAGAACAGAGAGTCTGACCCTAGACCACCAGACTGCAATGCTTCTCGTGGTGGTTTGGGCAATCAGAGTAAATGCCTAGGACAGTCCGTTTGGCAACAGCTGGGTGACAGGTAACTTCTGTGGTTAGTCCACTCCCCTGGAATAGCCTACCAAAGCGGTTGCAGCAGATACTCTCATTTGTTGGATTCGGGAATTCACGTAAGCGTGTTTTGTTTCAGAGTATAAGAAACTAGTAATATACAAAACTAGTCTGGGCTGTGTTTCTAAACTGTGTGTTTGAATTGTGCCCTGATTTTAAGTTGCTGCTGAATGCTAATGATGTTTTGTGTCCTTGCAACTTTTGCTGTTTAATGGTTGTTGTGGGTTTTCCTGGCTGCATAGCCGTGGTCTTGGCATTGTAGTTCCTGACATTTTGGCAGCAGCTGTGACTGGCATCTTCAGAGGTGTAGCACCAAAAGACTGAGATCTCTCAGTGTCAAAAGACAGAGATCTCTCAGTGGTGACACTGAGAGAGATCTCTGTCTTTTGGTGCTACACCTCTGAAGATGCCAGCCACAGCTGCTGCCGAAACGTCAGGAACTACAATGCCAAGACCACGGCAATACAGCCCGGAAAACCCACAACAACCATCGTTCTCCGGCCGTGAAAGCCTTCGACAATACATTTTTCTGTTTAGTTTGCTACCTTGAGTTTGTAGAGATAAAGCAGGATATCATTGTTTTAAATTTCCCATGGTAAAATACAAGGGACTGTGCGGCTGTTGTACCATAAAGACCACCTCAGCCCTCTGAGCAGGTCCTCAGCAGAGACCTGAGGCTTATCCGGCAAGGGCTCTCCCCCAGGCTCGGTCTGAAAGGGGGCAATACAGAGTGATCAGCCACCAGGATGGGGCCAGGGGTCAGCGATGTCAGGCGGCTGCTGAGAGTCCAACCACCGACTGCTAACCTCCTCCACGAAGCAGCAGTCACCGCTGCCTGCCTTTGGGGGGAGTGCACCCCCCTCTCTCCCTTCCCTGGAAAGTGGCTCTTCCTCCTCCTCCTCCTCCTCCTCCTTCTCCTCCACTGCTGGAGGGGCAGCTGCTTGACTGAGCAGTTGCCTCCACCTAGAGGCAAAGGAGTGGCTGCCACAACAGCAGCTGCTCCTGCCTGCCCTTCTCTTGTTGACCTGAAGAGCCATTAGAGCTAACAGCAGCCTTGGCCTCCACCCATTCACCCCCCCCCTCCTGCAGCAGCGGGACTGGGCCCCTTTCCCCTTCACTGGTTGCTGCAGGCGGATGCTCGTCCTCCTCTGCCAGGCACCACAGGTGGCAGCAACTGCTCTTGGCTGCCATTTCTTCACTCACCCTAGCAAGCAATTGCTGCCCAGAGGAAGACGTCCAGACCAATAGTTGATTGCCCCTCTCTTGAGGAACAGCCACTGCCCTCTGTGTCAGGTGGGGAAGAGGGAAAGAAAGAGCTGTCACCCACCACAGGCGAGTTTGGTAGTGGACAAGGGGGGCATCTTGCCAACGACCTCTGGATTCTGACCAGCCAAGAATTGTATTTATTTATTTTATTTTTACTTTGCCTTCCTATTCAAAGGGGGCTAACAAATAGAAACACAAACATCCTATAAAATGCAAACCTTAATTAAGCAATCAATCAAAGTGTTACTATTACAGGTGGCAACTAGGAGAGAAAATGCTTTGCCTCCTCGGACAAAAGGCAGGATTGAACCGCAGGCCCTTCTCGAGGCTCAGTCAGCCGGAGGCGCTGCTTTTAGGTGGAGACTTTCAGCCTCGGTGGCAAGTTCTCCTCAGGCAGGAAGGCAACAGCAGGTTGCAGGTCTATTTTTGAGACCCAAACAGCCAGCGGCGAGGGCTGGAGGGTGGAGCAAGTGGCAAGAAGCCACTTGAAGAGCAGGTCCCAAGGTCAGAGTGGATCTCTTGGCAGTCTTCCCATTCAGGCATGCTCTGGGATCTAACAGCAAGCAAGCTTTGATGGTGTCCCTTGTGCTGAGTGGCGCACAAACCAGAGATCAGCCTGTCGACAAGACCAGTATCTGATAGGCAGCCTCCGAACTGGAGGCTTTAATTAAAGTTTACAGAGCGGCAGTCTACGGGAGGGAGAACATGTGGTAGGAGGGGAGTGCAGGCATTGGACTCTCACCGGGCGCCCCCCTTCCCCTCCACTGAGTGTGTGTGTGCGTGCGGGGGGGGGGTGTTCTGTAAACTTTAATTAAATGCAGAGCCAAGCTGTAAGACCAGGATGCCTACATTTCCCATCAAAGCTTGAGGCAAGCTGACAAGTGTCCAACCTGTGTCAAGCGTCACTTGTAGCTTGGCTCTCAGTTGCCCAGATCCTGGTTGAATCTCTCTCCTCCCTAAAACACACCAATGAGGCGACACTCATATACAAGGAAATGTCACCTTAGCCCTTAGTTTTAAATCATTCTGCAATGGGTGCTGTGCTGTAGCCTGGGACATCTTCCCCACCCCAGACTGTTTCCTGCAAAATCTCTTTTCAAGAGGATTCGTGCCAGAGTTTACAGGCATCCGTGCAGGTTGGAAGGGAACATTTCTGTAATAAACCAAGTCTACACTTCAGCCGAGCTTATCTCGATGACAGATGAGAAATTGACAGCCAGTTTGGAAGTTGGCAGGAGCTCAGAGCTGGGGGCCGGATGGCATCCTGGACTCCTGGCAGCTGCAGCATTCAGGCTCTTGCACCAATTCCCCTGTGGGCTTTTTTTGTTCTTTAATTCGAAGCCAGTTGTTTCTCAAGAGGAATTTTTCAGAAGACAACCAGATGATCCCTAATTGCAAGGAGAGCGTGAGGAAGCTCACAATTATCCAGCCTCACTCCCAGCCCCTTGTGAGTGATGGCTGCTGTTGGCAGCTTCCTCCTGACTGGCACCTGTTGGGCCTCTGCTCTCTGCCTGCCTCTTGGAGGGTCCTCCTTGGCTCTCTCTCTCCCAGTCCTGCATGAGCACTCACACAAACACAGGCACCGAGCGTGGTGTCTTGAGCTGTGGCCCAGGCCCTCCAGAGTGAGAGAGCAGGAGCACTCGAATGGACTCCGTTCCCTTTGGGAGCAAACCCCGGCAGCTGTTTATCCAAATTGTTGTTTAACGGCCTTGTAGCCTCCCTCAGTAATATCGCTGTCCAGGCCACCCGTTCCTGGAGCCACAGAGCCCCCCTCCCAGCCCCTCTCTTTCTCGACCTCCGCTTTGTCCCAGCCCTTCTCCTTCTCCCCGATTCCTGTGTAGTTTTTTAAAAATTAATTTATTTTATTCGGCTAAAACCCTAACCCTTCCTGCAAGCGGGCTCAGGGCAGCTCACAACAAAAATATCCAATTAAAACATCATAACAGTATAAAATCAATTTAACAGCTAAAATCCAGGCACCTGTAATCAGGGGTCATTTTGTAGAAAAAGCTGGAGGAACTCATTAGCATAACTCATTAGCCTATGCCACGCCCCTTGACAGCACCAGAAGTATGTCATTACATAGCATAACTGATTTGCATATGCCACACCCCTTGCCATCACCTATCCTGGCTGTTTTGGACCCAATCCTGGCCATTCAGGGCCGAAATTGGGCCCAAAATGGCAAAAAGGGGCTGAAAATGGCCAAAAAGGGGCCCAAAATTGTCAGGATCGGTCCGCTGCTGAGTGGGAGAGTGATCTACCACCCGTCAGAGGCCCGATCCAGGCTGTTTTAGCCCCAATTCAGGCTGAAACGGGCCCCAAATGGCCGAGAGTCAGGTGGGCGAGGCCACCTGACATGTGACCTCTTGGGGAACTGCCGGAACTGCGTTCCTGCGTGTTTCCCTTGAAATGAGCCTTGCCTGTAATACTAGGCTACTGTAAAACTACTATAAAATCACAGGCACCGCCATGATATGGGCCTAGGGGGTTGCAGAAGGGGGCATGGTGGTCAGGAAAGGGACAATTGGCTGGCTCTTAGTCAAAGGCCTGATGGACACGTCTCCATCTTGCAGGCCCTGTGGAAAGGTAAAAGGTCCCATAGGGCGTGGATCTCCATAGAGAGAGCGTTCCACCAGGCTGGGGCCTGGGCAGGAAAAGCCCTGGCCCTAGTCAAGGCCAGCCGGATGTCTCTTGGGCCAGGGGACACCAGGAGCTGCTTTTCCGCAGAGCGCAAGGCCCTGGAGGGGGCCTAATGGGAGAGGTGGTCCCAGAGGTATAATGTAGGCATGCTGAACCTGTTGCTGCATCTTGCGCTGCGCCTTCGCTTGGGTGAAATCTTGGCCGAAAGTGTGGCATTCCCTTCTTCAATAGGAACGCTGCACATGTTCAGTGGGCGAGGCAGTGGAGGGCCCTCGCAAGGCCTCAGAGGTGACCCCCCCCCGCCACATTTGGAAGATGCTTGATTAGAACAGGGATGTTGCCGTAACCCCCCCACCCCACCCCACCCCCATGGCACCTCTGAGCCAGAGCACACGCCAGCCCCTCCCTTCTGGGAGTTTCCCGCTCTGTCGCCACACTCAGCAGCCCTACCTGTGAGTAAGAGTCATCCTCCACAGAGCGGGATTGCGTTCCCACAGAAGCCCTCGCAGGCAATGAAGTTACCAAAGAGGGAAAAAATCATTGTTGTGACATGAGCCTGTTTATTTTAAAAAAAAAATAATTACCAGCTTTCAATTTTTTTTAAAAAAAGATTATTAAACAGAATACAGTAAAATCAACTTGGGGTGGCCCCTCTTGCTACCCCCACAACTCCTTAGAAATATTTTCTGGCAAGGCTTCTGTCAACATTTTCCAAATCATGGAGGAGGGATGAATTAAGGAGCTTTTGTCTCCCTAGACAGAACGAATGCATCGTCCTCTCTGTGGCAATGTGGGAGGACCAGTCCCCCCCCCCCCCGCTTCCCTATCACAAGAGTTGCTACTGTTCTTTTCTGTCTGGCAGCTATGAACAATCAAATGGACCTATTTTCCAGATACCTTGGCTAAAGGGGAGGGGGTTTGCTTCCCCAAAAAAGATCACTGACCTGTACCTTTCTATAATGATTGAGATTTCAAAATGGAGCTGTGATGTGGCTTCCTGCCGTATAAACTGCATTGGAGGTGGGGGGGGGGGCTGTTCTTGCCGTTATTCAAAATGGACTCAATACTTCCTAGGGCTGAGCCAGTGGACAGAGGTAAAGGAATTATTCTTTCAGTCAGTCGCCATGCTTTTTGCATCTGCTGCGTCAATCCTTATTTTATAATGCAGGATTATTATTATTATTTTATAATGCAGGATTAGCCCACAAGGGCAGAGCAGATCCAGAGGAGTTAGCCGTGTTAGTCTATAGTAGCAAAATAGTAAAGAGTCCAGTAGCACCTTTAAGACTAACCAACTTTATTGTAGCTTAAGATTTCAAGAGCCACAGCTCTCTTCATCAGATGCATGTAGGAGAGTAGGAATTGTTGACATCTCCCTCACATTGGCCTGGAAGGGATTCTTTTTTAATCCACTTCATATTATGAGTGAGGCTGGATCATAATAAGCAGGCCTGGGCTTTGACTGGTTAATAGTACAGGTTACTAAATAAATAGGTTGGGATGACTGGCACCTGCTCTGAGGCATTTCACAAGTAAGGCAGTGTTCCCGAGTTAGCTGATCTTTGACTACCCGGCTAGAGGACTGGGGACTGGAGACGGGTGCGCCCTTACTGCTGCTAAGCAGCTTTCTGTGCGAGTTAGCAAAGTTGGCTGAATTTAGAGCAAGATGGTGTTGCCAGGAAATGCTGGGAGCCAGTCAGGCCACCCCCTCATATAACGCACACAAAAAGTAAACGTTCAGCTATTGATAAGCCTCCTGTAACACATAAGTTGGTGCCTTGTGCTTCATGTTGGGTTGCAGCAGGGGGCGACAAAGTGATCTAAAATGCACCCATTTTTGCGACTGAGATAACATGTGCCTTTGAACCTTACTGACCATAGTTCCTGCTACAAGCCCCCCTCCCCCCCTCTCTCACACACACCACACAACTGCATTTACTACCCTAAGCGCTTCTTCCACCAGAAAGTTGTGAACTGGCTCTTCTGCTTGGCATCTGTGCACTTTCTCCCCCTCCCTGTCTTCCTTGCTGACACCTGGCCAAGCTTTGGCTCTCTCTCCCCTTCTTTGCAAGCCTCTTACAAGAGCATCCACAGGAGTTACAAATCGTGGGCTGAGGGAGGCTGACTCCAGCAGGTGGTTAACAAGCACCATTAAAGCTTCTTAGCATGAGAACGGAGACGTCAAGGTCTGAAGAGTGCCGTGGGGCAATTGGGTTGAGTGAGACATACATTTTTAATAAACTATATTTGACTTCAGTGACGAGCCAGTGATTAAGCGGACTGGCAGCCAATGGCACGAGGAGAGGGAAGCATACCTGCAAGGTAGACAGTGCACGGCAGATAAGGAAAGGAGAGGGAGAAAAAAGGCACCGGGCTGGAGGCAGTGAAAGAAAAAGTGCAGAGAGAGATAGGAGCCTTTGACTTCCAAGCGCATGTAGGCTTCCAGAAGAAGGGGAGAGAATCAAAGCGATTGAAACAGGGCAATGTTGAGTGTCTGCCTGTTAATTTTTTTTATAGCCGAATAGTGCTTTCAGAGGGAATCAAAATATTCCTTGGAAAACAGGCCACGCACCCCCCCCCCCATGTTCATTCCCTCCTCTCAATCTGTTCACAGCCAGTCTCCCCACCACCACCCCCACCACTCCCCCCATAGGATGTCCTGTAGCACCACATTTTTTTGCTTAGGGGTTTCCCCCCCCCTGCATAACAAGGGGTCATGCAGTCAATGAAATGATATCATTGGGCTAAATAGCCCGTTGATTTGGGCAATGTACTGACATGGCTGAGGATACCAAAGGTGGATGAGAATAAGGGCACCGCTTCCTGGGTGGGCCAGACGCATTCAGGGGAAATGAAGTCTGATCGAGAGAACGTGGGCCCCCGGCAGCAACCCACAAGACAGCAGAGAATCCGAGGCTCCTTTCAAGAGCATTGCGGCGTTTTGTGTTATGCTGTCCAGTTCATTAATATGTCGCAGGCGGACACATTTTGACCTGAGCCAGAGCTGATCCATCTCACTCCACCACTAGAAAACATTCTGTATGTGGAAATATGCACACATACACACACACATTCATTCCACATTCTGAATATATTATGCAAATTAAAGTGTTACTTTATTTTATTTTACTTACATCATTCTTCTCCCTATTTGCATTCATTTGTTCTGCATAATTTATTCTGCTTATGGTGCTTAGATTTGGGACTTTGGAACAAGGGCTCTAGGAAGAAAAGGTTTTGCATCACACAAACTGGGGACAGCTAGCAATTAAGAGCAGGATGGGAGCCGAGGGAGAAGATGGGAAATAGCTTGGAGGAGAGGAAGCTGGGAGCAGCCTTCTGTGGTCCAGGGAGGATTATGGCCTGCAGAGTTGCCTATTCGTGCCAAGCTTTTTCTTTAGTTTTTTACTGGTCCCTAAATTCCCGCTTTCCTCGTGTCCTCTCTGCAACAACTACATAACAAAATGTATTTGAGGTACAATCCTGCTCCAGCTCTTCTGCTAAGCAGATTCAACCTGTTGCATGACCTCAAAGGGTCCTGATAGTCAGCCTGTACAGTATCTGATAAAGGGAGCGTGACTCCCAAAAGTGTATATCCTGGAAATTGTGTCGGTCTTTAAGGTGGTACTAGACTCGAATCTTGCTCATCTACTCCAGAGACCACTCCAAACAAACTTGCAACCCCAAGTGGAGAGAAAGCAAAGATGGTATAGCCAGAAAACTTGTTTTCTCTTGAAACCAATGGAAGCCAATAAAGGATAGAGTAAAGAAAATGAACGTTACTCCTTCCACAAGTAATTAAATTGTGGAATTCACTGCCTGTGAACACACAGTGATGCTTACAAGCATAGATAGCTTTAAAAGGGAGTTAGGTTTGTGGAGGTGTCCATCAATGGCTATGAGCCATGGTGACTGAAGAGCACTTCCAACTTCTGGATTGTGGAGGTGTCCATCAATGACTATGAGCCATGGTGATTGAAGAGAGCCTCCAACCCCTGGTTTGTGGAAGTGTCCATCAATGGCTATGAGCCACGGTGATTGAAGAGAGCCTCTAAACTCTGGATTGTGGAGGTGTCCATCAATGGCTATGAGCCACGGTGATTGAAGAGAGCCTCCAACCTCTGGTTTGTGGAAGTGTCCATCAATGGCTATGAGCCACGGTGATTGAAGAGAGCCTCCAAACTCTGGATTGTGGAGGTGTCCATCAATGGCTATGAGCCACGGTGATTGAAGAGAGCCTCCAACCTCTGGTTTGTGGAAGTGTCCATCAATGGCTATGAGCCACGGTGATTGAAAAGAGCCTCCAACCTCTGGATTGTGGAAGTGTCCATCAGTGGCTATGAGCCATGGTGATTGAAGAGAGCCTCCAACCTCTGGTTTGTGGAAGTGTCCATCAATGGCTATGAGTCGTGGTGACTGAAGGGAGCCAGCAGACCTCTGAATAACGGTGCTGGGAGGCAGCAGCAGTTGATGGCCTCTTTGCCCTGTTGGTTGGCCCTCCATAGTGACTGGTTGGCCTCTTTGTGAACCAGTAGGCTGTGCTAGATGCATCACTGATCCAGCAGGCTGTACATATGTTCTTAACATGTGCAATAACTATATTAAAGAATAAAAATGTCAAAAGTAAATTGAAAGGTATATGGTAACAGCTGCAAGAATTGCATATGCAGCAAAATGGAAGACAGAATTTTGTCCAGATGTGATTGAATGGACGAATAAATTGTATGAATATGCCTCTATGGCTAAATTAACTTCTTACATGCACAACAGACCAACGCAGGGATTCCAGGAAAAATGGAGAGATTTCTTTGATTATGTAGCTGGAAATTAAGTCAAACTAAAAAAAGTTAATAGGGATAGAGATCAATTACAAAATCAAGATCTCAAAAATGTTGCATCTAAAATATGATGTATATGACTAAATATAGAATGATGAGTACAAAATTTTGGGTATAAATAACTAAGGAGAGGGAGAGGAGTAATATGTCAAATTTTAGCTGGGTCGTTATATATTTTGCTTATATTCTTTGTTGTAGCTTAAACCTATCATTCTGTACTCAGTTTAAGATTCTTTATGCACCTTCTATTGTGTTTTTCTTTTAAATAAAGTTATAATATGTCTTTTTTTTAAAAAAGTAAACTGAATGGGGAAATAAAAAGTGACAATATCTGTGCATGTCCCGGGAAGGAAAATGGCCGCGGTGGGCTATATCGACAGGTAGATCTGGACAATTTTCCTGCAGATCCCACCTTCCTTTACTGGTTTGCATGTGTCAATGGTGTGTAAAGGGGAGAGGCGACAATTCCACGCTTTCCATCAGGGGACAGAAAGGTCCAGGGAACTAGTAACCCACCTGAGCTCCATTCCAGTCATCCAGCCATAATGACCTTTCCTTGGACAGCGGATGTCCTTCAGCCAGTTGTGTGTGTGCAAAGCAAGGCACTTGTGTCAACTGCAATTGAGAGTGCGTGTGAGGGGAGGTTGTTTCACAAATGAGCATCGCCCAGGACAGGAGCGGAGCCTGAAAGGCAATCAAAGAGGGCAACTCCTGAGCGATGGGATTTCTTCCCTCCCCAAGGAGCTTTAAAGCTATCAAGTTAGATAAAGTCTTTAAAAAATGTTTTAGTGGTTGATTCTAGGCTTGGAAGCAAACAGAATTTTCTTTTAAAAGACAGATACTAATAACCGTTAAAGTGCTGGCAATGATTTTTGAAACAAATCCACTAGTTTTGGGGAAATTCTTCCGCAGAAGAGCTCTCTCTCTCTCTCCCGTGTGTTGTGTCCCTTCACCCCACCCTGCTATTCCAACAGGCCTGTAACTTCCACAATCCCTGGTGGAAATCTCTGGATCATCTTGTTTTATGTCAAAGCAGAAATTATTCTGAATTCAAAAGTTCACTACCCAATCTACCATCCTGGGTATGATGGATATCCAAAAAAGAACTAAATTTTCATTCCCATACCCAGAGTTGCCCTCTTTTTGTTAATATCAGCAGTGTTACAATATACTGCAAATTACATGCTGGCATTCTGCGCACCGCTGTTGAGATCCCTTCTAAACCAGCACCAAGGTAACAGGCTCTTCACAGTCCCATCAATTAAATGATGCTCTCCCCAATTAATCAATAGGGAAAACATTTAAACTACTTAAGCAACCCTGATGTTTCTTTGTTTGATTTTTTAATGAAGCAGCTAAATAGTAAAGAGTCCAGTAGCACCTTTAAAATGAACCAACTTAATTGTAGCATAAGCTTTCAAGAACCACAGCTCTCTTCGTCAGATGCATCATCAGATGCATCTGACAAAGAGAGCTATGGTTCTCAAAAGCTGACGATGCATCTGGCAAAGAGAGCAGTGGTTCTCAAAAGCTTATGCTACAATAAAGTTGGTTCGTTTTAAAGGTGCTACTGGCCTCTTTACTATTTTGCAACTACAGACTAACACGGCTGACTCCTCTGGATCCATGGAGCAGCTAGAGATTTCATCCCATTCCTAGGCAGAACCTGGTAGGTTGCTTCCCTGCAATTCTACCAATTTTTTAAAAAAAATCATACCATCTATCTCACGATCTAAGCCAAATGTGTTTTGAACCAGGGACCTAAGAGAAGAGGTGGGGGGCTCCGTGTGCTAACCCATTGCTTTGCAGGCAGAAACTGCAGTGAGGAGACCAGCCACGAAAGCCAGGGCAAATCCAACAGTAACTCCACTCCCCAATCCCTGTGCAAGCTGCCAGACCATGGCAGACTACTTCTGCGTCTGAGCCATTCAGAGCTCATCTCTTTCTAGGGATTCCATGAATTCTCTATTAGGCATCTCCAACAGTTGAACTTACTGTGTTCGAAAGAGAGGATCATACGCAAGTTGGGCCGTTTTCCCACTGTCTTATTTTGCCGGAATGCTAGCGCCAATGTGCCGCGTTTTGCACTTCAGTTCACATATTTCTGTGATCATTCCGTGGTTGTGCCGCAAAATCCCTACCCAAATTCCGCATTTACTCGTTCCGCTTTTTCCTCCCCTTCCACGGGTTTGTCCCGCCTCTTCCCCCTGTTATCTGAACACATGAGACGCGGGTTTTTTTGTTATTGCGCAAAATAGGTGTTTTCTGGCCACTCCCACTTTTCTTGAGTCAACTCTCCCAGCCACTTAAGTTACCCATTATAACAGCCATGAAATTTATTTTTTAAAAAAATTATTTGGGACAGTTTAGCGCTATTGCAATATCCTGGTATTTGGTCACAATTTCCTTTTCCCCCCGACATTTTCTTTTCATAAGGGCTCTTCTTGTCGATCACTTCCTATTGATCACTCCCTCTCATACAAAAGCTTTTTCCTTCATATGAAAAAGAATCTTTTCAGTGCGGGAGCGCAAAGAAATTATTTTTCCTTGTGTGCGGAACATTCGCTTTCTGTGTTACACAAAAAGCGAATGTCCCGAACACAAGGAAAAATAATTTCTTTGCGCTCCCGCACTGAAATGATTCTTTTTCATATGAAGGAGTAAGCTTTTCTATGAGAGAGAGTGATCCATAGGAAGTGATCGATATGAGGAGCCCTTGTGCAATTTTTTTTTGTTTCATATTATAAGGGTATTTCGGCAGCACGCTCTATTGATGATTTGTTACTAAAAAATTGCTGGTACTGACAGCAATGAAGTCTCAACAAGGCACCTCTTGACAGCACGTCTTTTTTACTGTATGAAAAGGGGACTCTTATTGGGAACTTACTGTCAAGGGACATGATTTTCCTTCTTAAATAATTAATTATTACTCAAGCCGACGGGAATTTTTTTCCTTTCATTAAGCGGGAAAGTAACGTTCGATGCCACCTAGTGCGCATGCCTGTGCAAATATGATAGCGAATGGTTGCTTGATTCAAATAAAAATTTTGGCGCGCAGTTTGAAAATCCTGTCTCGCTGGTCACACAACCGGGGAGACAGTGCTTTTGTGAGGACAGCGGAGGGTGAGTTACAAAGAGATGTCTGCTCTGGGGAAGGCAGTTGGGGGCAGGGGTGCCTCGTGGAAAGAGAAGGAGATTCTGGACCTACTGGATTGTTGGGGAGAGGAAAAAATCCAGGAAGCGTTGAAAAGCTCACACCGAAACTTTGACTGTTTTGCTAAAGTGGCCGAAGAGATGGCCCGGAGGGGTCATAATCGCTCTGCCCTAGAGTGCCGCAGTAAAACCAAGACCATGAGGTTGGAATATAAAAGGGTGGTGGCCCATAATAATCGGTCTGGGAATGCTCCTGCCACCTGCCCATATTACAGGGAGTTGGACAGAATACTCCGTGGTGATGCAAGCGTCAGGCCCAAGAGGGTGTCTCGCAGCATCATTTTGCAGGTCATGGAGGAGCCAAGGATGAGGACATTCGAGCCACAGGAAGGTTCGGAAGAGTTGTTCTCACATGAGTACATGGGGATGCAGCCTGCACGTCTCGCCACATCAACTCCACTCTTGATGGGTAGGTAATGATGTTTTCTGAATTGAACTTTGATGAGTGTGTCCGTACTAGCTGAGCGAGTCTCAACAGGTGTGGGGGGGAAATTAATAATCAATTTATGCTTCGTCTTCCAAAGAAGGTAATGAAAACAGAGAACATGAAGCATCAGACAAGGATCAGGATCTGGATGCCACAATTGATGGCCTGGATGAGCATGGTGAGCATACTCTACAATTTTGTGAGGCTGTCTATCATGGCGTTTTTAAAGGGGACAGCAGGTCGATGTGCATTCACCAATGTTCAAAACTCAGTGGATTCTCTAAACATGCTTTTTGGAAAGAAATACAAGGGAGACACAAACCAGGACACAGTTCCAGGTTGGGTGACACCGTTATTGTGTGAGCACCCACCGATTTGTGGTGGCAGTCCACACACGGCTCCTATTTGAGATCCTCTAAATTAATGGGCAATTTTCCATGAAGTGTGTTTGAGAAATCCATTGACAGAAAGAGACATGTTTCAGGTTCTGGAGAAAATGACAACGCAGAAGACGTGGAAACTATTCAGGCTGAAAAGGAGAATGAACCACCGATGCGCAGTCCTTCTAGAGAAGAGCAACAAGGTACTATGCACACTTCAATGGGCAGACGCATACAGGTGCTTCACCTCTTATCCTGCCCAACTGTGTGTTCCTAAAGGCTTGTGATTTTACCGTCCATCTCAACTCATCTCAGGTTTCGCACAATTTGGCAATGCTACTTTTGACTTGACAATACAAATTTCACTCGATTTCTGACATTATTTCCCACACCAAGAAAACACCCGCTGTGGTGGTGGAGGAAACAAGAGCTATAGAGAACTGTGAACGGTCCAGGGTCTCACAGCTGTCTCGCTGTGGAGGATTGAATACTCAAACCTGGCTCTCCTCTTTACAGTGCCGTTCTCTATACCACCCCACCGAAATGGATTGATGTTCATCTTGTTTTCCATTCAAACTAGAGTTACAACTTGCGCATCTTGTGTGGTGTGCCTCTAGATCCATTATGCGCTTTCTTTTTCCAATCATGTTTTGACTCTTGTTTTTTAACCTTTATTTTCAGAGACACCTTCCAGGCCACTTGCCGAGCAGTCACCAGGAACACGGTTGGGGAACCTGAGAACCAGGAGTCGGAGAACCACGGGACTGTACTGCGTCGCCGATAAAATGATGTTTCACTCCTCCAAGCAGCATACCATGGAGCTTGAGGAGAGACGTAGGGAACAGCAAGAAGCTAGAGACTGGCACCAGGAGTTCATGGATGAGAGTAGACAGCAGCGGCTTCTTTTCCAGGAGGCACTGAGTAAAAATTTTGACATTTTGCACAACGCTGTCAGCGCACTACATACCATTGGTGAGGCGCTGCTTGTGAGGCAGCGAGACCATAACCTCAGCAATGTTCCCAACAATCCTCCAGCAATCTCCTCTCAGCAAGAGAGGACAGGCCAACCAAAAAGGTCCTGTGTTGGGCGGGCCAGGGACAGGCTCACTATGTAGTGTGCTAGACAAACCAACATGTCCTTTATTGTACTTTTCCACTGTTGACTACGAGGCTTTTCAGGGAACAAATAAGAAATAAAACACATTTGAAGAAACCAAACAAGAAAACTTTTATTTTAACAGTAACCATTTACACAACTTGCCCAAACTAGAAAAACCATTGCGAAAGTGGAATGTAAAATCAACATCCCTGTGATCCGGTGTCCTTTGTGCTGGATTGTGTTTGAGTGCTGGCGGTTTGCCTTCCCCGTTCTGCCCTCTCGAGTAGCCTCAACCGCCGGCCATACCTTGCCATCTTCTTTTCTATGATGCTGAGTCGCGATTCAAACCTGTTAACTGTGGAGATAAAGTTGAAATTTTGGGTTTTTTTTCTAAAATTGGGAAATTGGGTTTGAACAAAGAAGGGGAACACTGTAAGATGCTGCCATGAAATGGGGCAAGTGAAGTTGTACAAATCCTGTTCCATATCTGCTGCCAAACCAGGCTATCTAATTTGCTGTCGTGTGTGGTTGTCACCACAGCAGTATTGTAAATTGATTGAATTTTTTCTCATTCAGTTTGGGGCACACTGAGCATTGTCAAGCAAAGGTTAATAATGGAAAGCTGCATGGGAATTGGCCGTGTAAGTCTGTGTTAGCAAAATCAAAAGGAGTCCAGTAGAACCTTTAAGACTAACCAAGTTCATTGTAGCATAAGCTTTCGAGAATCAAGTTCTCCTCGTCAGATGCATGATACAGAGACTGGTCAAATATAGAAGAGGGGGGGAGGAGAAGAGGAGAGAGAAGAGGCAATTGGGGGGGGAGGGGGAGGGTGCAACCAAACCATTCCTTTGCTAGAATATGTACTGTATGTGGTATATGTAGCATAGTATACATACAGTATATATATCTCCATGGAAAGCTTAGAGTGATACTCACAGCTACGCATCACTCGTTGCTCCATGCAGGTAAGGGTGGCGCAGACATCATCATGGGTTTTAGTTGAAGTTCCACTTGAAGGGACTTTCTGGCTACTTGTGGCTTCAGCCACATCTGTGCCTGAAGCTCCTGGAGACCCGTTGTCATCCTCTGTGGATACAGAAACAGGATTTTGATAGCAAAATTTTGCCCTTTTCAGGTTTGTCCCAGTTCCTGCAATCATTTTCTATTCAATAGTCTACCTATCAGTGTTGCTGTTTTTCAGGTTGTTTGCACTTTTCAAGTCATTAAACCCAAAATAAGACTCCTACTGCTGTTCCCAATGACAGGTATTCAAGAAATCAATAATTGTCCAGAGTGTGCCTTTTCCTGAGCCAAAAAAAGTCAGCGGGTTGGCAAGGAACAGTGCTGCAGGCCTGCATCGGCGCTGCATTCCTGCACGCACCTGTAGCTGCTCTCGCCATATTATGGTGAAGTCCAGGGAACTGCGCATTGAGTCAAGTCAATCTACAGACCGCAAGACTGCTTGGGCATGATGGTCTGAGGGTCATTTGTGGGGGGCAACAATGCTAGGCTCTCATTTCACTTACAGCATCCCTGAGAGCATTGAGGCCCTGTTATAAGAGGGCCCCAAAACAGAGTGACAACAGCAGTCTTGACTGATCATTATGAAATTTTCAAAAAATATTCTAATTTTTTGAAAGGATGGTGGTGTTGGGGTGAAAGTTTGGTCTTTCCCGACTCAGTAGTAGCAGCAAATCACAGAGTATTTTTTTTCAAATGACACAGGAGGGTTCCAAATCACAATATGAATTGGAGGAAGCCAAGCCTATCCTCAGATTCCCTCTCCAACTGTGCTTGAGCAATACATACAAGGGAAACAACAAAAAAGGGAGGGCTGAGATACATACCGTTGCTTGCCGCTGGAACCCCCGATTCTTCCACCTCCTCCCGATTCGGATCAATGCCCTCCTCATGAACCGGGCCTGCTTCCTCCTCAGGTTGACGTTCAGCCTCCCTTTCTTCTCTTGGCCTTGCTCTTCCACGCAGGGTGGCTGAAAAATTAAAGTTTCTTTCATTGACACGCATTGCAGTTATCGGTCACAGGGATTTGTCACAACTATGTCACAAAACAGTGTTGTCCTGGGATCAGACTCTGCCGTCCCTTAGACAGAAACATGTCATGGGTGGGGGGTTTGTGCACGAACAGAAAAAAGGCCCGAAGCACCTTTTCAGTCCAGTTCACGCCGCCTGATGGACCAGATAGTAAGGCATTCTCTCCACTGCAGACAGTGGCGAATGGGGGGGGGGATGGGAAATTTAGCCACTTACAAGCATGTCTTCGGTCCTCCCAACGCGGACGTCCAGCACTCTCCCAGAGCCGCATCATGGTTGCGAAGTGCGGTGGCCTCCCACTCAGACGAGGAATCCCCTGCCACGCCTCTAGAGAGTCAAAAAAAGAGGCCTTGACCCTTTTAAACTTCGAGCGGCATTGCTCCGACGTCCGTGGATATCCCTGCTGGGTCATCTTTCGGGAGGCACCCAAAAAAGTGGCCCGTGTGGGCAGATGGGTGCTGTTCATGAGGCGTTCCACTTTACCCGACTGCAGCAGCAGCGACAGGAGCGTCTCCACCTCCTCGTCTTTCCAAAATGCTCCTGGTCTTCTTGCCGCCATTTCTGCCCCGTGAAAATCGCTATACCATTGAACTGAATAAACGGTACCGCGCCTTTTTTTTTTTTAAAGGGGCACGTGTTTTGCAAGACTGGGGCTGCTTTTGAATTATTGATAATGGATGACATGTGGAAATCCACGTTGCACAATCACCACCTAAATCATTCTTGTTTTTTTGGGGGGGGGGGGAATTCAATTAAACTTTATTAATGCTTCATCTGCGAGCTGCGTTTCTTCCATGGCATGAGGTGTTGAATTTCTGCAGCTTATGGCAGGAAAACAATGCAATTCCTATGCGGTGCACGCAAACAGCGCAGAGACTTTGAATCATTTGTTCTGTCGTCCATTTTGACAACATGTGTATTTGGGAATGAGTTGGCAACCACAAATGACACGTCACATTAAGGCCTGGAAATTTTTTTTACAATAATGTGCACAGCCATGTCTCCAGATAACACTGCGCCCACCTCCCACCGCTATCTTGGAAAAAGAGAAACCATTATCTGGTCCTGTTTCTGGAACATCACAGAGACTGGAGTTGAGGGCAGGGTTCGGCGTTCACTGTCACGGCACTGTCTAAAACTTTTTTGCAAATAAACATTTCTTTGATTTTTTTTTCCTGCAGATGCCCATTCGCTTAAGCAATCACACCACATCTCACCTTTGTTGTATGCCCTTGTCTGGTCTACATGCCAAGCATCCCACACACCCATTTGACATCCCAGAACCATAGATTAAAAGGGGCAAAGCACCTTCTCAATTGACATCAACAAACAGTTTATTAGTGTTGCACATTTACAAGGGAAGCTTGTGAGACTGGCAAACAGGGATGGCGGGGTAAGAGGAAAACATGCTCGGATTCATTACATGGAAACGATCATTGCCTTGCATTTGCAAACATGAATGTGGCCAGAGCCTCCCTAACAACCTTTCCCTCCTCTAGGTGACTTCTGTCTGGTTCTAGACCTGCCTCCTCCTCCTGCGGCACCAAAACAGGATTGGGATCTCCCATGTGACATAGCGAGTTGTGTCCATGCTCCTCACAAATGTTATGAAGGATGGTACAGGCTGTCACCACAGCCACCACGTTCTCCTCCCTGCAATTGAGACGGGTGGCCAAACACCTCCATCTCGATTTCAAACGTCCAAAACATCTCTCCACCACGTTCCTGGACCGGCACAGTGCTCTATCAAAATGCTTGTGGGCATTGGTCTCTCCGTGGGTGCCATAAGGCTTCATCAACCAGCGGCGAAGTGGATAGGCACCATCTGATATTATTACTGGTGGGACCGCGACACCTCCCAATTGCAGACTTGGATTCCCTGGAATAAACGTGCCTGCATCCATGGCCGCGCAAATTGCTGAATTCTTGAAGACAAAGGCGTCGTGGTTCTTACCACTCCACCCAATTTCCACGTCGATAAAACGTCCACGGTGGTCTACTGTGCCTTGCAGGAGTATCGAAGAAAATTTTTTCCTGTTCCCATACTGCTCCGGGCTACCACCAGGAGCACATATGGGAATATGGGTCCCGTCTATGGCTCCAACACAATGAGGGAAGCCCATTGCTGCAAAGCCATCCATAATCTGTAAGAAAGAGAAGATGGGGAGCACTATTAGATGAAGCTAAAACTGACTCTTGGAAGCACGGTTTTGGTCTGCCATCAACTGTAATCAAACGAAATAATGGTATATCGCTGTTCGATTCATTGTCATTATAAAAAAAAGGGGGGGTGATATACTCACCGCGCCAACTTCGCCTCCCAGGGAGATGGTCTTCGAGAGCAGCTCAGTCTCTAGAGCATAGCACACTTCCAGGACAGCAGAACACACGGTGGCAAGACCAATGCCAAACTGGTCTTTCGCCTGCCTATAGCAGCTGCCCGTGGCCAGGCACCAGATTGCTACCGCCACCCTTTTCTCTACTGATACGGGTTGTCGAAAGGATGTTTCTTGGCGTTCAAGACGTGGTCTGAGGATACGGACTATGTGCTCAAAAGTTTCCCGTGTCATCCGAAAACACTCCAACCAGTCTTGCTCTTCCCAGCAGCGAAGCACAATTCTTTCCCACCAATCCTGGCTTTTTTCGGTGACCCATTGTTTTCGGGGAACATACCCTTCGGCCAAACAAAACCACTGTTCTATCATGCATTGTCTCCTTTTGATGGCAAGCCTCTGCCTTTGCTTCTGCCTGCGAGAGAGGGCATCTCTGAGTCGGATGTAGTCTGTTCGGTGGTGCATGATCCATCTGAGGTATGCCAGATGAAGCTGAAGATTTGTTTGAATTAAGCTGAAGACTACTCTGGCCAACGAAAGGAATACTGCGACATGGGATGCCATGGCTAAACATCCACCAACACAATTCCAAGAAAAGAAAGCACTTTCCAAAGCAACTCAGAAGCCACTTATCGGTTCAAATTCGCCCGCCTTATTGATGAACCAATAGAATAAGGGAAAACGTGGTGGCAAAGAAAGCAACCAATTGTGTGCGTGCAGGGTGGAGTCAACAGCAATGAAGTCTACTGATACTTTGGTATATCGCTATTGAGCCGCAGACCAAAAAAAAAAAAGGGGGCGTGTACTGCGTCTTGTGATTGATGACGCTGCAGAGCCCTTGGAAAGAAATGGCGCTTTTTACCAGGCGCGTGAGAACAGTGGAGACCGAGAGGGGATCGGATTATTCGCGGTTATGTGAACACTTTGTGGAAATAGCGGCATCCGGTGAAGCGGGATGTGGGCGGAAAAATAAGGCAGTGTGAAAACGGCCTTGCTCACCTCACCTGCCTGATTGGCAGCGAACAGCTCGAATGCCTGCCTGATGAACAGGCTTTGCATTATTGAGTGCATTCAAAACTGTGCATGTGCAAAGGGCAGCCAACACAACCATTAACTAAGGACTACTTAGATGAACACAAAAGAGCAGCTTTTTTTTTTTAAAAAAAGTCATTTTCTGATGACTTGATTAACTAGCTATGGCTGCGTCAACAACAGTGCATCCCACTATTTTCCTGCATTTGTTTGTCTGCCATGCTTTTATTTTTTAAAAAACAGTCATTACTATTGAGCTATAACGATAGATTGCCACAATTGCTGAAATCCCAGCTTTCGTTACTTTACAAGGCCAGTCTAGCCTCTTCCACTGTGATGTTATAAGGGGGGAAATGTGCAATAGCAGTTATTGATTGTTTTCCTACAAATCCTCCCAAAGCCTTCCAGTGGCGCTGCAGAGAAAACGGCAGCCGTAGCGGCAGGAAAAGCCAGTTGCACAGAACTGCATTGTTAGGAAGCGGTACAGCAAAGCAGCCTGCTGAACGGCTATGAACTAGTTGCCGTTATCACACTGCCTACCGGCCAGGGGACATTGCGCCAAGCTCCCGGAACGATCGCGTCTTCCTGGCATGATTTTGCATGAGAACTCGCACGAAATCGTGCCAGGAAGACGCTGGTGCAATGTTCCCTGGCTGTTAGGCAGTGTGAAAATGGCCAAACAATCCAATGGGACATGGAAAAATCAGGTTCTGGTTCTTGACTGGGTGAAGAGCGCTTGAGCCAAACCATTGGATATTTGCGCATTCTAGCTGTTGCCAACTCTGGCCCTTCCTCCCCCCACCCTCTTGGCTTTCTTGGAGCCTGGAGTGGTGCCAGAGCCCAGGGTCGCCTCTTGCAATGCCAGAGCAAGCCCCAGTGCGACACCCCCCATCTCCTCTTGGAACCTGTACAAGATGGAAGCGGGGCCAGTCGTTTCCCTCCTCCTCCACACTCACGCAAGATGTTTCTCCTCTCTATTTATCTCAATGTCATTTTCTTCGAGATGTGAGGTGGAACAAATGTGGAGCAGCTGCTTGGCTTCTAAGTGCCCTTTAGGGACCCCCTCAGCAGACACTTTGCAGAATATAATGATGACATTCTAACGAGCATTAATGCACATGTTGTCATTTTTTCTATATTTACACTTCCCGCAGGAGGCATAGTTCTGCAAAGGGAGAGAGAGGGAGAGGGGGAGAGAGAGAGAGAGAGAGAGAGAGAGAGAGAGAGAGAGAGAGAGAGAGAGAGAGAGAGAGAGAGAGAGTCTTGCTGCAGAAATTTCAGTGCCTGAGCTTGACTGGGCAGCTACAGTCTCCTCTGGGAATCAGCCGCAATAGAAAAATGTTTCCTTTTTTGCAGCTGGAAGGGGAGGGCATGTATCTTTGGGATTCCTCTCTAAATCTACTTAACTTGTTGTTATTCTTAATTGAAGACAAAAATTGTAAGTAGCCATGCTGGCCCAGGTATTAGGACCAACCAACCAACCTTGTATTAGGACCAACCAACATTTCAGATTCTTCAGAACTTTTCAACAGGCTGCTCAGCACAAACCAAAATCAGTTTCTAAACCCAGCGCTTCTAGGCAGCAGTGAGGATTCTGATACTAGGGCTTACTGGTGTATTAAAATGAAAGTACTAATGCCGGGCTCTTTTCAGTTTGGTGTAGTGGTTAAGAGCACGGGACTCTAATCTGGAGAACTGGGTTTGATTCCTCATTCCTCTGCTTAAAGCCAGCTGGGTGACCTTGAGCTAGTCACAGCTCTCTCAGAGCTCTCTCAGCCCCACCCATCCCCACCTTGTTGGGGGGATAATAATGACATACTTTGTAAACCACTCTGAGTGGGTGTTAAATCATCCTGAAGGACAGTATATAAATTGAATGTTGTTGTTGTTGTTATATTCTTCACGAGCCCACCTTAAAGAAGGAAGGAATGCACTGTGCTATGCCCAACCTGAGTTTTCCCAGCGACCTAGATATAGCAGCAAGTTACATCCAGTGTGGGCTTAGCAAAGTACAGACATCAAGGTAACTAATGAAAAAAAAATCAGAACGTTAATATTAAATTAGACAATCTATCTTCAAGACTATATAAAATATATAAAACCAGAAAAGCAGGTCTAATAAATGCAGCCCTTTAATAAAGTCACCCCCCCCCACACCTTGTAATCCTCCTGAGCCCTGTATCGAACTGGAACTGCCTGGCAGAGGCTCTGAAGCGCGGCACAAAGCAGCCCTCCTTCAGCAGAGGATCCAGGGCCGGGCAGAGATTGGCGCTGTCTCCTTGGCGTTAGCACGAGTAGACGTAACAGCAGAAGCCCGACTTCCAATGCCCGTATGGCCGTTTTCCAATTTGCAGTTTCTACCCAAACTTCTTCTTTTGCACATCTGAGTAATGCTTGAGGCCACCTGTTTTTAACAGCGGGGTTTACTTCTGCATTTGATGTGACCTCTCATCAGCCAGTGACGCAGCTGAACAGTCTCCGTCAAAGCTGTTGCCTTTGGGTTGGTATCAGGTGAAAAGCAAACTCCTTCTGGGATGGCTAATCTGCGATGGCCCATTCATATATCCATGCCAACCTCTGAGGAATGGCTTGTGTGAACAGAGCTAAGGGGGGCCTCATTTTCCCTAAGAGTTTTCAAACGATCTGGGGACTAGGATGGGGCGGGATGTCTCTTTCCACACGGCAGAAGCTTGTGGGGCAATCCCTTTGTTGGGCTGGATGGACTGGCTGCCATGATCTCTTTTTTTTACCTGGGGTCTTCCCCTGAGATACTGGCTGGCATCTCCAGTTTAATAACTGTAGGTTGAGCGGGTTGGGGGGAGAGATTTCTCTGCCTGAAATCCTGGGAGGTTTTCAACCACCCAAGTTGAATTTGAAAGGAAAGGACATGCGTGCCCCTCAAACACAAACGTTGCTAGCCATGGTGATTGACGCTTCCTTATCCAGAGGCAGCAAAGCTTTGAATCCCAGTCCTGGGAAGGCAGCATCTTGGCTCTGGGCCCTGTTTGTTGGCCTTGCAGGGCAACTGGTTGGCCACTGTGTGCGGTGGGATGCTGGATAGATGGGCCGCTCCTCCGGTCCACCAGGGCTCTTCTGATGTTCTTAGAGTGGACGCAACCTGCATCTTGTGTGAAAGAGAAACCATGGTGGGAAACAAGGGGGGAAAGCATTAGTCTGTGCCACGGGGAATCCTGGTTGCAAACATGAATGGACCACAATCGCACTGGCAATATATATGACCCTCACCGAAGACCCCTTCCCTGTGGAACCAACCCTGGAGAGCCGCTGTCTGTCCGAACCGGCAATACTGAGTTAGATGAACCAGGGGGTCTCACTCAATATGAAGTGAGTGCCTGGTGTTTAAATGACGGCACTATACGGCTGTGAGATGAACTGCAGCCACTTGCTGCATCCCCTTGGCATGGGCTAGGGCTCCTGCTCCAATGCTCTGGCCCCTGCCTTTGCTCTGGGGAGCAGCGGGAGTGTAAAATGGGGGGATGTCAACACAAACATCATGACATCACTTGAGCAGCCAGAAGGGATGCCATCATGTCTGCGATGCTCTAAGAATTTTCCAAAACTCTGTGATAAGTTTGAGGAAAGCCTAGAGTATTGCAGATGTGGCAATCCAGCCACTCGTCTGGAAGAAACGTCATGGCTCTCGCAACACTCCTCTCCCTTGACTCTACACACAAAAAACTTCCAGGTATTGCCAGTGGAGGGCTGGCAGCTTGAGCTTGGGGATTTGCAGGACTGTGGGGGCAGCGACAGCCAGTGGAGGAGACAACCACGTCATCCTGCCACCCCCTTCCACTTCTGGGAGTGTTGGCTGCCCTCATGCTGCCGTGTTCGCTTTTTTACTGCCACTTGGCCAGTTGGTGAGTCCAGGTGTAGCTGGTGCAGCCGGGGCTTTTTTTCTGGGAAAAGAGGTGGTGGAACTCAGTGGCTTGCCCTCGGAGAAAATGTTCACATGGCCGGTGGCCCCGCCCCCTGATCTCCAGACAGAGGGGAGTTTAGATTGCCCTCCGTGCCAGTGGTACGGAGGGCAATCTCAACTCCCCTCTGTCTGGAGATCAGGGGGCGGGGCCATCGGCCATGTGAACATTTTCAAGAGGTGCCAGAACTCCGTCCCACCGCATTCCTGCTGGAAGAAAGCCCTGCTAGCAGCCATCTTGTGGGCATAGCACCTGCCCCCAGGGACTGGAGCATGCGCAGCTAAGTTCTTGACTACCAGCTTGTGCCAAGCAGTGGCCTTCCTTGCATGCCCCATACACAGGTCGTCTGCCACCCAACAAGTGAACCAAATAAAAATAAAAAAGGATGGCTCGCGCTTCGCATAATGCAGCTGAAATGGATAAGGTCGTTGCTTTGTCCTCTGCTTGCTGATTTTATCAGGGGGAAGATTGTATCAAATAAATAATGCATCAAAAGATTTTTCTTTCCTCTCCCCCCTCTCCCGCCCTGCTACATTATCCCAATCGGACGCGTGAATCCAGTCACTATGATAAACAGTAATAAATGGTCGTGCTTCCCTGACAAAATTTTGCTGGCAAATTTCCGAACCAGATTAAAAAGTAAATTAGATTTCTTCTAGAGAGTTATTTGGGGGGGGGGAGAGATGTTGTCTGTCAGTGTTCTTGTGTGAGAAGCCAGCTTCTCCAAGCCTGGGCGGTGCAGTTGAGGGAGGAAGAAAAGCTAGGATGGAGGAATCCAGGCTGCCCTTACTTACTGGAGATGTTGTGTGCACGGATACCCTTAAGTAAGCCCTGGAGAACTGGTTTCCGTCTCCCCTCTGGGAGGGGCCTCACAGAAGTCGTGTTGTGGTGTAGGTTGCCATCTCCTGGGATGAGTGTGTATTTGTGTTTGGGTTCTCCATCTGCAATTCTTCTCTCCCAACTGGGGGCAATAAAGTGGCCTCTTGTTGCATCTCCTGGGAGCTCCAGTGTGTTGGCTGCAGATAGGGTTGCCAGCCTCCAGCTGGGGGCTGGAGATCTTCCGGGTGACAGAGATCAGTTCCCCTGAAGAAAATAGATCCAGAGGAGTTAGCCATGTTAGTCTGTAGTGGCAAAATAGTAAAGACTACAGTAGCACCTTTAAGACTAACCAATTTTATTGTAGCATAAGCTTTCGAGAATCACAGCTCTCTTCGTCAGATGCATAGAGGGTACAAAGAAACTGGCCAGAGAGATATAGGTGGTGAGAGGAGGGGGGAGTAGATCAGTTGCAGAAGTCATGAAAGAGGTGGAGTGCATAATTCAGGCCTGAATTGTGCACTCCACCTCTTTCATGACTTTTGCAACTGATCTCCTCCCCCCTCCCCTCGCCACCTATATATCCCGGGAGAAAATGGCTGCTTTTGAGGGTGAACTCTATTATGCCATTCAGAGTCCCGTCCCATCCCCAAAACTTACCCTCTCCAGGCTTCACCTCCAAAATATCCAGGAATTTCCCAGCCTGGACCTGGCAACCCTCCCTGCAGAGCAGGACGGAAGGGTGATCTACAACCGGACTGGTAAACTCACCCCTGCCCACCACAACTCAGAGGGTGCTGCAGCCCTCACGTATGAGGGGGGCTAATCAGGAACCTCGGAAACTTGCTTCAAGCCCAGTGTGCCTTATAAAAATTATTTAGATTAGGCTTTGCCAGCTCAGGTAAAATGGTTTCCCGGAAAGAGAAGTTGTAAACTGGAACCACTAGAAATCAGACAGCGTCTTTGTAACAGTGAGTTGACTTGAAGTGCTTTTCCTTCTTTCCACACAGAACTATATACTTCAAGTTCTTTAGAAGAGAAGTTCTCAGACTGTTGAAATGACATCAAAGCAAGTGGAAGTCACTTCTTGCAAGTGGGTCAACGAGGGAGGGGTGAGCTGGGAAAGGAGGCTCCATGAGAAATTTGGTTTCCCCTCTGCCCATAATGAAATGCAGCCTGTTGCTCAGTAGTAATGCTATATGTGAATATATACTACATGTGACAAATAATATAGGAACTTGGTCAGTGTTAACTGATAGATCAAGATGGGTAGCCGTGTTAGTCTTTCTGTGGCCACAGAAAAGAGCAAGCATCCAGTAACACCTATAAGACTAACAAAATTGGTGGTAGGGTCACAGCTCCCTTCTTCAGATACAACTAGAATGGGAGTCCATCTGTCCTTATATCTTGGAGAGATATATCACCACACCCACTACTTCTCTGCACCTATAAGACTAACAAAATTTGTAGTATGGTATGAGCTTTCGTGAGTCACGGCTCACTTCTTCAGTGTTAACTGATGTGAGAGTCTTGCATTGTATGGTGGGCAGGGGGGAAGTAGTATTGACTTACTTTGCAAGTGGTCCCCCCAAAGTAGAATAATTTTAGAAGTAGTTTGGGGACTCTAGTAGCACCTTTAAGACTAGCCAACTTTATTGTAGCATAAGCTTTCGAGAACCACAGCTCTCTTCATCAGATGCATCTGACAAAGAGAGCTGTGGCTCTCGAAAGCTTGTGCTACAATAAAGTTGGTTAGTCTGAAAGGTGCTACTGGACTCTTTACTATTTTGCAACTACAACTCTGGATCTTTGAGGACTCTGCCTGTCAGGTTTACCCTTGGACTTCTTTCCAGTCATGAGGATTTTGTTGCTGATACAGTGTCATCTCATAGGAGTTGTCAGTTCTATGTAAATGTCTCCCTGTCATGCACTAGCAGTGGCAGGAGGGGTGGGCATGGATCGCTGATTTCCCCCCCCCCCAATTTATTGACGTGGCCCAAGCCCTCCCCACTACTTTTTGAGTGTGCTAACTTTGACCAATGCAGCCTGTGGACAGTTGCCAGGCATGTACCTGCTGTGTGCTCACATCTCATGCACGGACACTCACGTTTGATGCATTTTAAATTATGGCAGATGAGCTGTTGTTCAGCCCCAGAGAAAAGCAGAGTGTTTATTTCAAAAAAGAAGACAAAGCTACTTTGGCTTCGTGGCAAAGGCTGGGGGCTTCTCTTTGAGACACATGAAAGAGAAACGGTCCTCGGATCTGCGCGCACTTTCTGGAAGGAGGCCGACAGCCCCGCCCGCCCCGCCCCTTCCCACTGGCCTTCTGCCTGCCCTCTCCTCTTCATCCTCAACGCCCTTTCCTGTCCAGGCATTTGGACAGCCCAGTTCCAGGGGCCGAACAGCTGCCTGGCTGATCCGTGCAGCGCTCCGGGCCCCTCGTGGCCTGACTCTGATAATTGGGGTCAATCACAGCAAGTATCCCGAGGCTGGTGCGCTGGAAAGGAGGCCGCCGTGGACGCGGGAGCGGCTGCAGATGAGGCTCTGGGGACGCCAGCCGAAGCCGCTGGGCTGCCCTTTCCTGCCCTGGCCTCCCCGCTGGGCTCGGTTGTTTCGCGCGACCTGTTTTCTGTTCACGCACTTCCTTGTCACTCACGGAGCCTCTGCGGTTACAGCGAAGCTGTGTGTGTGTGTGTGTGTGCGTGTGTGTGTTTGTGTCTCACACATTTGAGATGAGCTGCCGGGCCTGCTGCTGAGCGAAGGCTGGCTCGACTGCAAGAAGGGGCCGTCCTATTCCTGAGCCGTTCCGGGGGCTCTGTCCCGGGCCATGATGGCCTTGGCTGTCCGGGCAAGGCCAGCCCAGCCCAGCCCAGCGGCTTCTGTCCTGGAGCTCCGACAGAGAGCAGAAGCAGCTTCCCGTTGCAGGCTCGTTTTTCTCCCCGCTGCAGGCAACTGTCAGCGCTTCTCGGGGTGCTTCCGGATGAGCCCTGTTGAGACCCAGGCAGACGCCTCTGCTGCGGGCTCTCCTCTTGGCTGCGTCCGTGCTAGAGATGGAGACGACGACGAGCACTCGTGGCGTGTTCTGCTGGTCCAAAGCACGGCCCCCCTCTCAGTCCTCTGCTTCGCTCTGCCAGGAGAGAGGGAGCCGGCCAGGAGCCTGGCCCCAGTCCTCAGCCTCAGACACAGGATCGGCTCCCCCTTCCTTCGGCCAAGTCAATACAGACACACGCACAGACCCGAGAGCACCAGGACCGGGAAGCCATTTTCCCGGAGGCAGAGGGTGGCGGTGGGTCGTGCCTGTTAGGAAGAATAAACAAACACCTAGATCATCCCGGGCCCTTTCCGCTCACCTCAGCAGTTCATGGCAAAGGAGCAGGAGACATTTCATTGAGATAAATATAGTGTAGGAGGATCATTAGAATGAGCGATTTCCCAGCTCTTCAAGGTCTGCCTGCTTTGGCTGACATCCTTGTATTCAAACTCTGGAGTCAGAAAGATTCGCTCTGGCAACCTCTGCCAACGCAGATAGTGATGCTGATGGACGAACGCCGGTAATGATAGAGTTAGCCATGTTAGTCTGTAGTCGCAAAATACTAAAGAGTCCAGTAGCACCTCTTCGTCAAACCAACTTTATTGTAGCGAAAGCTTTCGAGAACCACAGCTCTCTTCGTCAGATGCATTGCCAGCTTTCGAGAACCACAGCTCTCTTCGTCAGATGCATTGCCAGCTTTCGCAGAACTCCACACAACACACCAAGAAACCAGAACACTGTTTCAGAGCATCCTTTCCCCCTGTGGACATTCCCATAAGCTAAGATCCTCCAGTAAGGCTGGGTATCTTACCAACGCAGGCAGGGCACAGTGGCCATTAAGGCCAGTGAGCTGCTGGCCCTGGGGACTGCCTCCTCCATGCCAGGGCCACCCCAGCCCTGTGTTTGGCCCCGCCTTCTCTGGCAGCCATCTTGTAGTGCAACCTTGCCTCAAAATGCCTTCGGGAACTCTTTTCTGCAAGGGGCGGGCCAGCCTCTCTTTGCTGCAATCCCTGCACGGCTGGACTTGCTAGGCTTTCCGTAGCCGGAAGAGAAACACTTTTTATCTCGCCCGGCTTTGATTGCTGAAGAGGAATCCTGGTTCTCTGTTTCTGCTTGATCTTATATTTGGCTTTGCAATTACACACGGGCCGTTTCCACTCACCCATAAAGGGACGGCTCACTCACCGAACACTGGCGGCGATTCCTCACAAATCCAGACGTCTCCATTTGCAAAACGGTTGTGGGCTGTTTGGCTTCCATTTTTTCGGCACTTTGGTGGGGTGTGTGCATTTTCTGTGGTCCCAGAAAAAGTGCCAAAAAAAAAAGTTTTTGCAAATGGATACATCGCCAGCGTTCCATTTGTGTGCCATCCCTTTAAGGGCGTGTGGAAATGGCTAGGGTGGGTGTTTGGGGGTGTATCACTGGAGATTTGTTGAGGACCCTTCTGAACTGAAAGGCGGAATGCAAATATACCAGTGCAGGCAGTGTGGCGGAGAGAGTCAGGCTCAAACAGAACGCTGAGGCCAGGGTCTGAAACCCTGTTCACTTGCAAAGCGCGCTGGTAACTCTGAGCCCCCAACAGTGCACTTCTGAGCAGTGACATCCTTCTAAGTCCTCTCAAGTCACTTTGCCTGGGACTGCAGTATTCCCTTCTCAGCCTTACCTCTCTCACATGCCGATGGTAAGGATAAGATGGGGGCTTGCATGATCACCTTGGAGAAAAGGGGGGATTCCAATGGAATTAATTGTGCAGAGAGAGAGAGAGAGAGAGAGCACCATGTGCAAGAGAGATTGTTTTAGATGTCACTTATCCCAGACTCTTCTTTGTGGGGCCACTCAATCGTTATCATTGTAGGTGAGACATCCGAAGATTTCAAGCTCCTTTTGGAAGGCTGGGCCATCGGTTTCTTGAATACCAGCTGACACGATTCCATTATGCGTAGAGGTGCTACGGACCTCACACGGAGCATGTTTGGCAGGTGGAGGTTCCATTTCAGACAGCCGTGAGCTCCGGTGCTCCCCAGCTCTGCTGCCCAGCCTAAGCAGCCTGCTGGAGGGACTCCGTTTCCTTTGGAATCTGAGCCACTTCTACATCTGTGCAGTAAGTGGAATATTTTCTCCCCACGGTCATGGACAGTCAGTTCAGGCAATAAAATGATGGGAGGGGGAGAGGCCACGGATTAAGACTGTGGGGAAATGTGTGTGCACCAAATTATGGACTTAGAAGAACACCGAATAGTAAAAATTAACTAAATAAAAATCCACAGTGCTTATTTCTAATCGCTCGCCGACTGACTGGCTTGCTTGTTTTTTATTTAAATAACAACAACAACAACATTCAATTTATATTCTGCCCTTCAGGACAACTTAATGCCCACAGAGTGGTTTACAAAGTGTGATATTATTATCCTCTCAACAATCACCCTGTGAGGTGGGTGGGGCTGAGAGAGCTCTGAGAGAGCTGTGACTGACCCAAGGTCACCCAGCTGGCTTCAAGCAGAGGAGTGGGAATCGAACTGTGTTTTCCAGATTAGAGTCCGGCTGCTGTTAACCGCTACACCAAACTGGCTCTCAACCAAACAATTGACTGCCAGGTGGCATACAGTAATGAAAGGTCTATGGAGGCATCTAGGCCTCTTGCTGGGCTGTGTGAGAATGTGCATGCCTGAAACGCTGCAGCTTGCACTGACTCTGCTCTTCGAGTACACAGAAAGTAACCTGCCAAACAGGCTGGAGTTGCTTATTATGAAAAAGTAGACACAAAAACAGAGACCCCCCTCCAAAGTTAAACTAGAACAAAAAGTGGGAACCCACAGCTGGAGGGAAAATATAAATAACCCAATAAGAAATTTTTTTTTTAGAATTTAATGAATAGTAAAGTGGAAAGTGCTTCTAATATGTTAAGTAAGTTAACAAGTAAGAATTAACATACTATACATACAGACTCTCTGAAAGTGACGTGGTGTGTTCTTTTTCTAGGTGCAGCTGGACCTAGAAAAAGAAAAAGCACTACATTAAAGCAGGGCTTTTTTTCAGAGGAAACGCAGGGGAATGGAGTTCCGGCACCTCTTGAAAATGGTCACATGGCTGGTGGCCCCGCCCCCTGATCTCCAGACAGAGGGGAGTTGAGATTTGGCGCGGAGGGCAATCTCAACTCCCCTCTGTCTGGAGATCAGGGGGCGGGGCCACCAGCCGTGTGACCATTTTCTCCAAGGGCAACCCACTGAGCTCCACCACCTTTTTTCCCAGAAAAAAAGCCCTGCTTTAAAGTATTTATAGATTGTATTTCTGGCACTATGCAGCTTTGAGCATTTTTGCCTGGCAGCCATACAAAACTATCTTGTTGTTGTTTACATTCTGTTTATAGGAATAGTCTATATTTATAATATATTTATTCATACTTGTTAACTTACTTAACTTATTAGAAGCACTTCCCACTTTACTATTCATTACATAATAAAAAAAATTCTTATTGGGTTATTTATATTTTCCCTCCACTTGTGGGTTCCCACTTTTTGTTCTAGTCTACCCTATTATGAAATATTGGCTTCCTGCTTGTGACTGGTGATCAAAACCTAAGCCAAACCAGATCTCTAACCACCGTGTGTCACAAGAACGGTGTCTCCAGATGACCAGACTAGACAAGCCCCGGTCGAGTTGGTCTCATTTCATTGGCCTTTTTAGAAAATATCAGAAGTTTCCTCAATATTTTCTTCTGGTTTTTTCGCCTGTAAAAATATCATGGGGAGGGGAGGGAGAGGAGACTCACAGCTGTAAGCTGACTTGTGAGCGTTTGCCCTCAGCTGTTTTCGTACTTTCCTAAATCCAAGGAGTTAGCTTTGGTGCTGTCAAAGCCGTTGAGCTGGCTGACAAATCTATTTTGAAGGTGAGACGCAGAAGTTGTACAAATAAGGTTCTCTGGGAAGGTCGAGTTCTACAAACATGTAAAGATGGAGAGAAGCCCTCGCTCTAAAGATTAAAACCGTTCCAGAAAGGCATCCGTGGATGTGTGAAATGTGGACCAAGGCATGACTTGGGGGCAGAATGAAATGAAGGAAGGAAACGATTCCGCCCGAGTGAAATTCATGAACTGGCACATTCATGTTTGAATTTCACAGCAGAGAAGCTGAACTTTGAGTCAAAGATTTTTGATGGTTGAAAGGTTCTACATTTTGATTTCCAGGTTTTAGAATTCACTTCCTGCTATTTCAATATTAACAAAATACAGTTTGACAGGGTAGCTCAAGTATAATCTTTTCTGATGGAGGGACTCAGAATGCTAGCCTTAGAGGAGATGACAGATAATCCGCTGAGCAGTGTATGACCTTCAGTTGGTTAGCTGATGTGCACTTAGCACATAAATGCAAATAGGCTTCCTGGTAAGCAGAGGGCTTCAGTTGTTGGGAACTGTTCTGTGGCCTCTGTGGGGATGCGAGCCAGGAGTAATGTATAGATTGCCGTGGCTCATATGGCAGACCCCATAAATACATCGGTAGATTTCCATCAGTGAGGCCTCCCAACATCAAGTGGATTTGCAGCCAGCTCCAAGTCAATGAGCCAGTAACTAATTACAGCACATATTTAATGGATTCAGTTACTGAAACTGCCAAACAATACTGCAGTGAGCTATATTAAACCAGAGAAGAATATTCCAGCATGTAACCCACAGCACATGGTCAAGAAGCAGCTAATTCTGATGGTCAACATTGTGTTTGTGTTTCTGCAACAACCACCTTCCCACAGTTTTGTGCTTGCCAGATCTATCTCAGTTGCGGGGGGGGGGGGGCCTTTCTAATCCATCGAGAATTAGGGAACCCACCAATGAAGGAAAATGCAAGCCAGCTCAGAAATTGCTGTAAAGGGTGTTTGTAGATGCCGTGAGCAACTGTAAATGCTTGGCTACAAACTGCCATGAAACTATAGTGGACTGAACGTGTGCTTTTCACTACAATGTCACCAAAGTGAAGGAAGCTGCAAAAATCACTAGCCCAGCCTTGAGGGAGACATGTGGGCTGCTGGCTTTGGGGACAGTTAGATCTTGCGGTATACACTTCAAGCTTGTGCAATTCTCCCCCCTCCCTTCTCCTCCTCTCTAATCCTTTTCCGTCTCCGATTGGCTCCATTAAGGATGTCCCTTTGCTTATCGCAAGTGAAAGTATGTCTCACCTTGTTTATGAACAATAAACGGTTTATATCGCACATGCTAATCATGGTGCTGCACCTTCCATCTGAAGTGTTATCCCCAGCTTCAACAGGGACTCATTTAGATTTCTTGTTTGTAGCAATAAGACCTTTTTAATATGCCAAATGAGTGAGCAAATGAACCTGCGGATCACTTATGAGTTTTTAAAAGCAGCCCTTCCCCGCCAGCAGAAGGTCATTCTTTTCACAGATTTATGAGTAACTCTCAGGACCCGGCTATCATTGCAGGTCAACACAGCTGCTGTCTTTGCATATTAAAAAGCGGTGGCGTCAAGTGGTTCTGGCGAGCCTTGCTAGGTGGGAGAAGCGGAAAGGTTGGCAACTCACTTCAGCAGGCTCTCATTGAAACCTTGTTGTTGTGAAGGGTTTAATTGGGTGGACGAGAATGTCTTTTAATCCCTGAACTGCTCGAATGGACAGAAATGCAAGAGCGCCTCCGGCACAACCCCTCACTTGGTTCATGCAGCGTACCGCACCACCATCTGGAGGGCAAAAAAGACAGAGGGCAAGATGGAAATCAAGGAAGGCTGGTTTTTCAATAGGGTAGCTGGGACCAGAGCCTGAGAGCTCCACCACAGAAGCACAAACGTGCGTGCCCTCACTGCTCACCCCTTTAAGTCTCCTGGTCTTCACCTTGGGATACACAAGTTCATGGATGGAGGGATGCGGTACTGTTGTTCTGCCTCTGGGTTCCCCTCCCTCCAGTATTACAATAATACATAATATATAATAACATTCCATTTATATTCCACCCTTCAGGACAACTTAGCACCCACCCAGAGCGGTTTACAAAGTATGTTGTTATTATCCTAGCAACATTCACCCTGTGAAGTGGATAGAGCTGAGAGAGCTCTGAGAGAGCTGTGACTTACCCAAGGTCACCCAGCTGGCTTCAAGCATGGGGGGGGGAAATCAAACCTGGTTCTCCAGATTAGAGTCCTGCCGCACTTTACCACCACACCAAACTAGCTCTCCACTCCCCCAAGAGAAGACATTAATGCCTCTGGGAGAAAAAGCCTTGGGTGATAGGTATGGCCATCACAAATAAAAAGGAACAGCAGGTGCATAGTTGATAGAGCCAAAAATGTTGTGGTGGGACCACAACTATGACTGTATGGTGTACAGAAAATTGTACGTTTTTTTCTTGTGCCAGGGTCATCTGGCTAGAAATATAATGGGGGCTAAAGCAATGGAAACTGCATTGACTGAGTGGGTCTGGAAGATACTTTTGGGGGGAAAGATGGAAGAGGATTGATGTGGGTGGGGAATGGCCTTCTGTCCCACGGCTCCTCCTGAGTTTCAGCCCCACACGTGCCCTCAAAGAGACGACGTGGTTTTATGACTTTTAGGACTTGCCTTGGTTTTATTGGGGCGTTGAGTTTTTATAGGGGTCTCTTTAAAATGGGAAATCAGGAGAGATCCCTTCACAGCATTTGGGGGCTCAGGCCCCACCTCTGTCTTGGACTCGTCTCGTGGTTTGGGGCAAGTCACTTGTCCGCTGCTTGCCCAGAGACATGTAGATGCTTTTAAAGAGCTTCGAAGCAGGGAATGAGGGCTGCAGAGTTCCTGTGTCGTCCCAAGGAGATATCCAATGAGAGAGAGGACTAGGCACATGTTACCGAACTCTCAGGCTATTGGTCACGGAGGCAGGGCCGGCAGCCGCCTCGAGCGTTGAACTCTGAAGGAGGTGCTGTGCTGGCCCCCAACGACCCCCCCCCAACCCAGAAGTGGGCCACGTCCCTGCTCACCTCTTTGCCCCTTCGCTGCTGCCGCCCGCCTCGGCACAGCCCCCAGCGATGCGGCGGCGCGGCAGTGAGTGGGGAAGCGGGCCGCCTCCTTGCCCCTTCGCTACTGCCGCCCACAGGTGCGAGGGGGGCACAAGTAGGAATCTCGCCTCAGGCACCAGAAACTCTGGCACCGGCCCTGCCAACAGGTCAAGGTTTTCTAGACAATATTTTACATGCTAAATTCTTTGATTGTGTAATGCAAATCGTCTGTGACATGACACAATCTGTGGCTTGGCTCACTTTTTTGAGGGATCTGCCAAGCTTGTCAGTGTTTCTTGCTTTCTAGCTGCGGCGTAATTGTAATGTGGATTGTACTGATTGCTGTGGGAGCCCAAATCACCTGTGAACGGTATTGCTTCCTGGCAGGGGAAGGTGTCTGAGTTTTTGTTTTCCAGTATAATAAATTTTATTTTGGAAAAACGAAATAGTAATAAGAAGCACTAAAACAAAGAATTACAACTATAAACAACAGAATATATAAACTACAGGGTGTTTCTCCCCTCCATCCTCATCTTTCTTACCTACATTAAAATACATTACATTCAACATTTGAAATTCTGATTTGATAATTAATCAGTTTTACTGATAATTGTTCTTAGTTTCTCTTCATTTTCAGCTACATAATCAAAAAAAGCTTTCCATTTTTTCTGAAATTCTAGGATTGGCCTATTATGTATACACTAGCAACAAAGCCCGTCATGGAAAAAATTACAACAGGCTCTAGAAAGGGCAGGGCAGGTGGGCTGGGCATTGCTCCCACCCCCACACCCTGTGTGAGTGGGTGGAGCACAAGGTGGCCAGGCTGGGCATTGCCCCTTCCCCTGCGCCCCAATCTGGGCGGGGGGTGCAGGACGGCCAGCCTGTCGCACCTTCTGGAGGGACGGCCCAGCTCGCCTGGCCTTCCCACCACTGCAGCGCCTTCGGGAGGGATGGCTTGGCTCACCTGGATGTCCTGCTGTGGTGGATGGCTTGGCTCACCTGGATGTCCTGCTGGAGGCCACATTGGAGACAACTCAGTTTTTATGCTGGTGCCCCAGGATAAAAGGTGAGTTGTCACCAATACGACTCACCTTTTATAAAGAAGGAAGGTGTTAATTTTGCCATTGACTCATATTTGTATAGCTTATTCATCCATTTTGTCAAATCTGAACAGGATTCTTCCTTCCATTTTGTTGCATATACTACTCTTGCCACTGTCGCCATATATTTAAATAGTTCTCTATGTAGTTTTACAATATTACTTGGTATGATATTTAATAACGTATTTTTAGGATTTAACTCAAAGCAAATCTTTAGTATCTTTTATATCTCTTCATGTATTTTTATCTAATATTTTCTCACAACCCCACTTTTTGGAAGTCCATTGCCGAATGTGTGTTGCACAAGAGGAAGGAACTTTTCCAGTTTTTTGTTCAAACTAAATTTGGCAATATCAAAAGAGGGCTGTGTGTATAATACATTAATATAAGAAGAAGCCACCCTTGCATACTGCAGGCAGAAGCAGAAGCACAGACGTGCTCTTTGCTCATCTTGAGGTCTTACTGGGAGCAGAAACCTGGCCAGATTTGCAACTCCTTTCTAATCGAGCAGACCTTTCTGTAGCCTCAGGGCCCCTTCCTCCAAGCCCCCTCTTCCATTTTCGAGCAACCGAGGCCCACTCCTCTAGCTCCACCCAGATCTAGCTTCACCTCTCTGATAAGGAATCCCTGTGCTGCCTTCCGGTGATGGGGCTGTCTCTGCTGATGCGCTCGCCCATTCTTCTTGCTGCTCATCTTGGAAGCCAACATTCTGGTGATCTATGAGGTGTTTGAGCAAGAAGCAAATGCTGCTTATGCATTATATACATGTCTTGTCTGCTTCACTTGATAATGTCATTCTTTAATATGCACAGCAGGAGTTTTTCCACCGCTTCTGTTTTTTCCTCTGCCTTCTAAGACCTCCAGGAAAACCCGGAGGGGGGGAGGTCTTTTTTCTCCCTTCTCTTTATATAATTTAGGGGATATCAATATTTCCAAACTTTGTTTTACAAACAGTAAAATAAAAGCCACCAAGAATAGTCCTCCACATCAAAAGAGAATATATTCACACACGCACACATCTATCTATCTATCTATCTATCTATCTATCTATCTATCTATCTATCTATCTATCTATCTATCTATCTATCTATCTATATATATATATATATATATATATATATATATATATATATAAAGACAAGTGCTGACTCATCAATGCCCAGCTCAAACCCCTGGGCCTAGAAACATGAAATTTGGGGAGAACATTCCTTTCATCATGTAAACACTCACTAAGAAGTGATTTTAAGAAATTCGCCCCCTAAGGGGGTCAAAAGGGGTCAAATGTGTTTCCCCAAAGGGATACAGCTTCCCTGAGTGGCTGACAGGCTGAGGTCACTGCCAGCTAGGCCACTCTTCCTTGATTGGGCCAGCCTTTCAAGGTAATTTGCATATGCAGGCTGATTGGGCCTCACAACATTCCACAGCTCACCCTCCCAGAGACAGGAACACAGAGGTCATTTGCATATGCAGTCTGATTGGTCCTCACCCCCCCCCCCCCATTCTAAACAGTCTGCAGTTGCTATTGGGAGTCATTGAATGTGTCCTGAGTTCAAATGCACCTCCCAGTCTTCCCCTCAAAGTTCACTGGGGTTGTCAATCTCCCTGTGGGGCCTGGCTTTCTTATGTGGCTGGCAGGCTCCTGTCTGCTTGTACCCCCCTCTCTCTGATTGATCAGCTTTGGAACTCTGTGTTCTTCTGACGTAAAAATCAGGTCAAGGAAACTGTGGGCAGTTGAAGAAAGACAGTACAAGATTCCTGAATAGTGATTTTATATAAAAGTCAGTATGGCAACTTAGTTTTTAAATGTTCATGGGGAGATGGTGCACAACTTTTCTAGGGGCCATTTGGATGTGAACCTCTCACATGAACCACAGTTCAAAATTCACTTCATCGGTTTTCGGCATCAACACGCTTCGCTTTATTCAAACACCTTTGTGAAGCTTGAGTACTATGCTAATATACTACAAAACCAACTAAAAAAAACACAAACCAAAAAATGTTACATTCCTTAAGTATTATAACTGGATTTAAAGGAGTTAAATACCATAGTGAAGCACGGATATCAAGCTAGTATACATATCCCGCCCATACACACACACACCCCGCACACATGAAAAGACTAACAAAATTTGTGGTAGTCTTATAGGTGCTAATGGACTCTTGCTCTTTTCAGCTGCTATAGACAGACTAACACGGCTACCCATCTTGATCTATGCACACACAATCCCACCCCCCCAAAAAACCTCCTTTCGGTTCTTCTTATTCTTCTATAACAGATGGAAGGACTGAGGCTGGCAAGGGATAACTTGTCTCAGGATACCGAGTGAGTTCCTGACAGAAGGGAGAGGTATTTATTTAAACTATTTGCCTGCCTGTCTGCAAAATCATCCCACAAACATCAATAATGACTGTAATTATTTATTAATTCTTATTACTTATTTTATTTTTAACCTTCCCTCCCCGCAAGCGGGCTTAGGGCGAGGTGCAACATGGATTAAAATACATCTTAAAATCAATTATAAAAACAGATAAAATACAGATAAAAACAGATAAAATACTGTGCAGAAAAAAACAGATAAAATACTAGTTTAATTATAACAAATTAAACTATTAAATCAATAAATAAGACAAAAGACCCAGAAAAACGGGTCTGAAACCAACATAAAATCAATGCAAACACAACAGCAACAATACTGTAGAACAAACATCAGCATTCAACCCAAATTCCAGTCAGGGGCTTTAATAAAAACATAAGGACATCAGAAGAGCCCTACTTGATTAGATCGGCGGTCCACGTAGACCAGCACCCTGTCTCTGAAGGGCCAATAACAGGGACTAGAGGTTGAGGCTCCCCCCTGAAATTGCCTCCTGGTACTTGTATGCAGAGGTTGACTGCCTCTGAACGTGGAGGTTCCCTTTAGTCACCTGGCAAGTAGCCATCGACAAATCTCTCCTCCCTGACTCTGTCTAATCCCCCCTTAAAGCTGTCTGTTCCTGTGGCCATCACGCCATCCTCGATCATCAAATTCTACATGTGTGTAAAGATTTCCTTTCGTCCTTCTCATTCTACTAATCAGCTTCATTGGATCCTTTCAAGTTCTAGTATTTTGGGATGCTGAGAAAAGTTTTCCTCCATCCCCTGTTTCTACCTTGTGTGCCTAATGCAGGAGTTTCCTGGCACACAACTTATTCTCTTATCCCAAATATTTCATAAGTGCATTTTGCATACAAACTCCTTTATTTGCTAAGTTTTCAGCTAGGGTCAACAGAAAAGCAAGAATCAGCGTCCCAAGACTGTGATCATAACATTAATAACATTCGATTTATATACCGCCCTTCAGGACAACTTAACACCCATTCAGGGTGGTTTACAAAGTATGTTATTATTATCCCCACAACAATAATCACCCTGTGAAGTGGGTGGTGCTGAGAGAGCTCTGGGAGAGCTGTGACTGACCCAAGGTCACCCAGCTGGCTTCAAGCAGAGGAGTGGGGAATCAAACCCGGCTCTCCTGATGTGAGTCCCGCCACTCTTAACCACTACACCAAACTGGCTCTCTTGTGTTCTTAGCTGGTGGAGTTGTACTTGAGGCTTTTATTTTTCAGTGGGTATCTTTGTGAACACTTGAAGCTGCCTTGTATTGAATCAGACCATTTGTCCATCAAGATGAGTCTTGTCTACTCAGACTGTCAGCAGGGCAGCAGGTGAAGGTCTTTCCCATCACCTGTTACCTGATCCTGTTAGCTGGAGATGCCGGGAATTGAAGCCGGGATCTTCTGCATGCCAAGCTGAGGCTCTTCTGCGGAGCCGCAGCCTCTCCCCACACTTTGTGAAAGAGGGATTGTATGCCTATTTCTTGCTCTTCAGGTATCAGAGCATCCCGTTTGTGAGTCTCTCTGCAGGAGACATCTTACAGGGGGACGCTCAAGTGTAGGGAGACGCAATGTTAGTGGGGAAGCGTAGTTTAATTTCACCTACCTACAGGAGGGTAGTTTAAAAAGACGGAGCCTGAGGAGATCGCTCCTCAGAGAGTTTCTTGATTTCATGTTCGCCTCCCTGACGGGTCTGTCAATTTCACCTCCCCTTCCTGGAGGCCACCTCCAGCTCTGTCTTTTTAAACTACGCTTCCCGGCTAACATTGCATCTCCCTACACTTGAGTGTCCCGTGTAAGATGTCTCCTGTAGAGAGACTCTGTGTTTTTGCAGGGGAAGTGGAGTTATGACTTTTTCATCAGATCATGAGCTGAAATTAATTGTAAGGAAGGGAGGGTGGGTACTGGATTTTTCTAGCCAGAATATCCAGTGCATGTCCTTTTTTCTTTTTTTTTACAGTTAAGGATAGTGTGGAAATTTGGTGGCTTTGAAAAATAAAGATTAAGTTTTGGGATCAACTAGTTAATGCATAACCTCATGGTCTCCCAGTTTATCCAGTTAGCTTCTCTTAATGCATGCAAGCTTTCGCTGAACTTTCCTTCTTCACCAGAGTCCAGCTCCCCTTTCTGCTGCCAAAAAGATCGAAATCAAAGGGACGTCCCAGTCCTGCACTGGGTTGACTGGTGGCTGAGGAGCAGCGGCGGCAGGTCCCTTTTGCCTCTCAGGGGAGCGACTCTCCAGACAGACCCCTTTTGTCTCGGTGCCCCTGGTGGGGGAGGGTCAGGGAGAGTTCCCTCCCCACCTCTCCAGGGACCTTGTTTTAAGGGGGCATCTTTGGCGAGCTCTGCCAGAAGGGGGCTGACTTAGTAGTCTCTGCCACTGAGAGACTACCTGGGTAGTTTCCATCAAAGCCAGGGAGATGCCAGCAGGTGACCCTGGAGGGGGGAGGATGCTAGTTCAGGGACGCAGAGCTTCCCAGCGCGTTGAAAGAAACTGACTTTTCTCTGTACTGGAGAGGAAACAGCGAGAGGCTGCCTGCTTGATTCATCGTAACACTTCTGGGCCCATTGTAGCCATAGTCTCCATTTAGTATCTGCGGGAACCCTGACCTCAACATTCAACTTTCTTATTTATTTCTCTTCTTCCCTCTCCAAGTGTGCTAAATCAAGCACTTGATATGCAGCACTGAAGCTTTTCTGCCACTGCTAGCCATACCCCTGCTGGCCTGCTCCTTCTGATTCATATGCAAATACCAGATCCTGTTTGAGTCCACCTCCTCTAGGCATTCCCAGGGGGAAAGGGATCTCTCTCTCTCTCTCTCTCTCTCTCTCTCTCTCTCTCTCTCTCTCTCTCTCTCTCTCTCTCTCTCTCTCTCTCTCTGTCATGCAACAACTTCTGAGCAAAGTGTAGCAGCACAAAAGCTTAGCCTATAGAAGTATAGATAGATTGGGTAAAACTATTTCCAGCCTGCTTGCAAAAATGTTGCCCAGAAGTTCTTGTCATGGCCCAGTCTGGGCTCAGTGAAAGTGGGGACACCTCAGGAGGAGAGGAGCCTTGTGTAGACAGCCATGACTCCTCGGGAGAAGAGGAGCTCCATGTAGCCCTGACTCAGCAGAAGCCAGGGATCAGGAACCACAGCCCTGACTCAGCAGAAGCCAGGGATCAGGAACCACAGCCCTGACTCAGCAGAAGCCAGGGATCAGGAACCACAGCCCTGACTCAGCAGAAGCCAGGGATCAGGAACCACAGCCCTGACTCAGCAGAAGCCAGGGATCAGGAACCACAGCCCTGACTCAGCAGAAGCCAGGGATCAGGAACCGCAGCCCTGACTCAGCAGAAGCCAGGGATCAGGAACCACAGCCCTGACTCAGCAGAAGCCAGGGATCAGGAACCACAGCCCTGACTCAGCAGAAGCCAGGGATCAGGAACCACAGCCCTGACTCAGCAGAAGCCAGGGATCAGGAACCACAGCTGCTGGCTAATCAGAGGAGACAGGGCCACCAGCACTCTCCAGCCCCAATACCACTGGGGAAGCTCAGCCGGGGACTTCCAACACTACTGGGGAAGCCCAGCCAGGGGCTTCCACCCCCTTCCCAGGTTCACCCATGCCTAAAGAGTGCCACAGACATAAGCAGAGGTTAGAGCTGCAGGAGAGACGGCGCAGTGCTCACCTTCCGAGCCGACACCAGCTGCTGGAAAGCAAGGATGAGTAACATCAGGAATGTGCCCCAGCAGCTGGCTGCAAACCACTCCTGGCTATAAAAGCCAGTCTGGAGGAACTGCCAGGTGTGGAAGCAACGTGTTGAATGCCTGCAGCCACTTCTGTGGACCTTGTACCCTGTGCCCTTGCCTGCCCCTAGACTTGACGCTATCGGAAACTGACCTCGGTCTGGACTTGACTCAGCTTTTGGGGTTCTGGAGACACACCTGGTATTGCATTTGTGCTCTGATTTCAGACTGGACTGGACTTTTGGATTCTGAACTCTCCCCTGGCTTTGACCTAGTGCATTTACTGTGGACTGGACTTGGACTACTCCACTTGGGTTAGCTTAGCCCACGACAGTTCTTTAGAGAGAGTGGGGAGCGCAAACACTGGGCAGTAATATTTGGGGAGGAGGCAGGGTAATCTCATATAATGCCATAGGGAACCTCATCAATGAAAAGGGAATTTTTATCAGATTTCTCCGGGTGCAAGCCCTCTGCCTGCATCTCCTGCTCCCCTTGCCTGCCTTCAGAATGTGCAAGCGAGACATGTGCTTGTCCCTGCTCTTAGGCTAATGCTGAACAGCTGGCATGGCTCTGGCAGGGAAAGCTCTCCTTAATGCAGCATGAGAGTCCTCCCCATGCCAGAGAGCCTGTGATATGATTGGGTGAAATACTGTGCACAGGAACACCAATCGGAGACAGTGCTACGTGGGTGAAGGATGTCAGCCTGTGGCTAGATAAGGCTCTTCCTACAGGTTCCCTTTCAAAAGCAAACAAGAGTCCATTGATTGAATAAGGAAACTTTACTGCAGAAAAGGTCCATTATAGTCCACTGTCCTGAATAGAAGACTCAGGATGGTACACAGTCATTGTTACCAATGAAGGGCAAAGCATGAGGTACAAAGTAACAGTTCCCATCTGAACCAGCCTCCCCCCACAGTTCTCAAAACAACATCTTTCATTCTTGGGAAGTTGCTCTCCTTCAAGGCCAATGCTTGGTGGAACGGTGTTAGACAAAACAGTCTCCTCCGGTGGGAAAGCTGCCTGGGAACTGGTGCACCTGCGGGGAAAGCACTTAGACACTAGAAGCATTAGAAAATGGAGTCAGTACAGTTTAAACACACACTGGACCTGACATTCTGCCCCCCTTAAAATAGATCCCCCCCTGGTTTATATGGGTAACGAGTATGAAAAGCTTTGGTTAATCTAGGAGCATGAACATGTACAGAGTTCACCCACTCATCGTATCCAGAATCAAAGTCCTTCCACCTAATGAGGTAAAAAAGCTGATTCCGTTTGAATTTAGAGTCCAGAATTTGCTGCACTTCATAGTGTATTTGGTCGTCTATCAAAGTTGGAATGGGTGGAGCTTTGACATGCCATTTGTCGTCGGTGGGAGCTCTTTTAAGGAGACTGACATGGAAGGTATCATGAACATGGCGCAAGTTCTTGGGTAAATTTACAGCAACAGTCACTTTATTGATAACTTTGCGCACAGGAAAAGGTCCAAGAAACTTTAACGCTAGCTTGCGGCTTGTCTGAGCTAATTTCAGGTTCTTGGTGGAAATATAAACATGATCTCCAGGTTGTAAATCCCATTCGGCCGCACGATGGCGATCTGCATACTTTTTGTAATCCAGTTTGGCTTTTTCGAGGTGTTTCTTAATAAGAGTCCATTGCTGCGCGGCCTCCCCCCACCATGAAGATACATCAGGCGAACTAGAGGAATGGAGAGGGGGAGTGTCCAACGGGAAGGGATTGAAGTGAGCTCCATATACAATTTTGAAAGGGGCCTCCCCAGTGGAAGCATGCACACTGTTGTTGTATGAGAATTCAGCCAAAGGAAGAAGGTCCACCCAATTATCTTGTTGGAAATTAATGTAGCAACGAAGGAACTGCTCTAAGATCTGATTAGTTTTTTCGGATTGCCCGTCGGTTTGTGGGTGGTGGCTTGAGCTGATTCCTTGCTCAATATTCAACATTCGCAAAAGCTCCCGCCAGAAGTTGGCAACGAACTGTCCGCCGCGATCCGAAATCACCTTGGACGGAAAAGAATGTAATTTTACGATGTGTTTTAAGAATAAATCCGCCAGTTTTCGAGCGGTGGGTATAGCAGTACATGGAATAAAATGAGCTTGTTTGGAGAACAGATCTACCACGACTAAAATGCAATTATGTCCTTTCGAAAGGGGTAAATCAGTGATAAAATCCATAGATATTATTTCCCAAGGTCTGTTAGGTGTTTCCAGTGGTTGTAGGAGACCTGGGGGTTTCCCTTTCCGGGATTTGGCGCTGAGGCAAATGGGGCAGGAGCTAACGTATTGGGAGATGTCTTTGCGCATGCCCGGCCACCAGAATTGCCGTTGTATTAGATGCAGCGTTTTCAGATACCCATAATGACCAGCAGTGGGGGCATCATGACATCGCTGTAAAACCTCTCGGCGGAGGCTGTCCGGGACGTAAAATTTGCTTCCAGCTAGCCAATCTCCCTGTGGGGATTGAGCCAGTTTGTTTTTGGGTGCTTTATCCCCCTCCTTTTCCACCTCAGCTTTAAGTTTCGATTTCCACTCCTGGTTGTGCGGGAGGGGCTGGCTTGCTCGGCTGCGGGTAGTTACCACGCCTCCCAATTGCGTAGGTGAGAAGACCGTGTCTACAGTCTCCTCCCGTTTGCTCTTGTGTTGGGGCATGCGTGATAGGGCGTCTGCAAGTAAGTTAGTCTTGCCCGGGAGGTAGTTTAGAGTGAAATTGAATTTGGAAAAGAATTCTGCCCATCGTAATTGCTTGGCATTCAGTCTGCGAGGGCTTCGAAGGGCCTCCAGATTTTTATGATCTGTCCAGACCTCGAAGGGGTATCGCGCCCCCTCCAGCCAATGTCTCCAGTTAGTGAGGGCTGCCTTAACTGCAAAAGCTTCCTTCTCCCACACATTCCAATTTCTTTCTGCTTCTGAAAACTTCCTTGACAGGAATGCACAAGGCCGTAGTTTCCCATCCTCCCCCTTCTGCAATAATACCCCTCCTATCGCCGTATCGCTGGCGTCGACTTGTACTATGAAAGGGTAATTCTCGTTGGGGTGGCAGAGGATGGGTTCTGTTACGAATTGCCCTTTCAGGCAATCGAAAGCAGTTTGGCAATCGGATGTCCATTGGATTTTGGAGGAGGGTTTTTTAGCCTGGTCCCCTTTATTTTTTGTTTTTAACAGTTCTGTTAAGGGGAGCGTGATCTGGGCGAAGTTTGCTATAAAGTCTCTGTAGAAATTGGCAAAACCCAGGAAGGACTGCAGTTCTTTGCGGGTGGTGGGAGTTTGCCATTCTTGGATCGCTTGTATTTTGGCTGGATCCATTTTTAAACCCTCTTGGGAGATACAGTACCCAAGGTAAGTGAGTTCAGTTTTATGGAATTCACATTTGGACAACTTGATGGGTAGCTTATTATTCATCAAAGTGGCCAGGACTTTTTGCACCATTTGAATGTGTTCCTCCTCTGTGTTCGAATAAATTAATACATCATCAAGGTACACCACTACACCTTTATAAAGGAACTCGTGTAGAACTTCATTTATCATGGACATGAATACAGACGGGGCTCCCGCCAATCCAAAGGGCATAACTAAGTATTCATACTGTCCGAGGGGTGTATTAAATGCGGTTTTCCACTCATCCCCTGCCTTGATACGGACGTGGAAGTAAGCATCTTTTAAATCTAATTTTGTAAAGATCTTACCTTGGGCCACGACGTTGAGAAGGTCTCGGATGAGCGGGATGGGATAGGCGTTGTTGGTGGACACAGCATTGAGTCCTCTAAAGTCCGTGCACAGCCGAAGTCCCCCATCTTTTTTCTTCACAAAGAGGACCGGAGCGGCATGGGGGCTATTGGCTGGGCGGATGAACCCTCGGTGAAGATTGGTGTCGATGAATTTTCGGAGCTCCTCACGTTCATGGAGACTCATGGGATAGAGTCGTCCTTTGGGCAGGGAGGCTCCAGGTAATATTTCCACCGCACAGTCAGTTCGTCGGTGCGGGGGTAAAGTATCAGCTTCTTCTTCAGAGAAAGCGTCCAGAAAGGGCCAATACGGTTCGGGTATTTGGTTTATTTCTTCTTGAGTGAGAAGAGCCTTCTCAGTGTGAGTTGGATCAGTACCCCAGTTTTGGTTCCAGCGATGGTTTTTGCAGTTGGCGTGACTGAAAGTGACGCATCCCTCTGCCCAATTTATGTAGGGATTGTGATCACATAGCCATTTGCTGCCTAGAATTAACGGGTATTTGGCAGTGGAGCTGATGACAAAAGACCTTTTTTCCCAGTGTTGGCCCATGCCGGTGATCACTGGAATGGTCTCGGTGGTAACAGGGTTCATATTGGTGCCATCCATTTGTTCAAATATTACTGGATTTTGCAATTCGCGAGTTGGTAGAACTAGTCCGTTGACTAGAGCTGGGGCGATGATGTCTCTCGAGCAGCCCGAGTCGATAAGGGCTTGCACTCGGATGTGCATCTTCCTCTCCGGGTTAAGTAAAGTCACTGGCATGAATAAGATGGACCCAGGTGGCCGGTTCCGTGTAGGGACGGGCTTGGGGTGGATCTGTCGTTTGGGCCCTTTTACGACAGATCCATCTCGTTTCCCGACTGGGGGCTTTCTGGATTTACCTCTGCGTTTGGGGAAGCGGGGTCGTATTCCATGACTTCTTCCGCTTCCAGCCCTCTTTCTGAGGCGGGTCGTTGGGAAGCGCCGCGGCCCCTGTTCGCCCGTGGAGCGGGAATCGGGCGTTGGATAGTAGGAAATGGAGCAGAGTCACCTGGGCTCAGGAGCACATGGTCTGCAGCTGCTAGAGGAGGTAAGGGCTTTTTGCCTTTCTTGGCTGTGGTGGGTTAAGCTGAGAAGCTAAGGGTGGTCCTCTCTAGCTTTGGGGCTTTTTGTGTGTAGTTTTGTGTTGATTTGAGTGTAGTTTTGAGGCTGAGTGTGTTTGGGCTTGATTGTGTTTGAGGGTGAGTGTGTTTGTAAGGCTGCTGGGGGTTGCTGGAGTACAAGCCACACACCCCCTTTGTGCTCACCTCCTGTGCTTAGCAGGAAGTGACCTTTTGCATTGAAAAGGCAACTGCTGGGCAGGGGCAGGGCAGAGCAGAGTCACCTGGGCTCAGGAGCACATGGTCTGCAGCTGCTAGAGGAGGTAAGGGCTTTTTGCCTTTCTTGGCTGTGGTGGGTTAAGCTGAGAAGCTAAGGGTGGTCCTCTCTAGCTTTGGGGCTTTTTGTGTGTAGTTTTGTGTTGATTTGAGTGTAGTTTTGAGGCTGAGTGTGTTTGGGCTTGATTGTGTTTGAGGGTGAGTGTGTTTGTAAGGCTGCTGGGGGTTGCTGGAGTACAAGCCACACACCCCCTTTGTGCTCACCTCCTGTGCTTAGCAGGAAGTGACCTTTTGCATTGAAAAGGCAACTGCTGGGCAGGGGCGCGAGCCTTTGGCGCGAGCCGAAGGGCGAGAGCTAAAGGGCTCTTGGCCTGTGGCTCTTAGCCGGGGGATCATAGCCGTTTTCTTTCCTCTTAGTGTGTTATTCCTAAAACAGAATAATGAAGTCAGAATGCCAGCAGGGGGTTGGGGGCTTTCCAGTGTATTGCACTGAGTGTCACATGTATGACTATCTGCCTTCTGGTCAGAAGTCCTGGATGTGTGCTCGCTGCAAGGAGCTCCTGGTTCTCAGGGAACGAGTACGTACCCTTGAGGCCAAGGTGGCTGACCTGGAGAAGCGGAGTCAGTTAGATAGGCACGAGGACAAGATTCTCAGGGACAGGACAGATGTGTCCCACTCTAAAAATGGCAGCGTTCTTGTTGTCAAGGAGAATGAGGATCTTGTGGAATCAGGGCACCGTATTGAGGATAAGGGGAACATGCCCTCAGAAGGGACCTCTTCTTCAGTTGGTGAGCAGGTTTCCTTTCGCATCAAGGAACCATCCCTGGGTGGGGCGGGAGGGAGGCTCTTGGTAGTTGGTGATTCGATCCTTAGACAAGTAGATAGCTGGGTGGCACAACCGCGTTCTGACCGTATGGTGACTTGCCTGCCTGGTGCGAAGGTAGCGGACATTACGCGTGTTATAGATAGGCTGGTAGATAGTGCTGGGGAAGAGTCAGCGGTCGTGGTCCATGTTGGAACCAACGATGTTGGGAAATGCAGTCGTGAGGTCTTGGAACAAAAATTTAGGCTGTTAGGCAGGAGACTCAAGGCCAGGACCTCCAAGGTAGCCTTCTCAGAAGTGCTACCTGTTCCACGCGCAGGGCCAGAGAGACAAACGCAGATCAGGAGTCTCAATGCGTGGATGAGACGATGGTGTAGGAAGGAAGGGTTCAAGTTTGTTAGGCACTGGGATTCTTTTTGGGACAAGCGGGAGCTGTACAAGAGAGACGGTCTCCACTTGTCCCGAGAAGGAACCCGGCTGCTGGCACTTAAAATCAAAAAGGTGGCAGAGCAGTTTTTAAACTAAATGCTAGGGGAAAGCTGACAAGAGATAAAGTGTCTCTGGTTCAGGATGGTTCATCTCAGAGAGATGAAGGGCTAGGTATAACACTTCTACAGGGAGATAGATTAGAGTTGTCAACTGAGATGGAGACAAACAGTGCAGATGACCTAACTACGTCTCGAGGCAAAGTGTGCCGGGGAAGTTACAGGTGTTTATATACAAATGCTAGAAGTGTCCGAGGTAAAATTGGGGAGCTGGAATGTTTAGTGTTGGGCGAATCCATAGACATTGTGGGCATATCAGAAACTTGGTGGGATGAGGAAAATCAGTGGGACACGGTGATTCCTGGATATAAATTATATCGGAAGGATAGGGAGGGAAGGGTTGGTGGTGGGGTGGCTCTATATGTCAGAGAAGGTATACATTCCAGTAAGATTGAGAAGGTAACTGAATTAGATTCGCTTCTGGAAATGCTATGGGTTGAAATTACGGGCCCAAATGGAAACTTAACTGTGGGAGTTTGTTATCGCCCTCCAGATCAGAAAATAGAGGAGGATTATAAAATGATGACAGGATTAAAGATGGCTGCTAAACAAAAAAACTGTGTTGTAATGGGTGATTTTAACTACCCACACATTGACTGGGCCAATGGGTGTTCGAATCGGGGGAGAGAAAGTGAGTTTCTAGACTGTCTCAATGACTGTGCTATGGAACAGATGGTTACAGAACCTACTAGGGGAGAGGTGATCCTGGATTTGGTCCTCAGTAATGCTGAAGACCTGGTGAGAGATGTAAATGTGATTGCACCACTTGGGAACAGTGACCATAATGTTATTGAGTACAACATATGTATAAATAGGAAATTGCCAAATAAGACCAACACGGCCATGTTTAACTTCAAAAGGGGTAACTTTTCTGAGATGAGGGGGTACGTGAAGAAGAAACTGAAAGGGAAAGTAAAAAAGGTCAAAACACTTGGGGAATCTTGGAGACTATTTAAAACTACAATCCTGGAAGCTCAAATTAAATATATACCGCTGGTTAGGAAAGGCACAAATAGGTTTAGGAAAAGGCCAGCATGGTTAACAAGCAATGTAATAGAAGCTGTAAAAGGTAAAAAGGATTCTTTTAGGCAGTGGAAAACTAGTCGGAGTGAGGTTGATAAAAAGGAGCATAAGCTGTGGCAAAAAAAGTGCAAGTCTGTGATCAGACAGGCAAAAAGGGAATATGAGGAGCATATTGCAAAGAACATAAAGAAAAACAATAAACAATTCTTTAAATATATTAGAAGTAGGAAACCAGCTAGGGAGGCCGTGGGGCCCTTGGATGACCAAGGCGTAAAAGGATTACTAAAGGGTGATAGGGAAATGGCCGAGAAGCTGAATGCGTTCTTTGCTTCTGTCTTCACTGTGGAAGATAAGAAGTGCATGCCCACTCCGGAAGCACTGACTTTGGGAGGGGTTTTGAAAGACCTGAGTCACATTGAGGTGACGAGAGAGGAGGTTATGCGACTGCTAGATAATTTAAAAACTGATAAATCACCGGGCCCAGATGGCATACATCCAAGAGTTCTGAAAGAACTCAAGTGTGAACTTGTAGATCTCCTCACAAAAATATGTAATCTGTCATTAAACTCTGCATCTGTTCCTGAGGACTGGAAGGTAGCTAATGTTGTCCCCATCTTTAAAAAAGGTTCCAGGGGAGATCCGGGAAATTACAGGCCAGTCAGCCTGACGTCAATACCGGGTAAGTTGGTGGAAACTATTATCAAAAATAAAATTAGTGGGCACATTGATGACCAAAAGCTGATGAGGAAAACTCAGCATGGGTTCTGTAAGGGAAGATCTTGTCTCACCAATCTGTTAGAGTTCTTTGAGGGAGTGAACAAACAAGTGGACAAGGGAGACCCGATAGATATTGTTTATCTTGACTTCCAGAAAGCTTTTGACAAAGTTCCTCATCAAAGGCTCCTAAGTAAGCTCAGTAGCTATGGGATAAAGGGCCAAGTCCTCTTGTGGATCGAAAACTGGCTAATTAATAGGAAACAGAGAGTGAGCATAAACGGGCACTTCTCACAGTGGAGGGTGGTGAGCAGTGGGGTGCCACAGGGGTCGGTATTGGGTCCAATGCTTTTTAACTTGTTTATTAATGATTTGGAATTGGGATTAAGCAGTGAAGTGGCTAAATTTGCAGATGACACGAAATTGTTCAGGGTGGTGAAAGCCAGAGAGGATTGTGAGGCACTCCAAAGGGATCTGTCAAGGCTAGAAGAGTGGGCATCCATGTGGCAAATGAGGTTCAATGTAGCCAAGTGCAAAGTAATGCACATTGGAACCAAAAATCCAAAATATAAATACAAGTTGATGGGGTCTGAACTGGCGGAGACTGACCAAGAGAGAGATCTTGGAGTCATGATAGATAACTCACTAAAAACGTCAGCACAGTGTGCGACTGCCATAAAAAAAGCTAATGCTATGCTAGGGGTTATTAGGAAAGGGATTGAAAACAAATCAGCCGGTATCATAATGCCTCTGTATAAATCGATGGTGAGGCCTCATTTGGAGTACTGTGTACAGTTCTGGTCGCCACACCTTAAAAAAGATATCATAGCACTGGAAAAAGTACAGAGAAGGGCAACTAAAATGATTAAAGGGTTGGAACACTTTCCCTATGAGGAAAGATTGAGGCGCTTGGGGCTCTTTAGCCTGGAGAAAAGACGACTGAGGGGAGACATGATAGAGGTTTACAAGATAATGCACGGGTTAGAGAAGGTCGAGAAAGATGTGTTTTTCTCCCTTTCTCACAATACAAGAACTCGTGGGCACTCTATGAAATTATTGAGCAGTCGGGTTAGAACAGATAGAAGAAAATACTACTTTACACAAAGGGTGATAAACACATGGAATTCGTTGCCACAGGAGGTGGTGGCAGCTACAAGCATTGCCAGCTTCAAGAGGGGACTGGACAAATATATGGAGCAGAGGTCCATCAGTGGCTATTAGCCACAGGAGATAGATGGTATTCTCTTTGTGGGGAGGTGGTGCTCTGTTGTCTTGGTGCTGGAAGGAAGGCAGTGGGAGGGCTTCTGGTGTCCTGGCCTCACTGACAGTCCTTTAGATGGCACTGGATTTCTAGCCACTGTGTGTGACAGAATGTTGGACTGGATGGGCCACTGGCCTGATCCAACATGGCTTTGCTTATGTTCTTATGTTCTTATGAGCAAGGGTTGGGCGCCGTAGTTGAAGCGGAGGTCTTTGCACAGGCCGGTAGGGGCATTGTGCTGCAAAGTGACCGGCTTGTCCGCATTGCAAACACAGCCCTTGTTGCCATCTAGCATCTCTCGCTCCACGAGTGGCGTATCCAGCTCCCCGTCCTCCCTTCTGTAACGTCAAGGGTCTTCTTTGTCCCGTTTGTTGTTGTTCGACCAAACGGACTTCCAAAATGCGATTTTCGACTTCGCATGCAAGTTGGATCCAACCTAGCAACGTAGGAGGATTGTCCTGCATAAGGGCTCTGTCCAGAAGTCTCGGGTTTAGCCCTTGCTTGAATAGGATAATTTTGGTGGACTCCTCACACCTAGGGCATTTGGCAGCAAGTTGTCGGAATTTCGTAATATAGTCCCTTACCGACATGCTGCCTTGTTTGATGGCTTGCAATTCTGTTCGGGCCCTGGTTTCCTCTAAGGGGTCTTCGTATTGTGCTCGAATAGCGTCCACCAACCCCTGGAGAGTATTGAGTTCAGGGGCCCCTATATTGTATAGACCTACATACCAGTCCGCTGCTTTGCCTTGTAAGCGGGAGCCAAGATGCTCAATTTGACTGGCCTCGCTGCCGAAGAGGTGTCCCCACCGGTTGAAGAATTGCACTACTTGCACGAGGAAAAATCCCAGTTTGGAGGGATCCCCATCAAACGTGGCTTCCAGTTTCACCCAGCCCATCGGGAGGTCTTGTCTCGGAGCCGGTGCTGGGTAGAAGTCCGTTGGAAGCATCAATGGCACTTGGGGCACTGGGGGAAGTGGTTGGGGACCCGGTTGTGGCAGCGGTGCTGGTTGCACTGGCGGCGGCGCCACCGGCTGAAGTGGTGGTGGCACTCTCGGCTGGGCTGGCGGTGGTGGCCTCGGCTGGGCTGGCAGTGGTGGCCTCGGCTGGGCCGGGGGTTGTAGCCGTGGCCGGGCAGGCTGCTGCAACCTTGGTCGGGCTGGTGGTGGTAATACCGGAGGTGCCGGCAGTAGCGGTTGAGGTGTAGGTGGCCGGTGCGGTTGAGTGATGATCGGTCGCTGAGGGGTGGGTTGGTGGGGTCGTAGTGGTGTAGGCCCCGCCGGTTGGTTCGGAGGTGGTAATACGGGTTGGTCAGGTGGCAAACGTATCGGTTGCTGCAAAGGAATTAGTTGCGGTCGAAGCGGAAGGGGCCGCAGCGGCGAAGGCCTGATGGGTGGTGGGCCGCGCGGACTTGCCCCTCCCGGCGTCGTTGCTCTGGGAAGCAAAGGCTGGTCTTGTGGCGCCGGTAGACCGTCCCTTGGGGTTTGCTGAATGGGGACAACTTCTAGCGGTTGTTGCGGCAATTCCTCCCCAGGAGGAGCCGGAGGCTCTTCCGACTGATCCGGCCGGACCGTTATTGGAGAAGCGGGAGGGGGTATCACCGTCGTCTCGGTTGGACGGGTTGGCCCTTCTTCCCCTTCTCTAGGCACCTCAGCTGGAGTCTCCTCGGGAGGTGGATCCCCGTCCGAACTAGGGGGTTCCGTTGGAGTCTCTCCAGGTACCTCAGCTGGAGTATCCCCGCTAGGCGGAATTTCATCTAATCTAGGGAGTTCCGCTGGCGGTTCTCCCGGTTCTCCAGGGTAGGATTCCTCCTCTCCCGAAGGCGGCGGTTGCTGTGGGGCGACCTCCACTGGATAGGAAATAACGCTTTGGAGGGTAGCTATTTGTACGGCCATTTCTTCAGGTGATAGTCTCTCACCTGCCCCCATCGCTGAGATTAGGTGAATGGCATGAGCCAAACTTTCCTCCATGTCGATCAGCCTAGCTTCCAACTGTTGCATTCGGCTTGGACCCGGTTGCCCCATCATGGAACCTCCCTCAGTTGTACTCACCGGGGAAAACGGCCCCCAAGGTGGAGGGTCTCCTTGATCGACTCGCGATCTCGCTGCTAGAATTCCTTTGGCTAGACCCGTCACTGCCGAGATGCCGGAATCTACAGCATGGGTGCGACTTTGCATCTGCACCCAACTTTGTTCAGGAACTTCCGTTGGCTCTTTCCATGGGGCAAGTTCCGAATAATCCCAACTCAGGGCGCCGCGGCAGGATGTGTTCCCGTCCGTCTGTTCGGTCGTCCGGTTCCAAAACAGCCACGGTTGGCTGCTATCCAGCTCAGGGACAGTCTCTAGGCTTCGACGCCCGTCCATCGAAATTCTTGGATGTAGTCCACCAGCCCGGCGCTCTCGCGTTTCTCGGGGTCTGGCTCCCCACTCCGACGGGGTGGGTAACGAGATCAAGGGGAGAGCGGCCGCCGTCGGCCTTGTCCCCTCACTGCCGAGGTCGATGAGAGGCGGGGTAGAAGTCGAAGCTCCGGTCCCGGCTGGCACCGGTTCCTGAGATTCTTGGGGTTGCGCTGTTTGACTGTCGGGAGACGCATACGGATCAAACAAAGGATCCCTGTCCGGGACTACCTTGGATTCCGCTGGGCCCGACTCAGGCATGATTGGTAACAAAATGTCAGCCTGTGGCTAGATAAGGCTCTTCCTACAGGTTCCCTTTCAAAAGCAAACAAGAGTCCATTGATTGAATAAGGAAACTTTACTGCAGAAAAGGTCCATTATAGTCCACTGTCCTGAATAGAAGACTCAGGATGGTACACAGTCATTGTTACCAATGAAGGGCAAAGCATGAGGTACAAAGTAACAGTTCCCATCTGAACCAGCCTCCCCCCACAGTTCTCAAAACAACATCTTTCATTCTTGGGAAGTTGCTCTCCTTCAAGGCCAATGCTTGGTGGAACGGTGTTAGACAAAACAGTCTCCTCCGGTGGGAAAGCTGCCTGGGAACTGGTGCACCTGCGGGGAAAGCACTTAGACACTAGAAGCATTAGAAAATGGAGTCAGTACAGTTTAAACACACACTGGACCTGACAAAGGACACCATCTCCGTCCAAGCACGTCTTTGGCATGTCTTTCCTGCCCCTCCCAGGAAAACAAAAGCTCAAAGTTTACATGTCTGAAGAACAAAAAACAATATGGTCAAGACTACAGAGACCAAAAATATAATTAGGCAAATAAAAATACGTGTCAGGAAGTTGGGCATTATTAGTACGTCTGTTAGGGCATGGAGGGTATGTTTGGTTCTTTACTTACGATATTGCCCTCCTGATGCAACTGCCAAGTACTTTTATCATTTGACAGTATCAAAGTTCAGAAGAGCTTTTACTCTGGCAAGAATGAATGCTCTTCCTTCAGCATTTTTGGAGGGTAGATACAAAAAAGTTCCATATGCTAACAGAACATGCAGGTGCCCATATGATAAAATTAAAACCATTGAACATATGATTACAGAGTGTCTCATATTTAATGAATTGAGGGCTGGCTTAATCATCCTTCTACTTAAAAATATGGAACTGCTTAATATAAGAGCGCAGGTGAAATGGTTATTATCGGATACAAATGAGCCTGTTACTCTTTCTGTGGCAAAATATATAGGGTCAATAATTAAACATTAGAGACATGATTCTAAGTAAGGTTCTTCCCATTTTAATTTCTTCTTAAGGCAATAGCCATTTGAGCACGGACGGACGGACGGACGGACGGAGACGGACGGACGGACGGACGGACGGACGGAGACGGACGGACGGACGGACGGACGGACGGACGGACGGACGGACGGACGGACGGACGGACGGACGGACGGACGGACGGACGGACGGACGGACGGACGGACGGACGGACGGACGGACGGACGGACGGACGGACGGACGGACGGACAGACAGACAGACAGACAGACAGACAGACAGACAGACAGACAGACAGACAGACAGACAGACAGATAGATAGATAGATAGATAGATAGATAGATAGATAGATAGATAGATAGATAGATAGATAGATAGATGAAGAAGGGAGCTTTGACCCTGGAAAGTTTATACTCTGAAAATCTTGTTGGTCTTTAAGGAGCCACTGGACTAAAATCCCGCTATTCTACTGCAGACCAACATGGCTACCCACCTGACGATCTACATGGGGAAATGGAAACTCAGCAAGGTGCAGGCATCAATGTCACCAGAAAAGCGACCAGAATGGGCCAAGCTGACTCAGAGAGCCAGTTTGGTGTAGTGGATAAGAGCAGCAGGACTCTAATCTGGAGAGCCGGGTTTGATTCCCCACTCCTCCACTTGAAGCCAGCTGGGTGACCTTGGGTCAGTCACAGCTTCTTGGAACTTTCTCAGCCCCACCCTCCTCACGGGGTGATTGTCATGAGGATAATAATAATGCACATTGTAAACCACCCTGAATGAGTGTTAAGTTGTCCTTAAGGGCAGTATACAAATTGAATGTTATTATTATTATTATCTGAAAGAAATTCCATCTGGTGTTGTTACTCAGAAGAAGTTATGAATGGGGTGCATTCGAGTCAAATTTTTATTTCACATCTCTAGCAATTGTGCATTGGTTGTAGCTGTCCTTGGTTTAAGGATCAGGAAATCAAAAGCAAGGGGACGGGCCTGAGATGATGTAACTTTGCAACACACTTGAAGACTTTTCTGCGGAAAGAGATGGAGTTGCTGTTGACATCACCAAATCCAGTCATTAAATCATGGGTGTACAATCGACATGAGCATTGCATAACATGGCTGTGAAACTCCATCCACAGGGGAAGGCAAGGGCTGTTTGCTTACATAACTTTAAGTTCTTCAGATTTAGCCACCATAAGCCATGATAGTGAAATAGGATGTCCAAGGTCAGTGCCGGATTCTGGGGTCAGGAGATGGTTGAAGGCCTCCAAGCCTTGCTTCTGAGCTTCTTAGAGGCATCAAGGTGGCTGTTGGTGGACACAGAATGCTGGATGAGAAGACTTTGGGTTGTACAGTGCCTTGCTTTGAAAGTGCTTTAGGAACTGATATGCACGCTAGCATTGTTACCTTTTTGTTCTGATGCCACAAGGCACTTTCCCTGGTCCAAATTAATGTACATGAAGTTCAAGATCTTTTCTCAACAGATTGAGTGCAAGAGGGGTGTCGATGCCATTTCCTGTAACTGGATCCTGTAACTCCCAAGAACTCCAGACACCTCCCCAAGAGTTCTTTAGTTCTTGACTTGGGGAACAAACAGCATATGACATACAAGCTTTAAAACAAGCAACAAAATGAAGGAAGCACAAAGCTTTGTATGAAGTGAGTTAGCTATGTCCAGAGCTTTTTTCTGGGAAAAGTAGTCGTGGAACTCAGTGGTGGAACTCAGGACTGCACAATGACGTCACTTTGGGTCAGCTGGAACAAGGGGGGGAGTTTTTCAAAGTTTAAATCGCCCTTGATGAAAATGGTCACATGACTGGTGGCCCTGCCCCCTGATCTCCAGACAGAGGGGAGTTTAGATTGCCCTCCGCGCCAGTGGCGCGGAGGGCAATCTAAACTCCCCTCTGTCTGGAGATCAGGGGGTGGGCCACCAGTCATGTGACCATTTTCAAGAGGTTCCGGAACTCCATTCCACCACGTTCCAGCTGAAAAAAGCCCTGGCTATGCTAAAAGCAGAAACTTTGCTGTGTCATGGACGCATGGGGGGTGAGCCACAAAGTCTCTCTCTGTCTCTCTCTACTTGACGGAGTACTCCATTAGGGGGGCCTTGAACTTCGCAGTAAATAAGAGTGGGAACCTGACAGTTGCCTTCGCTTTTCTCTCCAACTCAGGAGAGCAAATGAGTGTCACGGCAAGAGACAGGTGCTCAGATGCCATGACTTGGAGTCTATAAAGCTGTTTGCTCTTCCCCAAGACTCTCTGACTTTTAAAGTTGCCGCTTGGCACAAAGATCTCTGAGTCTTATTCTGAACAGCTCTAGGAGGGAAACCAGCCCAGACTCCCAGTAAATTTGGAGTCATGAATAAGTGATGGAAGAGTACAGAAAGGCCCCTTGAAACAGAGGCACAAAGCAGCCCAGGAAGTAGCAAACACGCTCCTTGCTTTTACAACCGCTTTGATGGGATTCTGAGCAACAGCAGGGGTGGAACAGACCATCACAGAGGGGAAGGGCTTCAGCCCCATTAGCCAAAGGGAGCCCCACGGCCAGAGGAATGTGCTAGCCTACTGGGGAAAGCCATGATTCATCCGAAATGGAGGGAGAGCAAAGAAGTGGCCAAGTCCATAGATAACACCAAATTATTCCAGTTGGTCAAAAACAAAGTAGATTGGGAAGAGCTCCACAAACCTCACTCCAACCTGGTTGAGTTTCAACAATGTGTCGAAGGAGGTTAAATGTGAGTAAGTGTAAAGTAATGCATACTAGGTAAAAAAAATCTTAACAAAAATATGTGCAGATGAGGTCAGAACTGCCACGAGAGAGATCTTGAGCTCAGGACAGGTAACTCAAAAATAGGGCGATGTGGTGGCAAAAGATGCACATCTTATGCTCGGGCTTATTTGAAAATAACAGACCCAGTATTATGATGCCCTCGCATAGATCTGTGATGCAGCTGCATTTGGGAAGCTATGTATAGTTCTTGTATCTCTGTATCTCAAAATAGCTATTGCAGAGCTAGAAAAGGTGCAGGGAGAAGTAGCCAAGGGGTAGAGCACCTCCTCTGTTTAAAAAAAAAAGGCCGAGGGCTTAGGGGCATTTTAGTTCAGAGTAAGGGAGAGAGTGGAGAGAGGTTGTAGAGATTGGGAGACATGGATAAGAATAACTTTTTTTCTCTTCTCCCCAAATTCTTCAGACTTACTCAATGGGCAGTAGACACAAGGCGGAAAGAAAGAAACACTCTTTCATGCAGTGCATAATTAAATTGTGGGGCTCACTGCCATGAGATGTAGGGTTAGGCTGTCAGTTTAAAGGGATTTTGAAGATGATTAGACTCCTTTGACAAATTAAATGGAACCTCCATGTTCAGGGGCAGCAAACTTACAAATACCAGTGTTGGGGACAATAACTGGGGAGATTTGGGCCTCTACGCCCTTATCATAGGCTTGCTGTGGCATCTGGTTGGCCATAAGGAACAGCATGCTGGACTTAATGGCACTTTGGTCTGATCCAGCAGGGCTGTATAGGGATATATGGATACGTGTATGGGAAACCTCCCTATGCTTGTCTAAATAATGGCATTTCATTGGCTCTGGGCTTGTTGGCCAGTGCCTAATTCCACTGGACAGTGCTGGACATTAAATAGCACCTCTTCAGCTCTGCCTAATGGACCACAGGGCAGGAAGCCAAGGAGTTCTGGGCCAGCCTTTCAGCAAAAGAAAGCGTGTTTTGCCTCCGAGCATTTTTCAGTACCATGGCCAGCTCTGTCCTCCCTGCTCGCCGCAGGCAAGGGGCGGGGGGGGGGGGGGAGAAAGCCAACCGGTTTAGGGAAAGAGAAGAGAATATCCCGTGTACAGTTGCCGCATTAGAGTTTCCCAGCGTGTCCCTTTGTCGGAGAGGGCAGAGCTCAGGCAGCTGGGGTCAGCTCATTTAACCAGCTTCTCCTTGTTCTACGTCTAATTCAACAAACTCCATAGCAACGCACGAACCACTCTGCTTACCTGACCTTGCCTGACCTCACTGTTAACATCTTTTTCCTACTAAGTTGCTTCTAAAAGGAGCCTGAAATGCCACAAAAGCTCCTTTGACGTGGAATTGATGCTGGAGCCAGATGAAACGCAGGCCTTTGGCAAGGCAGCAACCGAGAAGGGGCAGCAGGCAGATGGGAAAGGTCTTGCCTGCTGCCCGCAGGACTCAGTCTGGAAAAGCTTTTCAGAAGGTCTGCTGGAGTGCCAGGAAGTTCTTGCTGTGGACTTCACTGTCCTGAGGGCACGTCCACTCTTGGAAGGTGTGCAGTCATCACTACGTGGAATGTCTCTGCCACGTATTGCTCCGTCTTGCCACACATTATCAGCGCAGCATCTCCCACCCGATTCCTACTCTCTCTCCTTTATATGTAAATGTGTGTGTAAGTCTGTCTGTGTTTGTGTGTATACACACACACACACACACACACACACAGAACAAACCTGATATATGACCGAACAGCATCTTTAACATAGCCTTACAGTGGGGTTCTCTGTTAAATCAGGGGCTTTAAAGGCAAGAATGGAATGGAGGCCTTCCTATGGAAGGTGGTTTGTCCACCGGAATCACTAAAGCAAAATCCCCTTTCCCAGCTACAGACGTGTCCAGTGAATGGCCACAACTAGTGGTCACTCAGGCTGGCTTTGGACCGTGCAGCTTTTGTGAGAAATTATCACATTAGCATTATCATTATCATTCATTATCATTATTCATTATCAGAAGCAAACTGATCCCATGATCAGAAGCTACTGATTGCATCTACTCCCCCCTCCCCTCTCCACCTATATATCTGACCAGTTTCTTCTTACCCTCCATGCATCTGATGAAGAGAACTGTGATTCTCGAAAGCTTATGCTACAGTGAAGTTGGTTAGTCTTAAAGGTGCTACTGGGCTCTTTTCTATTTTGCTGCTACAGACTAACATGGTGAACTCCTCTGGATTTGTGAGAAATGAAACCTCCATTGCAGGAGGGGGACCCTGGGCCATCCCAGCACCTGGGTAATGGAGAGGCATTCCCTCTCCCCGCCTCCCACTCCTGGCCGGGAACGATTGCGTTCTTAGAAGCAAATTGTTTTCCTTTCATTGCCCCTCTTATTCCTTTGTGGTCTTTGATCTAAAATGTCCTTTTGAACCAGCAAAGCAGGAACGGCCTCACGTGTTCATAGCATGTGTGTGCTGTCTCAAGGCTACAAATACCTCCAAAACAGTACCCGGCACCAGGGGTTGGGGAAATAGACAGGAAAGAAGCTACAAGAATCGTCTTTCCTTAGTTCTGCTAACTGCTTTGTCTGGTGTTGAGCCCTGTGGGGTTATGCCTACCTCCCTTAACCTCATCTATCCTGGCACCATTGGAAAACCTGGCCACTGGAAAATCTTTCCAGCTGCAACCTCCTAAGTTGGGAAAAGAAATAGTCTCTGTCTGCTGAGAGCCAAGGGAACACGCAAATCACTCTCAAGGATCCCTTGCTCCAAATGTGCATATTGAAAAAATGGTCTGAAAGAGACACTGTTCCCCTTGGGGGAATGTCTAAGATAGAAAACTATCAAAATGTTCGATGTATAGGTGAGGGGGCATGAACCGTTTTTTTAAAAGGTTTTTCTTCCATTTGCTTTGGACTCTTTCTCATCTTACTTGAACCTGCCCTTTGGCTGAAGATTTGCATATTAATAAGTATGTCTGGAGAGGGTTATTTTGAGCTTTGAGCTTTATTGATTATTGGCTGGTTTATTATCTGTGCAAATATTTATTTATTTATTTACTATCTGCCTTTCTCACTGGGACTCAAGGCAGAATACACAGAGTAAGTCAATGCAATCAAGAGGACGGGACATCCAATAAACAATGCAATTGGATTTGGGATTGCTATGTATTCATTGTTGTGTGATCCACCCCAGCTTTTGGAGCGTTGCAAAATTCCTTTGCAATGCTCTATCCTTTGGGTAAAGAGTTATCATTTTGAATGCTGCTGTTTTCTTGTTGCCTTCATATTCTGTTATGGTTGGTGAATTTTACTGAGTGGATATTTTATAGATGTTTTTCTCTTACTGGTTTGCTGCTCCCAGGAGCCTGGTGACTGAGGGGCCCCATCTACATCTTTTCAGTCACTAGACTCATTGCTCCATCTGGTGAATTTGCAGTCCAGGCAGGGCTTTTCTTCAGCCGGAACGCGGGGGAACGGAGTTCCGGCACCTCTTGAAAATGGTCACATGGCCGGTGGCCCCGCCCCCTGATCTCCAGGCAGAGGGGAGCTGAAATTGCAATCTCAACCCCCCTCTGTCTGGAGATCAGGGGGCGGGGCCACCAGCCATGTGACCATTTTCTCCGAGGGCAACCCACTGAGTTCCACCACCTCTTTCCCCAGAAAAAAAGCCCTGAGTCCAGGTAATCTCTTACAGCTGTTTCCCCATGGTGACTGATTTCAGGGTGGGAGATGGGAGGGGCAGGCAAAACAACGGAAGCAGCTTTGGATCAGACGGGCCTACATTACAAAGGAAAAGCCCCTTTATAACTTCAGCCAAGTCCCTCAACAGGCCTCAGTGGTTCTGGAGATCTGATATGGAGTGGTGGATCTGCTGCCCCGTAGGAATGCCTCTATGCTCTGCTTTGTGAATAAAGCAAATGCTGCTAAAATCCCATGTGTTTCCAGGGATCTCTGCTCCAAGGGAGACCAACCCAGACAAGCACAAGCCCCTCAAACTTGGAGGAGTGGGACACGCATAACAATATTGCTCAATGAAGACTGTTCATCTCACCTAGTGGTGCTTCCTCCCAAATCATCTAACCCTTCCCCACAAAAAAAGGGGGTCTCTGCTTGGGGAGGAAGTGTTAAGAATAAGGCGGAAGCCCTGCAATTGAAGGGCGGAAAGAATCCACCATCTCCTGGATCCCATCCAATGTGGAGGAAGGACACTGGGAGGCTTTGGAGGCATTGCCCGGTGTCCAGACCTGCTCATCATAAGCCCGTATCTGCTGCGATGATGCAATAAAAGAGCCTTTTGAAATATAAAAGGCCTGGGAGCAGCAGGAACTATAAATGGGTGTGAATAATCCACTAGGAACAGGGTGTGTGTGTGTGTGTGGAGAGCCTTTCCTATACTGCCTAAAACAGCCGTTCTCACACTGACAGTTGAACCCTACAAAAATGCAGTTATATAAAACCATCTCCCCCAAGTCATAGAAGACTGAGAAGGACAACCAAAACTGCATTGTGTGACCTTAAAGGGGACTCTTCTCTTCCTTATCTTGGGGGAATCTTGTTCCATAGCAGCCTCCAGGAGCATATCTACAAACCTCTGTCTGAAATGTTCTGTGGGTCGCTCTCCTCTAGTGCATGCCGAGAGGACACAAAGCAAGGATTGCCCCCCCCATCACATCCTGGGTGCCCATCACTGGCTGGGAGGGGGAAGCTACTGCTGGTGCTTGAGGATCTCGGTGCCTTCTGCACATCTCTGTAGGGAAGGCGGCAGGGCTCAGTGGAAGAGCCTCCGCTTTGGATGGAGAAGGTCCCAGGTTCAATCCCCGGCATCTCCAGTTCAAAGGACCAGGCAGTAAATGATGTGAAAACCCCCTGCCTGAGACCCTGGAGAGTCACTGAGTAGACAATATTGACCTTGTTGAACCAGTGGCTGAGAGCTGCTGTAGCATACTGTTTAAGTGGTTGGGCTGCGAATCAGCATTTGGCTGGTTTGAATCCCTCTACAGCCATGAGCTCAGCAGGTGGCCTTGAGTGAGCCACTCCTCTCAGCCAAGCTCCCCAGCTGCATTGTAGGGATAATAGTAACACTGCCTTTGTTCACTACTCTGAGTGAGGCACTAATCTGTCTAGAAGAGCAGTATATAAGTTTTGTTGTTGTAGTAGTTATTTGTGGAGCTGCAGTAGCATAGTGGTTAAGTGGTTGGGTTGCGAATCAGCACTCTGCAAGTTCGACTCCTACTACTGCCATGAGCTCAGCAGGAGGCCTTGAGTAAGCCACTCCTCTCAGCCCCAGCTTTATTGTGGTGATGATGATGATGATGCTGACTTTGTTCACTGCTCTGAGTGAGACACTAATCTGTCTAGAAGACCAGTATATAAGCACAGTTATTATTAGTAGTATTAGTATTCAGTATAAAGCGGCTTCAATTGTATGCATGTGTATTCAGGCAAAAAGTGGGGATTGGGGGCGTCCCACATCCTTCCCTTACCCAAACCTTCAAGGGAGTCCCCAGGCATCTTGATGGGTGGAGTTCTGGCTGCTGGGGAGCACGCTCTCCTCCCAGATTTATCCATCACTCTTGATGGCGCTTGCTGAAGCCAAGCCCTGCTGGCGCATCGGTTCCAGGCTCGGAAACCCTTGCATGCTCACAACGCACCAATGCACAGAACAACTTCTCTGCTCTTTTCTAGGCAGTCAGCCTGATTGCTTTCTATTTGAAATGTCTGTCCATGTGTTCAAGAGATCGGTGGGCACATTTACCTATGTACAGACCTGTGGATTGTAGGCAATCACCTTGCCCAAGGCTGCCCAGTGAATTTTCACTGCGGTAGGAGGGGCAAAGATCTGAACTCAACTCGGGTGCTGTAGGTCTGTGTCAAATCTCTTCGTCTGCCTACCACAAGGTTCATTGCAACAAGATCTATGGTTTTTTTCCAAGCTGGTTGTCCCTTCCCCATGCATTTATCTCCAGCGTCAGAACAGATTTTTTTGATTCTGGCTACCTTCAATACCTGGGGAAGCAAACCTGTCAGTTTTGTCTCCCTTTAAATAATAATTTGGATTTGAATTAAAATACCTTAAAGGCCTCATTAAAGCTAAATTAAATGTGTAGCCAAGCATCCTTTATACATTTTAATCAGATTTCTACCCATTCCAAGCAAACATTACTCTTGGATGTTTAGACTAGAGGTGCATCGAAGCAGCTCCCGTGGCTTCATTTCATTTGCACAAGTTCAGTCTTGGTTCATCCGATGATCAGGCTGTTAAAGCAAAGCTATTAAGATGCAGAAACACTTAGCAATAACCCAGTCTCCTCCCTCTTGGGCTGCTTGGGACAGGGATGGGTGAGTCTAAATCAGAGCTGACTATACCTTGCATTCCCAAGTGGACACTGAGGAAAAGAATGGAGTCGGAAATGAACCCATCAGAGCACCGAACCTGAGTGAGAAACAAAACAGTTCAGTTGCAAGCTGGGAAAGCAGGAACCACAAAGCTCAGGCACTGGAGCTGGGTGATGCTTGCCAGTCTCCAGGTACCCATTTCTCTGTTCTGGGTTCAATTTCAGCAGAGGTACCTCCCTAAACCTTCCACACTGTATCAGCCCTGGAAAGCCACATTCCGAAGCCACAGTGGCCATGAGTCAATGTTGGGCAATGGATGGAGAAGATTTATTATTATTGTGCAGAGATACAAGGTTTACTTTTTAAAATGAAAGCTGGTGATTCAGAGAACCTGGTAGATGCATTATAACAATGTAATGATTGTCAATTGCTAATTTAAAAACAAAACAAAAAGCCCCCTTGGTAGTGGTGGGGGAATGGCTTCCACAGGGAGTGGGGCTGGGGGAAGAGCTGCTATGCTTGGATCAGCAAAATTCAAACTTTCCCAACCAGCAGCCACCCAGGCTTGCTTGCAATCATGCCCAAAACATGGCAGCAAAGCAGGTTTGTGAAATTTTGGAGAAAAGATGAGGAAAACACAGGATGTGTGCACAAATGCACCTACAATGCTGCGCGGAAGCAAAAAAAAAAAACCCAGCTCCCAACAGTATCGAACCCCAGACACACAACCTGCGTGGAAAAGGTTTTTGCACCTTTAAATGTAACAAGCAATGAAGCTGTACTGGTCCATTGGAAACAATCCAGTAGCTACAGTCAGCAGCATGATACCTTTTTATCAAGGCCAACCCAAATAGTCCACTACACCTGAAGCTTAGAAAAAATGAGAGAAAGGAGATGTTTTTGAGCAGGATAGAAAAGCCCCTAGTCGGCAGCTTGCAGAAACCTTAAAATGAGGAATCTGGTTTGCACCCATTACTATAAAGTCTAATTAACTCTGCTAAAACTTCTGTACTCCCTTTTAAGATTGCTACAAGCTGCAAATTTGGAATTTTTCTCTCAGGCTCTGAAACATCCCCCGCCCCCCCCCCATACTTCTTTTTGTCGTGAATCTGCAGCCCGTTGAAGCGAACATGCAAATTCACATATGACAGTGTGGCGATTTAGACTACAATCCTAGTAAAAAGGCTGCTCTTGTATTTAAATCAAGTATTTTTATAAGTTCCTAATATAACAACAACAATAACAGCAGGTGGAAAAGGTGCTAGACAATGAACAAGTCAAGATCTTGTGGGATTTCAGAATTCAAACTGATTGGCACCTTGAACATAATACACCCGACATAACAGTCGTGGAAAATCGAAAACTCTAGATAATCGACACTGCAATTCCTGGGGATGCCAGACTCAAAGAAAAAGAACAAGAAGAAAATGATTAAATATATAGAGATCTGGCAATAGAAACCACCCGACTATGGAAGAAGAATGCAACAGTAGTCTCCATTGTCATCTGGGCACTTGGAACTATCTTGAAAAACTTTGCAATTCATATGGAAAAATTGCAGCTTTCTGACATAATACCTACAGAACTGCAAAAGACGGTGCTACTTGGAACAGCGTACATTTTACACTGATACCTGGCTAATACTTAGGTCTCTGGTGGAAACTTGTATAAGCTTAGCAAGGCCAAACAATAACACGTGACCTCTGCTTATTGTTGTGTTTTGGATGATGATGATGATATAACTTATAGCCCGCCCTCCCTGCAAGCAGGCTCAGGGAGGGTTGGTGCACTACAGCCCCCCCCTCCCCATTTTATGATGTGTTCAACTATAAAAGGGAGGCAGCACCGCCAAGCAGTTCTCATATGTTGCACTGTAAGAGTGTCGAGAGCATCACAGACATAATCCATGCAACCTTTACAGCCGCCTGATCCAGTTGACCAGGGTTAGCTTTGCCGCAGGGAGGCGGGGAGGATGGTGGCTTCTCTAAGGTCACCCCCAGCAAGTTCTTGACTGAGATTTGAACCCGGGGCGCCCTGCCTGACAGCCCACAATCTTAGCCATTAAGTTGTACCAGCTTTTGCAGCTGCATGCACTGGCTCCCGTTTGCTCTTTGGGGGGGAAAACCCAAGAAAACCTCTTTGCATTAAAAAAACTAAAGTGGAAAGGATTTGCAGCCCTGGTCAATGTAACAGTGCTGGGCACTATGGAATGGAATCGTGGTTCTTTCCCCCTTTTAGGGTTAAATTTGTCCTGCTTTAAGTCTCGTCTCTGCAGTTTACACAATTCTCAGAGCAAAGACACCCATAAATTCAGGGCATGCCATTGCCTTTCCTCCGGATGTGTGCCATGCCAGCCCTCTTTCGTGACAAACTCCTTCCGCTTCCGCTCCCTCCCAATTTCTTCCCCCCAAAGCCCCCTATTCCTGTAGAAATCCCTTCGCTCCACACATTCCCTGGTAGCAGCAGGAAGGGAGCTTCCTGTACAGCCCTTCTCCCTGGCAGGCACCTTGAACGGAGGATTCTGGGAAATGTAGTCTTGGGAGAGGCCTCCCAGAGAGACCTCCAGAGAGACTGCCTCTGGGCTACTGCCTTGCCTTCATCGCTGCCGGACACTGAGAAGATGCTGGGAAGGGGTGGGGAAGCAGGCAAGGGGGGGGGGGTTCTCCAGCTTGGCTCATAAACTGAAGAAAAACTTTGATGGAGGACGGGGCTGAAATTGATCATCTTCAGTTGAAGGTGAGGGTTGCCAGCCACCAAAGTTCATAAAAAGATGGCAATAAACTTTAGCAGCATCATAGGTCCCCTGTTTTGTTTTGTTTTTAAAAATTCCAGGCTTGGACTGATGTCCCGGCTCAGCAACCTATCTTGTCAAGTGCTCTATGCACTCGTTGGCATTTGGCTCCTGCTGTCCTTTCGTTCTGACGAAGGCTCTCTAATTTGTAAACATTAATAACCATTATTATTATTAAAAAGGGAAGAAAGTGAGTGGCCCTGTGACTAATTATTTTAAGTGTTTTCAACGAGGCTCCGCTTGGCTCTTTCATAGAAATATCCCCCTGCTGCGAAGACCAGATTGTTACGATGATGGGATCTTTCCTTGGCACTATTAATTGTACCCAGAATAACAGCACAGCAGATGCAGAAGAGAAGGCGAGTCTGATTAGCATAATTCTTTTCAAAGGCTCTTTCCTTCCCTAAAGGCCGGCGTAGCCACTCTCCTATCTGCTTTCTGATCTAATTACATCCAGGAGAATTCAGACACTGATGAGCCGTTGCAGCAGATGTCACTTCTCAGATAGGAAGTCCCCTTCAGGTTATGAAAACAGATCAGAGAATCAATTGAAATGAACAATCCTATTGTCCCTTCTTTCTGTCCATCCACACACCCATTTTTCACAACGCTCCGGATAAAGTTGCATTGTAAACAAGCAAGCAAAGGAACCTTTCCTCAAAGACATGCACAAAATCACTCAAGGTCTCTCCATATGGCAAGCGGCTTACAGATGCGTCCTGGTGAGAATAATGTATCCTCCTTACTAGCCTGGCCCATAACCTTTCAAGTTAGTACAAAGGGAGGGCGCGGGAATTAATACTTGAAGGGCATATCTGACCTGCAGGAGCTTTTCACCTGGCCTTCAGTCTGCTTAACAATATGGAGGGAACATCAACTTGTCAAACCAAAGCATTGGCCAGCTGCACTGCAGCGTCAGTCGGAGGGCTGGTGCTCATCAGGGCTTTTTTGTAGCGGGAACGTGGTGGAACAGAGTTCCAGAACCTCATGAAAACGGTCACATGGCTGGTGGCCCCGCCCCCTGATCTCCAGACAGAGGGGAGTTGAGATTGCCCTCCGCGCCGCTCAGCAGCGTGGAGGGCAATCTCAACTCCCCTCTGTCTGGAGATCGGGGGGCGGGGCCACCAGCCATGTGACCATTTTCTCCGAGGGCAACCCACTGAGTTCCACCACCTCTTTCCCCAGAAAAAAAGCCCTGGTGCGCATGAAAAATTGTTCAGCAGGCTGAGGCCTGAACACCGTTAAAAGTAAGAGAGGAAGCCAGGGGTCACATCTGAGCTTGCCTAGCTTTTGAGGACTCCAGATTGGATGCTGGCACCGGAACACGGAAGAGACAGCGTTGAACTCAGAGCCCTCAACGGAGGAACAGGGACCAAGATGCAACCCTCAGGCAAACATTTGTTTGTTTATTATTGGACTTACAGTCCACTCTCCCCGCAAGCAGGCTCAGAGCAGATCGCATCCATTTAAAAGACATAAAACTAAAACAGATAAAAACTGGTAGCATAAAAGGAGCAAACACAATTTTACAAATCCACTGCAGGGCCGGTGACAGTCAACAGATGAAAAAAGCAAAGACCAGGGAGGAGACACGCCCCTCCCTCTCTAGTAGGAGGCCGAATAGGAGATCCGTTTGCCTCAATCACCAAAACCCTGGCGGAATATCTTTGTCTTACGGACCTGGTGGAATGATAGCAAATCCCACTGGGCCTGAGTTGTCACAGACAGAGCGTTCCACCAGTTCCAAAAAGGCCCTGGCCCTGGTTGAGGCAAGGCAGACCTCCTTGGGGCCAGGGACCACCAGTAGATATTTATCTGCTGAACAGAGCACCCTTTGGGGAATATAGGGTGAAAGGCGGTCCCACAGGTATGCCAGTCCCAGTCCTCTAAGGGCTTCAAAGGTCAAAACGGAAACCTTGAACCTGATCCCACCTTGAGCCAACTACTAATCCCAATGCATATGCTGATGACAACCTAGCAGTCATCACGGTTTTGCCTCCTGCACTCTTCCCAGGGAGGTTTGCTTGGGTTTCTCTGTCATTGTCATTTGGCTTTTGAAGTATGTTTTATCAGCTGTCAAAAATCATCTTTTCAGTGTGATGAAGGGAATGCCAGAAAACAGAAATCAGTTTGGAGATTACTGGATCTGCAATTTCCGACGCCGGTCCTCTTCCCTCTTTCTTCCGGCCCTTCATCGTCCTCAAGGAGCCTCTCTGGGTGTAAGTGTCCCTCCCGTACAAGAAGAGCTGTCCACTATTTAAATCGGCAATGTGCAAAGAGGGAGGGGGGAACCAATCTGCTATCAAACACTATTGTGTTAATTTCTCAGCAGAGGAAGATATTTTAGGGTCTGCTTACTGTCTGGTGTTTTGTTTTTTAAACTCAACATCTGAAACATTTGTTTGTGGAATGTAATGTTGTTATTACATTAACTTTCCCTCACAGGGGCACCGCGGCTTCATTACTGCTGATGCTAGGATCGCCAGAGCGCTGAGGCCTCTGAACAGCGGGTAATTTTTCCGGCCATATGTGCAGTGCTGAGCAGGCCCAGCGGGGTGAGTTGCAGATGGCATGGCCACACATTTCCAGTCGCCCAGATCCTAAGGGAGGGGCTGTTTTTTCAGCATTATGGAAGGGAGGCAGCTTGAAGCTGTGAGGTACATTTGGATTTTATCTAAACAAATCCTGAACCAAAAGTGCCCCAGTTATTAATTACAACTAATCTGAGTAGAAAAATTAATGACAGAAAATAATATTCAGAAATCTTAAGGTCTGGCTATTATTATGGTGTCTGGTACGCTTAAAATTCACAGAAATCAGAGAAAGAGGCCAAAGTTGGGAAAGCAGGAGTTATGTAACTGACAAGGACATATTCCAGTCAGCAGTTACATTCACGTCTCTGTCTTTTGGTGCTACACCTCTGAAGATGCCAGCCACAGCTGCTGGTGAAACGTCAGGAACTACAATGCCAAGACCACGGCAATACAGCCCGGAAAACCCACAACAGCCAAAGTTACATTCACCTCTGTGCTTTGGCTTGTTTTCAAAGTTTCTGCCACCATCCCCTATTGTATCTCCTGCACTGAATGTCCTAAGCTGTTGATTATAATTGTGTTTTCTTTTGCACTGTAATCTGCCTTGGATTTCAGTGAGAAAGTAGGAATCATCATCATCATCATCATCGCTTTTTTCTGGGAAAAGCGTGGTAGAACTCAGTGGTGGAACTCAGGACTGCACAATGACATCACTTTGGGTCAGCTGGAACAAGGGGGGAGTTTTTAAAAGTTTAAATCACCCTCGGTGAAAATGGTCACATGGCCGGTGGCCCCGCCCCCTGATCGCCAGACAGAGGGGAGTTTAGATTGCCCTCGGCACCGCATGGCGCAGCGGGCCATCTAAACTCCCCTCTGTCTGGAGATTAGGGGGCGGGGCCACCGGCCATGTGACCATTTTCAAGAGGTGCCGGAACTCTGTTCCACCAAGTTCCAGCTGCAAAAAAGCCCCAATAGCAACAACAATAATAAATACATAGCTTGCCACCAGAGTGGATTGTGCTGTTAAGTCTATCTTTACAAAATGTTGTTTCCACCAATTCCATGGCTGCCCCAAATAAAATCAACGATATTTAAAGAGGTAAAATAAAACCATGTGACATCCTGAATAAAAAATGCCTTCTGAAAGAGGAATTTTGAAAGCCAGTGTTGCTGAAATAATGCTTGCTTGACATAGCCTTGATGGGAGGTAAGGGCCTTTGATGCCATATTGGAGGCCAGCTGAGGTTTCCCAACTGACTTCAAGAGCAACCCCACTTAGAGTGCATTACAGTAATCTAATCTGAATGTCACCAAGACGTGTTTGACTAAGTTAAGGCCACAGTTGCCTGACTAGGCAGAGTTAGGAAAAGATTGCTCATTCGGCTGCATTTTCCCCTGGCTGCACTTTATTCTGGTTCTCCCTGTTTTTTAGGTATGCTTTTGGATTCTAGCTTTGTTGTGCTTTTTATTGCAGTTGTTTCACAAACCAAAAGGACATTTGAAAAAGAGTAAGCAGCTAGCCAGCCATTGGTTCAAAATATTCTGCAAGCCCTTTTCACAAGATGGTTGTTTAGCACCTCTGGTATTCTGGGTACCGCTGGCTTAAAGGGCAAAAGGAAGGGGAACTTTTGTTTGTTCATATTTCTGTGCTTTTTCTGTAGGGGGGAAAAACCCTCTTTTCCCCACTATGTCTTAAAGCAATGAGGCTAAAGTCGGGATGCACGGCAAGAACAATATGGAAAAGGCACACACATAGGCAGGCAAGCAGGCAGGCAGGGCTGAACGTTAGATCATTCCTTGAAGCATAAAATCATTCATTGTCTCTTTCATGTCTGGGCAGAGAAAGCAAAGCATTGAGCCCAACTAAGCCATATATACATCCCCCCCACCACCGAAAAGAATTCATGAAAAATACACAGCCTAAGGTGGGAGAGGCAAAAAAAGGCAGAGAAAGCGATCTATTTTAAATGTGATGAGTATCTTGAAGTCACTAATGCTTCCCTCTCCAAATAGCAATGTTGTGCTTGCTCAAATTGGCAGCAATCAGACTTACAAGCACTGGGGAAAAGATTTCTTTGGACAGATGAAAGAAACGTATTTTCTTCTCGATGCTGGTGCCCTGAGCCAAAGGAAGTGGGGCTCTGCAGCTTTGCATGAGAGCGTCTGCCTTGAAAGGGCTTGTTTTCACATAAAACGTCATTATTGGGAGAGGGAAGCAAATCCAAGGTTTGCTCGGTTAAAGGAGAAAAGGACTATTGTCAAAGCCGTATGGCTTGTAAAAAGGTGTGTTTTAAAAAGATAGAAAGATAATGAAAGAAGGCAAAAGAGCGGTGGAGGGAGCCATAGCATTGCAGCTGAGCAGCGGGGGGAAATAACTGCCTCTGACAGCATATCTGCCTCCTAGGTGTTTCCAAAGTCCCCCTTCCATGGTTCATGAAGATATAAATTGAAGAAGGGAGGCAGTTCTGGCAGCCAGGTGTCATGAGGAACGTCAGAGCCCCGCAGGGGGAGAGGGCAGTTACCCATGAAGAGTGCCCCTTCAACAGTCCCCGTCCCATCCAATTCATTTAGCATCACTGGAGGCTTACTCGTGGCTTGTGCCGCACAGGGGAGCTGGGAGCAGGGACCCACCAACCTGGGATGGAAGAGCAAGAATGGCAGGTGGGACAGGGAAGAAAATTGCTACCTGAACCTTGATAGCAATCTCAAGTCTGCCATTTGGGGACACCTGCCGTTGTCACAGAGGGATGATTGAGGCGTCCAGTGAAAGCAGCAAAAGTGACTACTTGCGCCGATTTGCCAAAAACGTCAAAGGAACTTGACAATTGGCTGAAAGCCTGAGGCTATTTCTCAGGTTTGTTTTTAAGTAACTCTTACATGTAGAAGCTGCTTGTATGAGGTCCCTTCTCCGAGGTCGTCCCCACCCCAGTACCATCTGTAAACATTTGCCCAAGGACTGCCACTTCAAATGTCCTGGGGAGACACCTGATCCTCCATCTAATTGTGTGCCTGCTTCCCGGGAAAGGACACCAGCTCCTTGCAAACAGATTGCATTTTGATGCTCCTGACATCCTTCCCCTTTCTGCCTTGTTGGTGTTTTGATCAGGAGAAGATGAAAGGCTGAAATCAGATTTTGTTGCGGGCAGCCCTCGTTTATCACGGCAGTTTTGATCAACAAGATGACATTTCTGGATTTTTTTTTTCCTAATCAAAAATTATAACTAAGGAATGAGAGAGTGAAACTCTGTCAGGAGCTGACTTACTGGGCTTCATAAAAGTAAGAGGGGAAATAATTATTATGATCCCTCCCCCCAAAGGGAGCTGCACCATCAAAGCTAGCCGGCATCCTCCAGATGAAAGCTCTCCCTTTCATTCACTCCCTTTTAACACCTCATTTGTTTCAAGCCCCTTGTAGTACCTAAATCACCAAAGAGCAGCAAGAAGACACACGTTTTCCTTGTGGCCCTTCCAAACCCCAAGTGTTCTCTGAGCCTCCATGGAGGAGAATGAAAGTCATCAAAGCAGATGAGGGGACAACAACTTAGCAGTTGGTTTCAACAGAATGGCAATTGCTCAACAGCCTCAGTCTACACCAAAGAGACCTTTCGCCCCCAGTATGTGCATAGCCACCCACACCACCCACCACCCCGTGAAATGGGGGCTTCTGCAGTGGCTTCCTAGAAAACAGAATCAGAAAACACAACTGGAACACTGCAACTTTTCAGCATTTTGAAAATCTGCAAAATGACAACTTTCTTTAGAAGTTTTCAAACCAACACCCTAAATTCTGGGTTGACTTTGTAGGGGAAAAGAGCCTGGCAAGTCAGTCCTATTTTCATTGGATCTTCATTCCAAACAAGTTTGTGATTCAGTGGCTGATGTCACCACCAGCTCCTTGCATGGTTTATTGAACCTGAGGTGTGGGACCAAGTCCTTGCCAGAAGTGCCGGGTACTTCTGACTAGACATGGGCACGAACCCCCCCAAAAATTAACGAATCAGCAGTTCATGGTTCAGTGCCAACGACGATCCTGAAGTCGCAAACTGCAACGAACATTTTCCATTGCCGAAACGGTTCGTGGTTCATGGGCACCAGAACAGCCCCCTTGCACTTACAGAGCCCTTATTCACAGGGAGTGTGTAGCAGACTCTCCTCCAGCCAGTAGCCAAGTTTGGTCAAGATTGCAATAGGGATCTTGGAGTTATACCCTCTCCAATCTGAGGCCCCCAGGAAACTCCCACAAAAATCCAAGCTCAATTATACTCTGTCTTTCCCCAAAAACTAGCAAGTAGCAAGCAACAGCTCTCATATTCCACTGCTCACTGAAAGTGAAAGCCAGCCTAGGAGCGCAGTGCTTTTTATAAGCTGAGGTCCCATAGAGCAACGCAGGAGGTCTGTGTTTGGCCGTCAGAGCTGCCTATCAGGGTTTTCAGGGATGAGATTGGAGTGCCCGTGGCTACAGTACACCCCCTCCCCCTCCCTCCCCCGGGTGTCTTCTCCCAACTTGTAACCACTTTGCAGCTCCATGGTTGGAAGGAAGACCTGCTGATCAAGGTAAGCTGGACTTCCATTCGGGTTTCCAGGGCGACAGAAGGAGCGCTGACAGAGTTCAGGCATTCCCCCAGTTCCATTTCAAGGGGAATTGATTGATGGTGCCTGACTGTCTGGCTTCCCGAACCGTGGCCAAACGCACCGAACCAGGCTTCTTCCGAATGCTGGTTCGTTGGCTGAGGACAATCACAAACCGCCAGATCGCAATCGCGCGATCGCCAATTTCGTGGGTTTTTGAAGTTCCTAATGCGGTTCGTGCCCATGTCTACTTCTGACAAATGCACTTCAACCTTCACAGAAAGAGTTGATTTTGCAACCATCTACTGTGAAGAACTACCCCGGAATTTCATATCAGCAAGTTCTAAGACAGATTTTGATTGGCAGATGTCTTTCTTTATGGACTACATTTGCCCAAACAGAGGACATTACCGTATGGAAACGGACCTCATTCAAACTCGACTAAAGATCCTCAGAAGCCTCTCTGGTGGCTCCTCCTTGGTTTTCTTTGCTGTGTGACTCTGAACTCATCGCAGCCGTTTGAACCATTGCCACAGTTCCAGAAGGTGCAAATTTCAACGTATTCTACAATTCTAAAATAGAATGGATAAAACGAATGGTAGCAAATAACAGCTGTTCTGAAAAGTAATTAACAGCTAATCAGTTCTGGATTCCGTCCCCCCTCCCCGACTTAAAATAGTTACAAGGTCTAGCACAGCATGTAGAGGCGGGGCTGCTTGGCTGTGATAAACTGAGGAATGCCAAAGCACCCACGGAAGGGAGAAATGCAAGGGACTCAGAGCAACAGCTGATGTTCGAACCAAGCTAAGCTAGCCAAGGGGGAAAGGGGGGGGGGTTGTTTTCTGTTACCCTGTTTGTTTAGAACATCCAAAGCTGAGTGGGCATCTCTCTCTCTCTCTCTCTCTCTCTCTCTCTCTCTCTCTCTCTCTCTCTCTCTCTCTCTGTTGGCCAAACATGTGGGTTTCCTGGACCCAACTCAGGTTTCCTGCAGCCAAATAGCAACTATGGAGAAACATTGATAAAAAAAAAAAAGGAAAGTCTTCAGGCTCAGACAGCAATGCCACCAAGGGGCGGGGGGAGCTTCTGCTTTCCCCCCAAACCTGTTTCCCATTCCAAAACAGCACATTTCCTTGTTTTTGCTTCTCCACGTGGATATTTCTATGCACGTGGAGTAGCCGAAATAGGAAAATAACTCCCCGCCACACTATCTTGATGTAGTCATAGAATCATAGAATCATAGAGTTGGAAGGGGCCATACAGACCATCTAGTCCAACCCCCTGCCCAGTGCAGGATCAGCCTAAAGCATCTCTGACAAGTATTCATCCAGCCTCTTCTTGAAAACTGCCAGTGAAGGGGAGCTCACCACCTCCCTAGGCAGCTGATTCCACTTTTGAACTACTCTGACCGCGAAAAAGTTTTTCCTAATATCCAGCCGGTACCTTTGTACATGTAGTTTTAGCCCGTTGCTTCGCGTCCTACCCTCTGCTGCCAACTGGAACAGCTCTTTGCCCTCCTCCAAATGACAGCCTTTCAAATATTTAAAGAGAGCAATCATGTCCCCCCTCAACCTCCTCTTCTCCAAACTAAACATTCCCAAGGCCCTCAGCCTTTCCTCGTAGGGCTCAGTCTCCAGACCCCTGATCATTCTTGTCGCTCTCCTCTGCACCCTCTCGATTTGGGCCACATCCTTTTTGAAGTGAGGCCTCCAGAACTGCACACAATACTCCAGGTGTGGCCTGATTAAGGCAGTATAGAGAGGAGCTATGACCTCCTGCGATTTCGATGCTATGGCCCCTTTGATACAACCCAGGATTGAATTAGCCTTTTTTGCCACCGCATCACACTGACTGCTCATATTCAGTTTACAGTCCACTCTTACCCCAAGATCCCTTTCACATATACTACTGCCCAGAAGTGTATCCCCCATCCAGTATTTGTGCTTCCCATTTTTGTGGCCCAGATGTAATACTGTGCACTTGTCTTTGTTGAATTGCATCCTATTCACAGCTGCCCACTTCTACAGAGTATTCAGGTCTTGTTGAATTTTAATTCTATCTTCTTGGGTGTTTGCTACTGCTCCCAATTTGGTATCATCAGCAAATTTAATGAGCAGCCCTTCCACTCCTTCATCCAGATCATTGATAAAAATATTGAAAAGTACCGGGCCCAAAACTGAGCCCTGCAGCACCCCACTGGACACCTCCCTCCAATCTGATGAAACGCCGTTGACCACCACTCTTTGAGTGCGGTCCTCCAACCAGTTCCCTATCCACCGAACTGTCCTATAGTTTGCTCCACAGTCTTCCAGTTTGCCCATCAGAATGTCATGGGGGACCTTATCAAAAGCTTTACTGAAATCCAGATAAATCACGTCAACAGAGTTCCCCCGATCCAGTAAGCTGGTCACTCAATCAGAGAAGGAAACCAGGTTGGTCTGGCAAGATCTGTTAGGAACAAAACCATGCTGACTTCCCCGGATCACTGAGTGGTCCTTCAGATGCTTACAGATAGATCCCTTTAAAATCTGTTCTAATATCTTCCCAGCAACAGAAGTCAGACTGACCGGCCTGTAGTTTCCCGGGTCATCCTTCTTCCCTTTCTTAAAGATTGGGATAACATTCGCTCTTCTCCAATCTTGTGGCACATCCCCAGTCCTCCAGGAGGCCTTGAAGATGATGGACAGGGGTTCTGCAAGTTCTCTGGAAAGTTCTTTCAGCACTCTTGGGTGCACCCCATCCGGCCCAGGGGACTTGTATTCATCCAGTGCAGCCAGATGCCTCTCCACGACCTCTCTGTCAATGCCAATTAGCCACTCAGGTGTCCTGCCATATTTTCTACTATCTCTAGATGTGCCTGAGTTCTTCAGGGAGAAAACAGAGGCAAAAAAGTCATTAAGCCTGTTTGCTTTTTCTCTGTCCTGCATCAGAGTTTCTCCATCTACTCCCAACAGCGGTCCAATTGCCTCTTTTACCTTGCGTTTGCTTCTCACATATCTGTAGAAGTTTTTCTTATTGTAGCGAGCCCTCCTGGCCAGACCCAGCTCGTACTGAGCTTTGGCCTCTCTGATGGCTGATCTGCAGTACCTAGTAGTAACCCTCATATACTCCTCTTTATAGGTCTGTCCTTCTCTCCATTTCCTGAACATTTCCTTTTTCTCCCTTAGCTTATTCTGGAGCTCTCTGTGCATCCACATCAGTTTCTTGGAGCCCTTACCATGTTTCCGTCTTGCTGGGATAGTGAGGGCCTGAGCTTGCAAAAGCTAGTGTTTGAGAATGGCCCACCCTTCACTCGCTCCTTTCCCTTCCAGCACACTCCCCCACAGAATGACTCTCATCAAGCCTCTGAGTTCATCGAAGTTGGCCCTATGAAAATCTAACCTACGAGTCTGGCTATGAACTTCCTTGGCTCCCCACAGCAACTGGAATTCAAGAAGGACATGGTCACTTCCCCCTAAGGTCCCCACCACCTTCATCTCATCTACCAATTCTTCCCTGTTGGTTAATATCAAGTCTAGTATGGCCGAACCCCTTGTAGATTCCTCCACCTTTTGAAAAAGGAAGTTATCGGCCAGGCAGGTCAGGAAATTGCGCGATTCATGACACTTTGCTGAGCCTGTCTCCCAGCACACATCGGGGAAGTTGAAGTCACCCATAATTACAAGGTTCTGATGTCTGGATACTCTGCCAATCTGTTCAAAGAGGGCAGCATCCATTTCTTCTTGCTGGTCAGGTGGTCTGTAGCAGACTCCAACAATAATACCCTTTGTCCTTCCTCCCCTTATTTCTACCCATATGCTTTCCACCGGCTGTCCGCCCCATTCTCCATAACTTCTTGACAATCAAGCCCTCTCCTCACATACAACGCCACTCCACCTCCTCTTCTACCCTTCCGGTTTTTCTTGAACAACTCATACCCATCCACTAGCACATTCCACTCATGGGAATCATCCCACCAAGTCTCAGTAATTCCTACTATATCGTAGCCCTCTGTTTGCAATAGAAGCTCAAGCTCTTCTTTCTTATTGCCCATACTTTGGGCATTGGTATATAGACACTTGTAGCGTGGTACCTTTGTACCTTTGTTTGACCTGTCCTACCCAGGTGGGTCCCCACTGTGTTCACTTCATCATTGAAGTCGCCATGTCGATCATCAAATGGCTTGAGGGCAGGCAGGAGCCCCTCCTTCCCCCCTTGATGGTGTTCTGAGCCTAAACTGGCTGCCCTTTATTTTTTAACAGCTGCAGGAAACCTTTCAAATCGCACCTGTCTACTTTTGCCCTGTGTGTGTTTTAGATGTAGAAGTAACCCTGCATGTGGAGGCAGGGCCAGCGCCAGGATTTCTGGCATCCGAGGCCAGGGGCAGCTTCAGGTCTGTTGCTGCCCCCGTGCACACGCGGAGAGAGCGCGCCTGGACTGCATGGTGACATCACTACGTGTGACCTCATCACGCAGCATGCCGCTGCCAGCCAGCCCCATTGGCACAGCAGGCGGCTGGGACAGTGCGCAGGTGGCCTCCCAGCCCTCCTGCTCAGTTGCCCCATGCTGCCCCGGCTGCCTGCCATGCCTGGCCTGGAGCTCTGTACTGACAGTGGCACAGGGCGCCTGGGTGGGAGGGCTGGGGGGCTGCCTGCTCAGACTGCCCTGTGCTGCCGCCACAGGCGCACACTCCCAACCAGGCATGCCGGGTAGCTGGGGAGGCGCCCTCCCATTCCATTGCTCTGCATGCCACCCCAGACGCCTGCTGCGCCTGGCCCGTGGCTGCTGTGCCCAGCTGGGAACGTGGACTAGTGGCGATAACAGCATGGGGTGGGAGGGCTAGGAGGCTGCAGCAGCTGCGGGCCAGGCACAGCAGGCAGCTGGGGTGGCATGCAGGCGGTTTTCCATCCCTCTCGCACAGCCACCAGCGCTGCCATTGCCAGCTCCATGGCGTGTGCCCCTGCCCCCGGTGCCCCCTCCAGCACCTCAGCGCTTGAGGCAGTTGCCAGACCTGCCTCAGTGGACACGCTGGTCCTGTGTGGAGGGGATGCAGGACCAAAACAAGCGCGAGAAGAACAGGAGCATCTCAGTGCCATCCGTTTTGCCCGTGTGCTCCTAAGGGTGTCCTAGGCCGTTCTGATGGGGCGTGTACCGAGGTTATGTTTTCACTGACACCAAATTGAAATGGCTCTTGCAGTCTCATAGGGTTTTCCCCCTTTCCTAACCATGCATTTTATTTCCACTGTTTTGCAGTGTGCAGGAGAGATTTTTGGCTGGTTTAAATTGCGACTTTAATCCCCCACCCATCACAGAGAAGTCTGATATTTATCAGTAACTTCTCATAAGAAACAGCAGCTCTTTCGCCACCTACTTTTGCTTCAAACGCTGTGTCATGCCGTTATTACACGAGGGCAGTGCCTCTTTGATGACTTCTTGATGGGGTGCCAAGGGCTCATGACTATGTGCAGGGAAGCTGAGAAGCAGGCATCTGCGTCGGTGCAAGGTAGGAAGAGAAGCCAATGGGCAGACTTCTGTTAGCAGTCTCATTGGAGCGGGGCTGATAGCAGGTGAGAGGGTGGCCGCCTCATTTCCTCCCCAGTGCATACCACATCATCCTACATGGCCTCATATCATGGCATAATGCACTTGTGGTGTTCCCTGGATAACCCAAATGACAAATAATAGCAGCAGTCCATTTTGTTCGTATTTCCCAAAAGGACGTTTTCCCCATTTCCTTCCTTCTGATCTTGCTAACATTTTTGTGCATATTGCCTGTACATGGAGACAAATGCTCGTGGCTCATAGCAGCCCTCACTTTGATTTTAATCCCAGACAAGCATGTTTGGTGCTGGGGCGGGGGCAGGCCCAAAGGTTCCCTTCTTCCCCAAATCAATACTTATCTTCCGTCTGTGCTTCTCTCATAACATGAGCTGTGTCACATGTCAGAAAAGAGCAAGCCAAAGAAAATTTCAAGGTCCTACAAAAATTGTTTCTCTCTCCACTAGGAAGCGAGTCGAATGAAAGACTGGATCTTTCTATGAAACTGGAATTACAATGCTTGATTCTTTTGCTAGCCTTGCCATGTCCCAATCCTGCAAAGCCCTGTCCGGGGTGTGCTTGTGTCACATTGTGGATGGAACTATATTGCTGCATGATGCTCTCACAGTCAGAATACAACCTGTTGTTGCAACCCAGGCATAGCAAAATATTGCTATGGGCTCTCCAGTTCCCTGGCTGGTGAGAAGCCCTACAGCCAGCATTTCCTGGGTTTGGTTGCCTCTGGATGAATGAGCAGGGGAGGCTTTGGGTGCCTTCATCCCAGTTTTACATAAAGCAGACAGAAAAACAGAACATAAATGGATGGATGCAAGCAACAACAACAAGAACAACATACGATTTATATACCACCCTTTAGGACAGCTTAATGCCCACTCAGAGGGGTTTACAAAGTACGCTATTATTATCCCCACAACAAAACACCCTGCGAGGTGGGTGGGGCTGAGAGAGCTCCAGAGAGCTGGCTGACCCAAGGCCACCCAGCTGGCTTCAAGTGGAGGAGTGGGGAATCAAACCCGGCTCTCCAGATTAGAGTCCCATGCTCTTAACCACTACACCAAACTGGCTCTCACTCCAAACTTCTGCCATAGGCAGCAGACTTGGGCACCCTCCTTCTCCATGGTTGCACCTGCAACTTCAGTTAACTCTAGCTAGACACTGTCAGCTTTCTGGGTTACAAACTAGACACAATTAGACATGTTGTGAACTTTGTCATGAACTTGTTTAGAATAGGAACTCATCATTTTCACCAGCTGGGGTCACAGGACAGCTGTGCTCAGATCTCCTTGACTTGTGGCCACCTGACCCAAGCAGCTGCCCAATAGCTTGGGAGAGGCAGAGTAGCTCTGGGGGGTGCAGTTTTAGTCCTGCTGCCTTTCATCTGCTTTTGCATCTGTGCAGAATGTGAAATTGATTCTCACCCCAGATATTATGGATTATGGATAATCAGACCAGTTAGTTCAGTGTGATGAAGAAGAAGAAGTGGGGTACTACAGCTGCCCCGAGACTGTGCAGCAATGCACATGCATTAAATTGCTTTATTTGCTGAGTTCGTTTTTATTCTGGCTTTACTCCAAGGAATTCAGGGTAGTGTTCATTGCTCTCTGTTCCACTATTTTATCCTCACAACAACCTTGTAAGGTACAAGCTTCCATGGCAGAGCAGGGTTCAAATCTGAGTCTCCCAGATCTTATTCTGACATTCTAATCCCTACACCACACTGGGTCTCTCAAAAATAACATAAATGACATAGATGAATAATAAATAGTATTTTTTTAAAAAAACAAGCGCTTATTTATTTTCACTGACTAACTTTTTGCTAACTTTTTGTTTGAACAACCAACTGGGGCCGTTTTCATGCCGCTTACCGGCCACGGAACTTTGCGCCGAGCTCCCAGAACGACAGCGTCTTCCTAGCGCGATTTTGCGCCAGAATGCTGTTCTCGTGCGAAATCAATGTTCCATGGCCGGTTCAATGTTCCATGGCCGGTAAGCAGTGTGAAAATGGCCCAGGTGTTTGAGCATGACATCTATAGTACAATCCTAAGGAAACTTTCCTGGGAACAAGCCCAGGAAAATATCATGGGGCTTGCTTCTGAATAGACCTGGTTAGGAGTCCTCCCAGGGAATTGTGTGTGTGGATCTTTTGAGAGCTTAAGAAAAAGCTATGTGAATTCAGATCAGGTCTGTAAACCACAAGGGGAAAAGACACATGGGGGGGGCAGGGTTGGACTTTTTGCATTTGGGGGCTAATAGCAAGCCGGGGTTTGGAAAAATTATTTCTCTATATTTATTTATTGGAGAAAATAGTTGTTATGATCTTTACTTTCCTTGGGGTAGATTTTTCCTTTAATCTTTCCCTTAACACCCTCTGGGTAGTTTGCTGCCACCAGGAATATTATATTCCAACATATTTTATTTAAGTTTTCCCTTTGGTAACGTTCCTAAGCGTCAGGCTCCTTTGTGGTTCTATGTGGCCCTGAGAATAGGAATGGGATATAGCAATGACAGCTACTCTGGGATATAACAAAACAAAAATAAACTTTTATTTAGTCAAGAAGCGTATCGATTACATAAACGTAGTTCTCGGTTCTTAAAGTTACTTCCTATAAACTCATTCACACAGATCTCCTATAAGTCTTCACACACAGTTAGCCTCTTTCTCTAATTCAGTATTCCTCACACAGAAATGCTTAAAACTCCTCAGGCTGCACACAGCTAGCCTGCTTTCCTCTGACTGCTATTCACAGGAATATGAAACCTGCTCAGGCAGCCCACAGCCGGCCTCCCTTTCCCTGACTGAGTGTCCTTTCACAAACATGCTCAGTTCAGGGTCCACACAGGTCATATTTCTCTCAAGAATACTTCAGTATACTCAGGCATCACACAGCCAGCCTGCTTTCTCCCTGCACTGTCAGTCTAAACTCCATTCACTCCGCCCACACTCTCAGTCATCAACCAATCATATCACTCACTCTTCCCTCTCTCACCCCCACTCTTCACCTAGCTCACCAAGCATTTAAAGACACATGCACACATTTACTTGAAATCATTACAATAGTTACGCCATATCTTTACCCCAACCAAGGGGACTCCTTCCTCCTGTTCTTCAGCCGGTTCCAAATTGGGGGGGGGGGGAGTTGTGGATGCCATTTCTCTTTCAAAATCATGAGCGCACACACACACCACTGACTGCCTGTTTCACTCGCCAATTGCACGTTCATGTATTCATTGGCTGGCTGCTGCTCTGCCTGCCAAACCCGTGCAAGTCAGCTATACATGGCACAGGGCTACTTTGGACAGTAGCAGTTTGGTGTAGTGGTTAAGAGCGTCAAGACTCTAATCCGGAGAATCGGATTTGATTCCCCAGTCCTCTGCTTGAAGCCAGCTGTGGGACCTTGCGTCAGTCACAGCTCTCTCAGAACTCTCTCAGCCTCACACCTCACAGGGTGATTGTTGTAGGGATAATAATAACACATTTTGTAAACCGTTCTATGTGGGCGTTAAATTGTCCTGAAGGGCAATATATACACCGAATGTTGTTATTATAATTAATGTTTAGCAACCCAGTTTCCACAAGATGCTATACAAGTGTGAAGCCCACAAAGGGGGGGGGTCTGCCTCAAACAGCGTGATGTGGAAACTAGACTTGGCCTCTTTTCACAATGCCAATTCAGCCTTACTTCATATTTGCTCATTTAGCAGATTTTTTTTTACTGCCTTTCAATTATATCTGGTCCCCAATTCAAACCAGAGCAATAAGCACATTTTAAAAAAGAAACCTTTAAAACAGTTATGATGCAACTGGTAGGCTTCTCACAGCCGCACGGCCGTTCCCCAGCAATATTTCAGCCTATTTTATTTCTTTACTTCAGTTGCATCCTGCCATTCTCCTGAGCAGGGACCCAAAGCCTCCATTTCACCCTCACAACACCCCTGTGAGGTGGGTTAGGCCGAGCATGTGTGATGGCCCAAGGTCACCCAGCGAACTTCCATGGGAGAGTGGGGATTTGAACTGTGGTCTCCCAGATCTGAGCCTGACACTTCAACCACTGTGCCACAACGGATCTTTCTACTTGCAGCTTGAATACTCTCTTTTGAATGGCCAGCATCTGGGCCACTGCCAGAAGCTGCTGCTTCCATGTTGTGAATAAATTATGGACCAGGACCTGCTGTCTACATGCAAGCTGCTTTTGCACTGTCGGAATTAGATGAACCTATGCTTGCCAGTGTCTCTGTACTGTGAAAAACGGCTACCTGTCCACATTTCATACATGCAACAAGGTCTGCCTGTCTGATTCAGGCAAGGAAATGTGTACTAGTTAGGTTATAGAAGCTCAGCCTTCCAGCATCACCTAACAGATTATACAGACTCATATGCTTGTCCCAGTGTGTCTACTCTATACCCTACAATAGCCCTGCAGAGAAGATTAGCATATCAAGCACCAATCCATATGCAAAAGAACCTCCTCACGATATAGTGAAGCTCCCCCTCACTGGCAGTTTTCAAGAAGAGGATGGATGAATACTTGTCAGAGATGCTTTAGGCTGATCCTGCACTGGGCAGGGGGTTGGACTAGATGGCCTGTATGGCCCCTTCCAATTCTATGATTCTATGATTCCCCCCATTAGCATTCCACACTCTGGGAAACTCTTACAGGATGACTCAGCCCAAACCCACCTTCCTGAGTAGATATAAATTACCTGCCAACATCTTCTCCACACTGTGACACTGAGAGATCTCTGTCTTTTGGTGCTACACCTCTGAAGATGCCAGCCACAGCTGCTGGCGAAACGTCAGGAACTACAATGCCAAGACCACGGCTATACAGCCCGGAAAATCCACAACAACCAGTCTTAACTACAGTTTCACGTGATGTGCAAAAGCAGCCATCGTGGCTACGGAGTAAAGGTGAGAAAACAGGTGTTTGTTGAGGCAAACTGGGATCTCAGTGATTTATTACAAGCCAAATCCTTGTTGCACAAACTAACCAGAGTAAATTAAACAATGGTTACATTTTATGTCTCAACCAAACCTGTATCTCTCCAATCCCAGAGTGGCAAATTATAATCACTGAGTTTCTAGAAGCCCTGCCTGCCAGCATCTCTATCCAATGTGTCATCTCATTTTCCATTTCAGGGGTAACAAAACAATGCACAGCGTGGCAGCCTGCTAGGAAGCCAGAATATGCCATCCCCTTATTCTTAGAACAAAACATGCCTCTCTGGTCAAGGCATAGCAAATACGATCCTTCCCTTTCTAAATGTCTTAACTGGTAGTTGAACAACAAATCATTTACTCGGTTACCATGAGGTGGAATAGAGTGATAGAAAGGGGCCTTGATTATTCTGGGCCTCTTTGCTGCCCTATAACCTCTCTGGGCCCCCGCCCCCAGTCAGCCATACTTATGTAAATCAATCCAAGTGTAGCAGTGATAAGCATTTGTGGAAACAAACCTGTAAAGAAATCAAAAATGCCCATTATTCTCAGGAATCCGAAGCCTGGAGGGCTTCATTCTGACTCCTGGACGAAATCCTCTCCTCTTCCTTAGCTCTTCCCCCTTCTCCCTGGCTTGCACAGAAAGACACCAATTAAAGGAGAAATGGCAGCTCATCTTCCAAGTTGACATCTTTGGGGCTGACACATCTCTGGTGTTTGACAGAAATCCTGGTTTGCAAGCGCCTGTGTGTTGTTCAGGAGAAAATGCACACACACACACATCCTCTCTCTCTCACACACACACACACATACACAACTGCCTGCAGACAAATGTGAAAGATCTGTCTGTCTCACCACCATCCTCCATGGTGTATTTTTTTTAATGAGGACATGCAAAAGAAAACTCTGCCATTTAAAGGGTGGAGGGTTTCTTTTTATTATTTCTTTATTGTGTTATTCTGAGCAATCACTGGAGGCTTTTCTCCTCTTGTTTCTTTTTTCCCCCCTGCCTGTCCTTGCAGGAGTCTTTTAAGTTGTGTTTCAATTAAGATCTTCAAGCCAAGAGATGCTTCTTAGATCAGAGCAAAAGTTGATGGAGGTGCTTTCCCTCCCCCCTTTCCTTTTTGATATTCAAAAATGTCATGTTTTGTAGTTCCACATATCCAACACTGTTCAGTAACGATTACATTTTGTGAGCATTACAGCCGGAAGATCTGAACCAAACAGGCTTGTTTCCCTCCAACACGGCTGCAGTCTTCTGCTCCGAATATACAGCAGACAAGGGAGGGGAGAGGGTTTTTTTTTTTAAAAAAACAACCTGTTAAATTAACTACTCTCAGTTGCATTTCAGCTTTTGGAATCAATTTGATGCAACACAGAAGCGAGGTACTTTACTGGTCACATTAATGGGGAAGCAAAGCCCTGCTGTGTGGAAAGGATTTCAGCACCTGCAACATTTCTCATTCATCCCCGGAAATCAAGGCCACCTCCTCCCCTACCGACTTCCCAGATTGTTAAGATCATTGCCAGAGGCCCTGCCCAGGGTCTGCATCCCCACCTTTGGTGGAGAAACGGCTACCGTCAAGAGACCAGGCTTTTCTGCAGTGGCACCTTTTCTACAGAATCTTCTCGATCCTGCCATTCCTCCAATAAGATAGGTCAAGGCCGTTTCCACATGTCTTACCTGCCTGCGGAACATCACGCAAACGACCCAGAAGACAGCGTCTTATCGCGCCAAATCGTGCCAGGAAGACACTGTTCCCCCCTCCACATTATGGCTCAGAAAGAGGCATAAGAGACATGGAGAACTTCACTCCTGCAAGAATTTGAACTAGTTCATAGCCAGGCAGTCTAAATAATAATAATAATAATAATAACAACAACAACAACAACAACAACAACAACAACAACATTCGATTTATATACCACCCTTCAGGACAACTTAGTGCCCACTCAGAGCGGTTTACAAAGTGTTATTATTACCCCACAACAATCCCCCTGTGAGGTGGGTGGGGCTGAGAGAGCTCCAGAGAACTGTGACTCGCCCAAGGTCACCCAGCTGGCTTCGTGAAGAAGTGGGGAATCAAACCCGGCTCTCCAGATTAGAGTCCCGTGCTCTTAACCACTACACCAAACTGGCTCTCCACATGGGCCCTCCTCTAGCTCCGTGAGTGCTTTTAATTTTTCTGTGACTGTTTTAAGCACTTTAGCATTTTAGAATTTAGCTAGTTTAGAACAGGGTCCCCAAGGTGGTGGTGCTCACGGGCACCATTGGGGTTGCCAACCTCTTTTTCTGGTAGCCATCAAGTCTTTTTAATAAGTGGACAGGGCCAGGTGGGGCTTTTGCCAGCAGGGCTTCTGATTGGCCGGTGAGGAGTTGGCTGGTTTCCTGTGCAGAGATTTTGAAAAACTTGCTTCGGCAGCAGCTGCCATCACAACCCAAGGGTCTTCACTTAGTGACCGGAGGAAAGCTGTATGTAAACAAGGAAATGCTTTCACACAATGAGCACACTTTAAAAGGCATACTGTTAAGTAGAGGTTCTGACCGAAGTGCTCAAGAGTTGCTGTTGGAGCGATGCATGCCCTTACTCCCTGACATTTTGTGGTTGGCTTCATCTCCTATTGTGGCCATTCTGGGGTTTCACCTACCAGCCTATGAATTCCAAAGGTGCCTGCAGGCTTAGAAACGCTGCAATAAACCAAATACCTGATTAGCTGCCTTGAGCCATGTCAAAAGGTGAAATACCCGCGTTTCAGTAAACAAATGAGCAAATTAGTGGAGGTATCTCAGCATCTGCACTGCTTTCCCCCTGGATGGGGAACTAACAATGCCAATTTACGCCAGGCTCACAAGATGGCCAAGATTTTAACACAAGGCATGCCAAGCCAAGCCACACCTGGAACAAATCCTTGGGCGATGGGAGTTTTGTTGTCTTCTCAGGCTTGGATTGGGGGAGAACCTGGAAATAAGAGCTAGGTTTGTAGAATGCATGTGTGTGTGCGCACACACACTAAATAGTGGTGCATTCGGACAGGCTCCGGCTCCTAGAAGGATCTATCAGAACAATGTATGTGCAAATATGAATTGCCCGTCTCCTCTTTTTGTTCTATATACTCCACATATGCACAGACCCGCAAGCTGCAGATGCAAGAAGCCAGAGGTGCCCTGACAGTCTGTTGGGCTTATCCCTGCAGCGCAAACAAGCCTAACCCAGCAGCAAGAATTAATCACAGGGAAATAATAAATTCAGCCCGCTTATAATAAGCCTCAGGAACGCAGCAGCCCCAGGGTTTCCCACTTGCTTGCTAAGGAGACCCTTCTGACACCCCCCCACCCACCCACCCCCATAACCCTGGCCAGCAATTGCTTCCTCCACCTCCCACTCTTCCCCCTTCCCCCCATCCCAAGCAGGAGAAGGCAGCTTCTGCAAGGGGATGATCTGTTCCACCTCTTGTACAGATCGGATCTGCAAGAGTCGCAATCCTGAGCCCTGGTGGCTGAATTTTGCTTTTGGGGAGGAGCGAGTTATGTCTCTTGGTGGGGGGGCACTGCAATATTCACACAGCTGTGCAGCCAAACTGGGCAAGCTACTGGGAAAACAAAGCAGGGTGCAGGGAGGGGGGGACGAGGCTGGGCTGCCTGACAGGCCCCCTCTGCCTTTAAAGACTGTGGGGAAGAAGTCCTTCCAGCAACAGTGAAGGGAGGTGCCCTGATTGAAAAGGAGCCCCTCAGCTGCCCCATGTGGAGGCAGGGGCTTCTCCAACAGGCCAATCACCCCCCCCCTTCCCAGAATTATTTCAGGTCAGGACAATGGTGTGGGGAGGGGAGGCTGAGGCCCCTTATCCTTATACACCACGGCCACAACACAAGTTGAGTGCTGAACTGATGAATAACCACAAGTGGTGTGTGACGGGCACGCTTAGGACATTGTGCGGGGACTCCAGGGTCAACTCGTGTCCTCTGTAATGTGTGAAGAATAGAATCGAAGATTCCCTCTGGTTGTAAGGCTGGGGTAGCTTAGACAAACAGCCCACCTGGTTTCTACATGTGCCTGAGATTTTCTGACCTAGTAAAGTTGCTCCTCCAGGTAAGACCAGGAGATCTCCCAGAATTACAACAACTGATCTCCAGGTAATAAAGATCAGTTCCCCTGCAGAAAATGGCAGCTTCCAAGGGCAGTCTCTATGGTATACCACAGATTCTAGGTGAAATTCCTCCATCCACAATCACCTGCCCCCCACCCAAGTCTCCAGGAATTTCCCAGAATGGAGATGGCAACCCTATAAGCCAGAGTCCACTCAGGGGCAGAAGAAGTGGTTGTGCATACCCACATGGGGTACAAACAGGAGGGAACTAGGGCAAGCCAGAAGATGCCCCTGGCCCTTATGCCACAGTACATGTGAAGCCGTAAGTAGAGATGGGTACGAACAGCATTACAAACAGAAAAAAACCACGAACAGCCCAATCTGCTGTTTACGAGCAACAAGCTGTTGGTGAGGCCCCATCCTAAACGAACAGGTGGTCATTAAAAGCCTTGTTTGTTACCTTCCGCAGCTGTTAGGCAAGCCAGACAGTCTGGCGCCTGCTGCAATCAATCCCCTTGGCAACCGGAGGCAGGGAGGGACTGAACTCAGTCTGAACTCCTTCTGGCTTTCCTTCTGGCTTTAACCCTTCAAAGTACTTCCAGCAGAGAGTCCCGTTTTTGCCACTGTGAAGAGAAAATGACAGCCAACGGGGAGACCCGTGGATCATGCCTTTCCCGGGGTGCAATCTCTCTGAAACTTGGGGGGTCTTCAGAGGACAGTGAGGACTATGTCGCCTGCAAATTTGGTGGGTATTGGACATTGGAAAGGTCAGTTTGTGGGATGTTTAAAGGGCCCTGTCCCTTGCACGTGGCAGGAAAGGGCCCCTTAAACTATCAGCTGGCAGGCAGCGGGGGGGGGGGATTCCCCCCTGCCACCTGCCAGCTGATAGTTTAAAGGGATCTTTAAAGGGCCAGGTAAGTGGGTTTGAGGGGAGGGGGCTAAGTGGGGGGGTTTGGGGTGGGGTGGTTCTGGCCCCCACAAACAACCAACAAAGAACGTGTCCAGAACAGTCCATGTTCATCCATGTTCATTGTTTGTTGTTCATGGATGGCACCGAACGACGAACAGGGTGTTTGGGAGTTTTTTTTCCATTCGTGCCCATGTCTAGCCATAAGGCACCCTCAGATAGCTGGCTCAACTCAGATTTCTCCCCCTCTGGAAAATACATCTTTAAATTTTGTCCCCTTCCTTGTCAGTTTGTGAGTTTGCCCTACACCACATTGCAAGCAGAGCCTGGCAGTGTAATCTTGCTGGGTTACTCCAGCCTAAGTCCATTGATTTCAATGGGAATGATTCGCTATAGGATTGCACCGTGAGACTCTCGTTTTCTCCTGCTGAAGCTGCTGCTGAAAAGAATTGTCAGGATATTTTGATACGAAAAGGCAGTTGGGAGGTTCCCATGAGGGAGAAGCATCTGGGAGGGGGAGGGAATGCCCTGCGCAATCTCCCATTGGCTCGGCTTTCCCCCTCGCTGCTCTCAAGAGGCAGCCCAAATGTGCAGTGCTCTTTATGGGGCCAGTTCATCCGTGATACTGGGAAGAGGCCTGTGAGACTCTGGGGTCAGCAGCATGATTGCTGTGCAGTGCTTTGCTCCAAATCCGTCTTTAGGGGTCTCCGGAGAAAAAGGGAGAGAGAGCTTTGAGCTCCTGTTAGCCGGGAGTTCCTCTGAAGCATAAAGAGAGAGCATAAAAGCATCATTGGTCGCTCGGAGCTGTGTAAATCACGCATGTTTACTGCTCTGAAATTCTCATCTCCCAGCCACGCCTGCCCATTTTCTCCCAGCCCTTAGCAGCGGGCAGGCGGGCAGGCTTGGATGGTGTGCTTGATTTACGGGCATGGACCTCCAAGCTACAGCATCTAATCTCAGCTGGGAAGGTGCACCTTGCCAGAATTACGGCGGGGCTGGTGGGTGTCTCTGGCAGATAAGAGATGAAAACAGTGATTACACCTCTTGGCGGCTGTGTGGGAGATCCTGAAGGCTTCTGCTGGCCTTTGGCTTAGGACTTGCTTCCTGATGAGGGCAGCAATTACTGTGAGGCCAAGGGGCTGTACTGCGAGTCAAAGGCCTCCCTGGCACCCACCTCCCATCCCCAATGGCTGTAGGAGGCTGCAGAGTCCTTCCAGCTAGCAACAGGGTGGGGAACCCTCTGTGCCTTGCACCCTGCTGTTCATAGCCCCTGCACTGATTGTTCGATGATTACCTTTCACATTTTAAATGTGAGATATGCCCCATGCAAATAACATGTTAGGAGCTAAATGCACATTTGGTGGGTTTTTGACAAAGAGAAGGCATGCTCCATCTCTCGACCTGATCATTTCGGAGAATCTCTTCCAGAGAGTGTGGGTTTTTTTGTTTTTTTCTTAGAGGGGGGGCAGGATTTATGGTCATATAGAGCCAGACGCTTCAAGGAGCGGAAAACTGGATAGGAATTCTATGCATTCAGAATGAATCGTCTCAGTTGGCCTCTCTGGAGTGGGAGCTTCTTCTCAAGAAGGGCAGTTCCCGGGAGATGGGAGAGGGAGCCGTGCTTGGCAAGCTCCAGAGAGAAGAGGCTTCCTGGGGGTTCTCATACCTTGGTCACCCACAACAGGAGTATCAGAAATGCCCTATTTAGGGCAGCTTCCACCCTGGCTCAGACATACACCGGAGTCATCCTTTGGTGTTGTGTTCATCTCAGAGTGCACATGCATGTTATTTCTTATTTTTTATTTAATTCGATTTATATTCTGCTCGACCCACAAGCGGGCTCAGAGCAGATCACAAGAATAAAATCAACAAGGTAGCATAAAAGTATGAAAACATCAGTACCAATTCATTAAAATGGCAGCACACATATATTGCCCAACTCTCCAGTTTCAGAAAATCTGCGGGGCAGGATGGCCAGTTGATAGCAGCAGAACCAAGGGACATACGCCACCCTCTGGCAGGAGGCTGGTTATGTTGCTGTTGCTGTTGCTGTTCATGTTCATGTTCATGTCAATGTCATTTATAGTCTTCCTTTCTCACTGAGACTCAAGGCAGATTACATAGAGTGAGATTAGCACAGTCAGCGTCAAAGACATTTCAATAAATAATGCCATAGGATAAATAAATGCGAGTTTACAAAGACATAGCATTAGCAAGAATTCAAAGTTGAAGAAATGCTGAAACAGAGCATAAGCAATTCTAGGACCGACATTAGACAGACAACATAGAACTTCCCAGTGGGGTCATACTTAAAATAACAGTTAGAACATAGGAGCACATACTTAAAGCAACATAGTGGTGAAGTCTATGGTCCTAACTCATTAGCAAAGTATCTCTTTGAGCTCATCTTGTCATATAAGCTGCAGCATATCGACCGAGGGTCACAATTCTTAGCAAAGTTCTGGAAGGAACTGATGCAAGTGGCAGGGATAGAGCAAGGGTTAAGTTCTGTCTATCATTCCGAGACTGACGGACAAACCGAAAGGGTTAATCATGTGTTGGAACCATTTCTGAGATGCTATATTAACTATCAGCAGAATGACTGGGTTGACCTTCTGTTTTTTGCTGAATATTGTTACAATAACAGTATGCATAACTCCACTGGAGAATTGCCCTTCAGAATTGCTCAGGGGTTTGAAGGTAAAGCCATGCCTTTCATAAGTAACCCGGATAGGAAAAAAGGGGGGAGGGACTTGAATGAATGGTGGACTAAGTTAACTAGCCAGTGGGAGGTAATTAAGCAGACACTGAACAAAGCCAAGGAGGATTACAAAAATCAAGCAGATCGGAAGCGCTCTCCCACCTAGGACCTGAAGGTGGGGGACAAGGTTTATGTCTCCACTAAGAATCTACGGGGGAAGCAGTCAAGTAAGAAGCTTGGGTGGGAGTTTTTGGGACCATTTGAGGTCCTCTGAGTTATAAATGAAGTGACTATAGAGCTTAAACTGCCAAAGAATTTAAAACATATCCACCCAGTATTTCACTCCAGTCTCCTGAAGAAAGCCCCAAACTGGACATGTGGCATCTGGACCCAGGGGTCCCTGTCATTGTGAATGGGCAACCTCACTACAAAGTGGAAGCTGTATTGGACTCTAAAATGAAGTGTGGGGAGCTGTATTACCTGATTCAATGGGTGCACTTTGACAAGAGTAACACAGAGTGGGTCAAAGCTTTTGATGTCAATGCCCCTAGATTGGTACGCCGGTTTCACAGGAGGAACCTGGAAAAACCAAGGGGTTAAATAGGTCTTGGGGTGGGGGGGCAGAATGTCAGATAAGCCCCAGCATATCTGCCATGCCTTGCCTGTATCCAAGTGTCTCTTGCTAGAGTAATAGGCCTCTGAGTACGCGCAGAGGGGAGGCTGATTGCTGGTGCACTACTGCTGACTGCTTATCTTATAGGAGAGATGTTTGACTTATGAGTTCCTGCCAAGCTGGGAAACCTGACTTTGACTTCAACACACTGAACTCCTTTTTCTCCTGCTCCCTTCTTCCCAGAGACTGAACACAGAGACTGAACTAAACTCCTCTTGCTCCCCACTCCCTTCTTGCGCGCCAAAACTCTTAACTGACTTTCTGTCCTACAGGGGGTGGGGACATTACCCTATCATTGAGTGTGCCTTAGTAGCTTCAGGCATTCCAGCCAATTCCACGGTCTTAGTAACTTGATTCTGCCTTACTAAGCACACAGCAGAACAAAGCCTATTGAGGAAGAATTAGCAGGCTTTTTACAAATGAAGTCCTGAACCACCAATCTTTTGGAGTTCTTCGGCAGTGTGAGCAAATATGGACAGCATCAGGGCTTTTTTTCAGCTGGAACGTGGTGGAACAGAGTTCTGGCACCTCTTGAAAATGGTCACATGGCCGGTGGCCCCGCCCCCCTGATCTCCAGACAGAGGGGAGTTGAGATTGCCCTCTGCGCCACTTGGCCATGTGGGCCACCAGCCATGTGACCATTTTCGCTGAGGGCAATTCAAACTTTAAAAAACTCCCCCCTTGTTCCAGCTGACCCAAAGTGTGGTCCTGGGAGCGTGCACGCACTTTGTGTGTGCACATATGGTACTTGGGGCACCACCTCCCACCAAGAGTTGCCCCCTGTGCTGGCAACCCACTGAGTTCCACCACCTCTTTTCCCAGAAAAAAGCCCTGGACAGCGTGTTACCAAACATGCCAAGGGCAACATGTTTAAACTTTTCGTTCATGCAAATAGGACTCAGGTCCAGGGTCAACGGAGAGGAATGAACGCTGCGTGCCTAAAGGCTTGGGATCGAAATGCTCCCCAGCAGGCTTAGAAAGAAAACCAGAGACTGAAATAAATTGGAAAAATCAGAGAAAGATCACTGAGGAGAATCCAGGCTACAGGAAAACAGTCAGAGTGAAATTTCAGTATATTTCAGGACAAAATACCAAACAGCCCATCAGTACTAGTACCTAGGACTGGCATACCTGGAGATTTGGGGCAGTGGAGGGACAAGAGTTTAGGGAGGGGAGGGACCTTCTAAACGTGCCACTTCCACCAGTGAAACTGGTCTGTGTTGTAATTCTAGTAAATCTTCAGGCCCCACCTGGAGGTTGGCAACCCCAGTACCTGATTCCTGCACCCACCTAATAGTTACCTCCATGGCACAGTGCATACCTCAGAGAAGAAGGAAGAAGTCAGTAGAAGGGGGAAAGATGATAGAGTAGGTGTAAATAACGCAGCGGAATTACGCTGTGATGATTAGAGAGGCAAAAAGTTTTTATTTGAGGAAGTTGCATACTTGATAGGAAAGAGGGAGAGAGAGAGATCCTCGCTATCTGACTACGTCTTGCAGAGAGAGAGAAGAAGTGTGGCAGGAGAGAGAAGAAGCAGGATATTGCCCTGTTTAGCCCAATAGGAGACAAGACAAGGAAATGACCCCCGGGAAACAAGAGAGGTGCTTTTCTCACTGTCCTAACTAAGTGATCCTAAGTGGAGAAAGAAATCGAGGGAAAACTCCCATTCCTGGATACCTTGGTCATCCGCAAAGCAAACTTTCAGTTAGGTCACAGGGTCTACAGGAAACCAACTCACACTGATCGGTACTTACACAAAAACTCCAATCACCACCCCCGACAGAAAATAGGCATAATGAAAACACTAGTGGATCGTGCAAGACGGATATGTGAGCCGCACTTTCTCAATGAGGAAATTAATCATCTAAACCACGCACTTCAGGCAAATGGCTACTCCAGAAATGAAATCCGAAGAGCAATCAAACCCAGGATGAATCAAACAACCAAGGAAAAACAGTCTCCTACAGGAAAAGTGTTTTTGCCATATATCAAAGGAATTACTGATCAGATGGGAAAGCTTATGAAAAAGCATAACCTTCAAGCAGTATTCAGACCCACCCGAAAAATACAACAGATGCTACGATCAGCAAAAGACAGTAGAGACCCCCTCACCTCTGCAGGAGTATACCGTATACCCTGCAGCTGTGGACAAGTTTACATCGGGACCACAAAGCGTAGCATCCAGACAAGAATAAAAGAACATGAAAGACACTGCAGACTTGGACAACCTGAAAAATCAGCAGTGGCTGAACATAGCCTAACTCAAACAGGGCACAGTATCTTATTCCAGGACACCAAAATACTGGACAACACTTCCAACTACTTTGTCAGACTGCACAGGGAAGCCATTGAAATTCACAAGCATAAGCAAAACTTCAACAGGAAAGAAGAAACCTTAAGAATGAACAGAGCATGGTTTCCAGTTCTGAAAAACACCAGGCTAACAAAACATTCTATCCCCGACAATAGCCCTGCAGAGAAGATTAGCACATCAAGTACCAATCCATATGCAAAAGAACCTCCTCAGGATACAGTGAAGCCTCCCGCCATTAGCATTCCACACCCTGGGAAACTCTTACAGGATGACTCAGCTCAACCCCACCCCTCCTGAGTAGATACAAATGACCTACATCTTTTCCACACTGTGACACTGAGAGATCTCTGTCTTTTGGTGCTACACCTCTGAAGATGCCAGCCACGGCTGCTGGCGAAACGTCAGGAACTACTGTGAGGATCCTCCCTCACTGGCACCCTCTCCTGATGGCCTGCCATCCTACCAACTCTCCAGGCAGGTGTCCTCCGGCCTCAGATGGGCAGAGGAAGGGGGTTGCACCACCTTGTTCCTTCTCCTGCCCTGGGAGTAGCAGCACGCTCCAGCTGTCTCTCCCTGCAAAATCCCCCTCGGCCTTCACAGGAACCTGAATTTAAAGGCCTCCCCTGGCCCCACCTCCCTGGCTCTGGCCCAATCATCACCTCGTCTCCCTGACTGGCCCTGCTCCCAGCCTATCTGATAGGAGGGCTGGGTAGACTCTGTAGTCTCCTGGCCCCACCCCCTCCATCCCCACCTAGGGTGTGGCATTTGGTCTGCTCTCTGCCTGGCTCGCCCCTGCTGCTTCTGAACCTTCCCCAGTGGCTCCCTTGGCATCTTGGGGCCTGCGCCTGCCTGCCTTGTGCTGATGGCAACCTCCTGTGAGCTTGGATGAAATGTAGCCATCTGGGCAACTGCAGGAGACAGGTGAGTCTGCTGAGTGGCTGCAGGCTGTTCCCCAGAGTTGTGCCTGGGCGTCGGCTGCAACTGGCCTAAGGGTGGGAGAGTCCTGGAGGCCTGGAGGGGCTCCTGCAACTGAGGTACTGCCAGAGGCTGTGCTGCAGGGCCTAAAGGGGGTGCCTGCTGCTGCAGGGCTGGTGGTGAGGGTGGACAAAAGGCCGGCGTCGCCGGACAACTACAATGCCAAGACCACGGCCATACAGCCCGGAAAACCCACAACAGCCATAAGTGATCCTTGCTGCCCCCTGCATGGTAGGCTCTTCTTCCCTTCTGGCTGCTGTTGTACACCAGACATTGCTATTTCCAACAAAAGATGACCATGGGAGAATATTATGTCTCCTTTTCTGCACTGGGGAATTGTCTGGGAGGGTCTATTGCCATTAATCCTCAGATTCAAACACAAACAAAAGCGGCTTCCCCAGTTCAAGACCCAAAACACTTGGTGGAGATACCACATCACAGAGATCAATAATAATTACAAGACATATACACAGCAGAATTAGTTTATATAGCTATTTATAGTTCATTCAAAAGTGTTTCGGCTCACAAAGAAGATTTTTGGCTCGCAACACTGCACAGCCTAGAGGGAACGTGGGTGCAATCTGGCATTGGGAAGGGGGTCTCAGGGCCAAGCTACACATGACGAATGACACTTGAACGGCAAGTGGATTGAGTGGAGGGCAAGTGAACAGGGAGAAATACACTTGCCATTCAAGTGTCATTCGTCATGTGTAGCTTGGCCCTCAGTTACAGGGAGCAAGCAAGCAGACTTTCTAGAAGGTGGGGAAGTTCTGGGGGAAGTTGGAAGTAACTCTTCCGATTGGCATAAGAGAGGGAGCAAGACAGTGTGGAGGGTAGGGAACTGGAGATGCAGAAGTGGCTTGTGGAGTCCATTTGAAGAAGAACTGGCTGTGAAGGATCTTGTTGGCCTGTTTGAATGAGAGCTGGCGTGAAGAAGTCTTTGGTATGAAGGGAATAGAAGCCGCTGCTGCCTAGACTACAGCCTTGACTGCTTGCTTATGTCAAAATATACACCTGCTCCAGGACCTGCTCTGTGATCGGTTGCATCTGCCTCCAGGGCTCTTCTCAGTGTCTGGTGTACTTTACCTTCTTGCTTGTCTCGGGGGGGGGGGGTCAGGTTCAATCCTGGTGAGCAGCTAGTTCCAGCCCCACCTTCCTTTGACCAGCCCACCAAATCTTTTTGCTGGGAGATCCTACAAAATCTTGCAAACCATTCCTGCTCTGTCAAAGGCTGCTGAGCCAAGTGCTAACCAGAACAGTCAGGTACGATACCAGCACACTCAAGAAGAGTCCAGTAGCACCTTTAAGACTAATCAACTTTATTGTAGCATAAGCTTTCGAGAATCACAAACTAACACGGCTAACTCCTCTGCATCTCCTCTGCATCTCCTCTGAGAACTGTGATTCTCGAAAGCTTATGCTACAATAAAGTTGGTTAGTCTTAAAGGTGCTACTGGACTCTTCTTGATTTTGCTACTACAGACTAACACGGCTAACTTCTCTGCATCTACCAGCACACTGGTGTCAGATCAGAACAAGAAGTATTCCAGTAGACATTAGATACTTGGCTTTCCAAAAGACTTTTTACAAAGCCCCTCACCGAAAGCTCCCAAGTAAACTTGAGGGTCATGGAATAAGACGGCATATCCTCTTGTGGATGAGTAACTAGTTAAGCAACAGAAAGCAGCGAGCAGGAGTAAATAATTTTTAAATGTTTCTGTGTCGGGGGTGGGTGGGAAGAGCAGGGTTCTCCCGGGGGGGCCTGTACCGGGAGCGACATTGGAAACAGAGAGATTTCATTTGCACATGAAAGGTCCGGGGAAAGAGATGAGCAGGGAGGTAGCCAAATTTGCAGATGATTCCAAATTATTCAGGATGATGAAAAGAAACACAGACTGTGAAGTGCTCCAAGGGAGCTCTCCAAACTCAGTGAGGGGGCAACGATGTGGGTTAATGAGATTCCATGTAAGTAAGTGTAAAGTGGTTCCCATCTGGGCGCAAAAAAATCACAACCACATATATAGTGCAGTGAAAAAGGCAGGTGATGCGCTGGGAAGCAAAATAAAACGGCCATTATGGCGATGCCCTCGTATCGATCGGTCTACAGTGCATCCCATTTGGGATACTGTGTACAGTTGTGCTTGCTGCATTCCAAAAAGGATATTGTAGATCTGGGAAAGATGAAAGATGTGTGTGTGGGGGGAGATCTTGGGGTGAGAACACCTTTCTATGAAAAAAGCTAAGAAGTTTGGGAGTTTTTAGAATAAAGAAATTACAGTGATGGAGGGGGGGGGGACACGACAGAAGCTTGAAGAATTATTCATGCTGTAGAAAAAGTGGACAGGGAGAATTTTGTTCCCTGCCTCATAATTGTAGGAATGAAGCAGATTCATCACAGTCAAAAGAAACAACTTCTTCAGAAAACTCGTGGAACTCACTGCCACAGGATAGAGTGGTGGCCAGTTGATGAGATGGTCTGCCTGCCTTTCCTGTTTGTGAGCGCCAGGGCAACCACAGGGGAACCAGAGGCTGAGCTAAACAGAGCCTCTTTATTCTGCTTCAGCAGGCCTCTTCTGACGTTCTTGTGCTTCTATGAATGCAAAAAAAAAAAGCCATTTATTGGTCAGAATGCTCATTTCCATTGCAAATGTCTTCCGCCTTCTGTATTATCAATGACCATAGAAACATTCGTCCTGCTGTTAAGCTAAAGCTGTTGGTTTTAGCCTTTTTCCTTGGATGTTTTACTATGTTTTTAGCATTATTCTCTGTCTTGAGAATGCATTTGAGTTGGAAAGCTTTAAATACACCAAGTGCCGGCAAAGGGCAATGGAAGGTTTGCCTCTGAACATGCTCTGGTGTTTTATGAAGCCACATACCTTGGTGTTTGAGCTGACATTCGCCTTTCTGCCTCCAAGTAATCTGTCCTTCCCGTTTTACTTTTATCTTCAAGAGATACATTGAATAGTTTCCATAGGACTATGGTGTTCATATTGTCATAGTACGCGCAAGTGGGACATGAATTCAGGGGCACTTTAATTAGCAACCTCGTTTCCCATTGTTTGTTTTCATGCTATTTTGGAAAGGATTTTTTTACTGCCACACTAAAATGTGTTTCATAAGACAATAACATTCCCTTTAAGCCCGTGCAGTAAACAAAAGGGGGCAGAGTTATTAGCGAGCAAGTCTTGCTGAAGCAAGACGATCAGAGATTAAATATTGGATTGCCACCTTGCAAACGGAGGAAGAAGAAACGGATCAAAGGCTCCTCCCTTGAATTTGTTACTGGCTGGAAAGAGACCACTGGAAAGAATGCAGCAGCCACTTTGGAAGGTCCCCACACTTGTATCGTTTTTCAAAATGTGCAAAGGAGAAATGTTCAGCACGGCATTCTTGTAGACCGAGAAAAGCTGCGGTGCAATATGGATCAGCTCAGGAAGCGACTTTTATTAGGGACAAAGTTTTTCCTTCACTTGTTACCTTCAACAGAAATGTTTGCATAAAATTTCCTACCTGTTGGATTTTGATGTTTTTTTCTGACAGCCACATAAGATGAGCGGCTGCCTCTGCTTTCTGTTTCCATGTCTCCATTATGTCTTTATGTTTTTGTTTTCAAGAAGCAGCACGAGATAGAGGAGTGACTCAGCAGTTATATGCCCCATAGGGACTTTATCCAACCAGAAGATTTAACTCACACAAGCACCAAATACCATCTACCCTGACTGGTGGTGTGGTGTACACTGTTTCCCCCAATCACATTATCAATTCCCACTCGTACAAAGGGAGACTGCCTGTTCATATGTAAAGTCAAGGCAGGTGCATTTTTTACAGGACTGGAGCGTAGAGCCAAGGGAAGTAAGTGACACGCAGCCCTACAGACTCTCTCACTGTGCTATGTTGTTGGTAATTTAATTTTTGCTAAGAAAGCCTGCTGGCTCTTCAGTGAATTCAAAGAAGAAAGTTAAGTTAGTTACTGGTTGGAAGAAACATGCTGAATGAAATTTGAGCATGGTGTGTGTGTGTGTGTTTGCTCATGCGCATGCAAGGTTTAGTGTCCTTAGAATTTTCTCATTAAGAAAAGTGCCCTACTCTCACCCCTGCCCACATGGGGATACCAGTAGCGAGAAAGAGCAGAGGAAAAATCACCAGCGTGAGTCTGTGCATCTAGTGTGCGTGGAAAATGGTAATGGCCCGCAAACGGAAACCTTTCCTCCTCCGTCTGCTTTGTCCAATTGGCACAGAGGATCCCTCGAGCAAGGGGGCCAATCACTGAGAATTTCAGTGGGGCATTGCAAGCCCTCTAGATGGGCAGGGGCTGGCTTCTGGCCATCCTGTTCCCCGTGTCCCCGAGGGCTCCTTGCAGGCCTCAGATGGGGGAGAAGGGGCGAGGGAAGGGTAGCTTCCCCTCGGCCCCCCACTGGCTCCCTGGGGGGTTTGCCTCAGGCGCTCACTCACCTGCTTACTTGCGGGATCACTGGCAGGCCTCTTACCCGCTTGCTTGTCTGCTTGCTTCCTTGCTCGCTTTTCTCTCTAGCGCTCACTCTCTCCGTTGGCTATCTCCCCTCTTCTCCTCCCTGGCCTGCTTCCAGAGCCCTCCTTTTATCCCCCTCCTCATCCCCAGCCCATCCCCAAGGCGGCTGGTCCAGGGCTCCATCCCATCAGAGCAGCTGATCGGGAGCCGGGCCTGAGTGGCGCCTGCCCTCTTTGGCCCATGTGGGAGGCCAGCCATGCCCTGCCTTAGTGGACAGTGGGGGAAAGGAAGGGAAGTCTGTTTGCCTGGGAGAAGGCTAGGGTCAGCTCCTCAGTCTGGCGAGGCCTCCTGGGGCCACCCCCCGCCCCCCGTTCTGTTGCTGGGGTTGGCTGCAGCATGGCTGTGAACGGGCTGGGGGCTGGGGGAGTTCAGGGACACCCCCCCTCCCGGCTGGGAGGAGGTGTTTGAGCTGCCCTGGGGCAGAATGCCCAAGCCAGGCAGAAACCACCTGCCTAGGCTGAGGGGAGGCTGTGTGTCTCCACGGCCAGAGTGCTGGGCATTTGAGAGGCACTGGAGCTGCTCTTCTGGGTGTAGGATACGGAGCATCCCCGGGCAGTGAGGGGGGGCAAAGCCTGGTTGGGTGTAGCCAGCCCCCCTCCACTGAGGACTCACCTACTCAGCCCCCAACCTGGAACCACCAAGGTGAGGAGGGTTGGCTTCGCAGGGCTGGTGAGGGCGGCCACACCCCACAGTTGTCGAAGCTATTGTCAAGGCCTGGGGGGGGTGGCTCTCTCAGGGGGGATGATGCCTGGTCCAGGCCACCAGTGCCTGACGCTCATCCCTCTTTGGGTTGTGGGGGGCAGTAGCGGGTCCTTGGGGGGGGGGGCTATTGTCGAGTCTGGGGTGCCAAAGCCTGGTGTTCCTGGAAACACATGTTACAAGTCACATTGAAACCAATATAAGTGTCCCCCAGATTCAGTAATGACCTCAAAACACGTGACATGACAATATGGAAGAAACTGCACCACTGTTAGTGTTGCCAACCCAAACGAAGAAAGGGGGGACCCCCCACAAACTCAACCCAAACAAACAGTAGATTTTACAAGAGTCAAGCTAGAAACTTTTAAAATATATTCAAAATAAGTATTTATTATACACTGTACACACAGTACTCAAATTAAAGGCATGGGGCCTGAATAGCAGGCTGCACACGTGTGCTTAAAATAGGTATAACATACCCCAAGTACAGTTGATGATACTGTCAAACAGGGCCAGATCGACGGGGGGGCAGGGGGGGTAGTCTGCCCCTGGCGCCACCAAAGAGGGGGCGCCAGGCGCAGTTGCCAGCCCCGGGAGCGCGCTGCAAGCCCCGGGAGCGCCCCTGGGGAAAGGCGGCCGGCTTGTGGGAAGGCAAAAGGCAGCGCGGGTGGCTGGGAGGCTGCCCGCGCCGTTCGCCTTTCCCCAGGACAAGGGGCGCGCGGCAAGACGGCCGCCCCTTGTCCTGCGGGGTAGGTGAATGGTGCGGGCAGCCTCTGAGCCACTCGCGCCGGGACGGCCGGCTTGCCACGGGGGTGGGGTGGGGGGGCGCCCCAGCATGATGATGTCACGGGAGTGACGTCATCATACAGCACCAGGAGCGTGTGTGCGTAGAGCCTGACTACAGTTGCCCTGGGCGCTGGCAACCGTAGATCCAGCCCTGCTGTCAAATGACCAACACTAAACCAGACCATACGCGTTTTGGCCCCAGGATCACCACCCATGTTTGGAGAACGTTATACCTCTTTTAAGCACATGTAGCCTCACCCTTGTTCCCAACCCTTCGCTAGCAATCAGTGGGAATCTGGGGGGGCAGAGACTGTCAAAAACATGCAACGTGGTGATGATGCTTCTACGTTTTTGCCCGGAAGTGACATTACAGTGTTGCACGATGTTGTTCCCTCTTCCTTTTGCAACAAAGGCCACCGTTGGGAGGTTGCCCGCCAAGCCAAATTGGGCAGCCTGGAAAGCCAACATTCCACAATGGCCTGAGTGACTCCCTAATAATAATACCAGCCTGCCTTACAGATCTGTTGTGAAAATTACCAAGACTAGTAGATTTTATAATGATCCATTTCTGTGCGTCTGGAGATGAAAAATAAAAGTCCAGCGGCCCCTTAAAGGCTAGCAAGATTTATTGCAAGATGAGAGTTCCACGTCTACAGATATGTCAATGAACTGAGAGATGGTGGTGGGGAGACAGATTGCAAGCATTCTCCAGTGGAGGAGGAGCGGATGGGGGCTGCTTTGCTGCTTTGTCTCTGCATGTGTGTTTTCGAAATAAAGAGCCGCAGTGGAGTGGCGGACTGCAGGGCTTGGACGACAAGAGTTGTGCGCTTTCTGGCCAGCGACGGGCGAGGGAGGGCCTGTCATTAAATGCCTCCCCCAGCTGCTCCTGCTCCGGTGGCGGAAAGCGCAAAGCACCATTGATTGCAGACCTCTCAAATTAAAGCCGCTTCTGTCGCCTTAAGTGGTCAATTATTAGCAAACAACAAAATGCTGGGAATTGGTTATTGGCGGGCAGGCGCCTTTTGTTTCCTCTGACAGTTTCCTGTTGGGATCCTTGAGAACAATGAGCATGACGTGGATGGACCGGCGATGGGGGCCGGAGGGAGGGGGGAAGGAAGGGACATGGATCAGGGAGGGGGGGGCAGATGTGCCATTTGCCCTTGGGCTTCTGCTGCCTTGTGCAACAGCACTAGGCACAGAGTCAGGCCCAAGCAAGAAAGCTTACCCAAGGCCAGTCTATGCAGGACACTCAGAGGGGGGCAGGCTGAATATCCTGCCCGGAGACGTCTGTTCTGCGGGATCCATTCATGAAATTGGAGGGGGGCAGCCTGGCTCTTGACTGGCTGTGTGGGCAGGAAGGCCGCCACCTGTCCCATGCTCCTGACATTGGTCTCCGTATCAGAGTGGCCCTGGGGTGGCAGCAGCTGGAGGAAGCTGCAGAGAGAAGTCTGGAAGCAACGGGAAGCCGAGGAAAGGAAGGGGCCAACAGAGAGACTCAGCAGGCCTGCCGAGGAACAGAGAGCCCCCCCCCGAGATCCCCCCCCCGAGATGCCATGGATGCTGAAAGAAGGGACACCAAGCAGGCAGGCAGGCAGGCGAGCAGATGGGCCTCAGCAGAGGCGGGGGGCTGCTGGCTTAGTCATCCACTCTCCCCAGCCCTTGTTCACAGGCTGTGATATTCAGTTGACACTTGCACGGAAGATCTGAAGCTGCCTGGATTTTCTGCAGCTTCTGATGCCAGGGTTGTGCCAGGCCAGTGGCACCGGGTGCAGAACTCCTTCGAATCTCCAAGAGTTCAGGTTTTCCAGCAACCCGACGTCTAAGAATAACCTGGGAAGCACGTGGGCACTGCGCCCAGTACAATCTCAGAAACCTGAGAAGGCTGAGCAGGATTTCCAAGGCTCAGGGCTGAGGCTTTAATACCTTTGCACTATTTTTTTAACCTTCCCGGAGTAGCAAAAATATGAAATGTTGTACTGTCTAAGCAAATGTGGACCGACTGGCTTGATTTGCTTGTTTTAGCTAGGACGTATGTAAGGCATTTCTTGGCGCAAGGGATTTTGATTTTAAAAATACAGAGAATGCAGCGAATACATGGTTAGGAAGCTTCTCTCCAGGTTCCAGCCATGCCAAAGAAAGAGCCACACTGCACAATCTTAGCCATAGAAAAGAGCAAGAGTCCAGTAGCACCTAGAAGACTAACAAAATTTGTGGTAAGGTAGGAGCTTTCATGAGTTACAGCTCACTTCTTCATACCCTACAACAAATTTTGTTAGTCTTCTAGGTGCTACTGGACTCTTGCTCTTTTCTACTATTACTAACAGACTAACACGGCTACCCATCTGTACAATCTTAGGAAAGCACCATCTCCCATCCAAACACACAATAACATATTCTTTTAAAAATCTAGCCTTCCCCCCGGTATTTTCCCACTGTCTTTCATGATTTTATCCTGCCCATTTCCAAGGAGCTCAAGGGACCCACATGGCTTTCCCCCTACTCCTCCCTTTTATGCATTTATTTAAAACATTTCTTTGCTGTCTTTCCACCCAAATAGGGACCCCATGGCAGTGAACACACAAAAACGTTTATCTTTAAAACATTTGAGTCCAGTGGCACCTTAGAGATTAACAAGATGTTCAGGGTGTAAGCCTTCTGAAAAAGGGAGCTCTGACTCTCGAAAGCTTACACTCTGAAAACCTTGATGGTCCTTAAGGGGCCATTGGACTCAAATCCTGCTGTTCTACTGCAGACCCACACAGCTACCCACCTAAAACTATCCTTTGAGGTAGTTTTAGGTGGGTGTCTGAAGACGTGAGCTGTGGCTCACCTACCACAAATTTTGTTAGTCTTATGGGTGCTACTGGACTCTTTTCCACTGCTACAGACTAACACAGCTACCCATCTTGATCTTTGATGTAGGTTAGGCTGAGAGGGCGATGGCAGAGAGGGGATATGAACCTGCCTCTTCCCTAGTCACATCAGATCCTCTGCATTACAATGGATCTCCACTGGCCCTTCCATAGCTCTACTGTATTACATGACGATGGAGCGGGGACGTCACTGCTTTTCTACTTCTAAGCTATTTAATAACAACAACAACAACATTTGATTTATATACCCCCCTTCAGGAGAACTTAACACCCACTCAGAGCAATTTACAAAGTATGTCATTATTATCCCCACAACAATCACCTTGTGAGGCAGGTGGGGCTGAGAGAGCTCTGAGAAGCTGTGGCTCACCCAAGGTCATCCAGCCGTCTTTGAGCAGAGGAGTGGGGAATCAAACCTGGTTCTCCAGATTACAGTCCCCCTGCTCTTAACCACTGCACCAAACACATTTGAGGTGCTTGCAATTGGATCCCTGCCTTTATGGAATCCCTGGAAATAGATGTTTGTGGGACAAATTACTTGGAATGTCTCAGAGCAAAGAAGCCCGTTTGGAGCAGTTCCACACCCTCATTTACCTGGAAGGAGAACAGCTACTGAGCAGGATCAGGGCACTTGGACCTCCAGCCTGTGTCGTTTTACACGTTCTGCGTCACTCTCTTACTACCACCTTAGGTTTCCACCCCTCACAAGGGGAGGGGAGTAAGATTGTAGTTAAAATCTTTCCCTTGAAGCCACACTTGGAAAATAAGATTTCAGACCTGAGGAACTGAAACGTGGTCCAGATTTCAGAACTCTGCAAATCAGTGGCCAACCAGCTATCAGCTCCGACCAGTAAACACAACCTCCATATCCAAAAGCAGTTACAGTTTCAAATACAGGACAGTTATTGAAACCTACTTAGGTAGTAAAGAAAGCAGGAGAAAAGGGTAGTTTACCATCTGTGGCAATCAGATGCACTGAGCACATGCCTGCTGGGCCCTGTTTGAGGCTGTCACCACCACTATACGCGTGGCAGGCAAACAGCTATATGGAACTCCCTCTGGCACATGTGGTCAGACAAGACAACTTCCGGCACCAGCGCAACTCCACCTCTGCAGCAACTGTCATTAAAACAGCCGAGTCCACAATGCTCTAGTAGCTTCCCCGTGTCCTGTAATTCCGGGTTCTCGCTTGGCATCTGCAGAGGTTGTTGTCAGCCTGGGTTGAGGAGTGAGCGAGAAACCCAGCACCGGTCCCGTATTCGTCAAGGCGACACCTTCCTGCTGGAACGAAATGCGAGGAAAAGTGCCGGTCTTGACGACATTTCCCACCACTGCAATTCAATCCAACACCTGCAAATTGAAAAGTCTTTTAAAAGGACGTACAACTCAAGCCTTTGTTTTCTTAGCAGAATGTGGCTGCTATTAATAAAAGTAGAATTAGGAAGGTCTCTCTCTTTAAAAAGTGAAATCGTTCCTTTATCTGTGCGAACGAACATTCGTCATATTTGACTGGAGACATAATGTGACAAGACAAGTCCTAGCTGTCAGTCAAATCAGTTCGATATAACACTCGGCATATGTGCGACCTGCAAACGCCTGCCTGTGCCATCTCGTGTTTGTTTGAAACTGTCACCTGCACAGCTTCAATCCCTACCAAGAAGGGAAGAGACTATTCCACTTTTGAAGGGCATATCTGAGAGATTGCAGGGAGACATTTCGTTATGTAGGAATAAAATATGAATTTTAATGCGAGACATTAACATGAACTCTTTTAGGAATAACTACAGGACTTTATGATGAACGTATTAGAGTGCTGTTCTGCCATCACCGCCTGCCACTCTTCATAAATCAGCTCCAACAAGTTAATTCTTCATAAAAGAGGATGAATTTGATTCTCGAGGATGGATGGAGCACGAGGAGGAAGAATTATATCCACAGCCTCCCCACCCACCCCGAGTCATGAGACCCACTGGGGAAAAAACATACAGACCACATTTGCTGATCAAGTGGGATCTTGAGAAACAGGAGTTTGGCTTTTCGTGCAATTTGGCATTAGGGACCCCTGCCCCCCTGCTCCAACTTACCAAGATCCAAAGAAAAAAATTCGCCCCCCACTAAACCCCACCAGAGGCTGGTAGAAGGATCAAGACTTGGGCAGCACCAGCATATAATAATAAGACCTTGGTTGAGCTCTGCACCATGTTGAGTTGCCTGCTGTCTTGGAGTTGCTTCTGCATTGCTGTCCTGCTCCATGAGCGGGTGGCTGCTTGTTCAGGACTTGGGTCCCAAGATGGTTTTTGCTGCCCGCCAGGATCCTCGGGGACCAGTCGGGTCCTCTCCGCAAAAGGCCACTCCTGACTCAAATGCAATCCCGTCACACGGACAGACACTAAACAACGCAGAAGAAGAGATGCATAGCAAGGCCATGCAAGTGGCAAAAACAGCTCCAGGTGGCCTGAGCAAGGGAGTCAGAATGAAGAACGGGGGCATATTCTTCCCAGAAAGCCTAAGTAGGGGCTGTGTGCATGCTATGTTTGGGGAGAGGGGAGGGTACACCCTATAATGCTCACAAATCAATACTTGCTCCAGGAGACACCGAAATCTGCAAGCCACATGAAATAGGCACAGTGGCTTAATTTGCATAAATCTGTTTATAATGATAATGCTCAGCATGTATATAGCACTTTTAAGTGTGCAGCGTGCTTTACATACATTATCTTGTAAGCTGTACAATTGGAACTGGAGAGCGTTGCGGGCTCTATTAAAAAACAAGTCATATGAGGAGACATTGAAGGAACTGGGTTTGTTTAACCTGGAGAAGAGAAAGCTGCAGGAGGGCATGATGGGACTGCTCAAATCCATGGAAGAGAGCCAAGATTTGTTCCTTGCTGCTGCTCCATAGGGCAAGGCTAGATCTAATAGGCTTAGTTTGGTTGAATATTATGAGAAATTTTTTAATGCTGAAAATGGTTTGGCAATGGAACCAATTGCCTAAGAGAGTGGTGAGCTCGGCCTTGCTGGAAAGCATCAGGCAGACACTGGACAGCCCCCTCTTGGGAATGCTCCAGCTCTTTGAGTTTTCTATGCCAAGCTGGGGGTTGGGCTAGAGGGCCTATAAAGCCACCCCAACTCTAATGCTCTGTATGATGTATTAAGTCCGGCTGTTTCCATACGTCCTTATTGGGACAGCCCACTTCCCGAATGCTAGTGGCTTTTCCCCTTGACTCCCTTCCTTCCTGGCATCCATGGGTTCTTCTCTCACAGCTTGTGGTTCAGTCGAGTCGAGCTCTCTGCATCTGCTTTGCCGTAGGCCTCTGAGCTCCTGCTTGGGGCCGAGCCATTGACCAGAAGGCCAGAAGAGAAGGGGCCTCTTTCTCTCCCAATCTCCATCCATCTATGACCACTGAGCCAAGCTTTGGCAGAGTGGCAACACAACTTGTCTGCTTCGCTGCCACGTCATTACTGCTCTCTGCCCTGCCAAAGCTGCCTATCACCCACACTCTCATTTCTCATTCCTGTGAAAATATTTCACAGCAACAAGACGAGTGATTCCCGAGGCTCTTCAGTCGCACACATGTCTGGTCAGATAACTTTCACGCTGGATTTTGATCAAGTCGACGGACGGAGGACAGCAGAGTGAGGATCGACGGCGGCGGCTGTAATGATGTGCTTGTCAGCCCTGACAGAGGTGCCGGCTCTATCGGCGGCTTTGATCACCTGTGCTTGCCATGCGCGCTCCCCAAGCGTTGAGGGTGCCTTGCAGGTGGGACCTGCCTGCGCTTTCTGCCTCTCGAAGATGTGTCGTCTTGCTGAGATAACTGAGCCTGCGGAGAGTGCAGGCCTTGGTATACGCAAAGAGGAGAAATGGCTCCGGATCCCCAGTTCCTGCCCGGGAGGAGGAGCAGCCAGTTGGGGACACCTTGAAAGAGAAGGTAGGAATCGTGAACTGCCCATGGCCACATTTTCTGACCAGCAATTCATGAGATTTGCCCCCGAGTAAGAATTTTGCCTCCCTTTCCCCTCTTCTGAATACGACAGGCGTAGGTGGGTCACAGCAGAGGTTCTGCTCTGCCCTTTTGCGGTTCTTGTTCATTTCTTAGATTGGCACTGTGAGCGTTTCCCTTTCACTCGATTTTGTTGCTTCCAACCAGTTTCTTTAAGGCCACTTTATGTCATTCATACCTCATAAGCCATTTATACACCGAAAGAACATTTTAACGGAAAGTGAAACACTGAAACAAAAATCAGCATGAATAAAGAGGTGAAACTTTTCTGTGACCCCAGGTGTGTGCAGGGGGCATGTTGCCTGTGCCCCCATGAATCTTGCTCTCTAGGCACGACAGACCAGAGTTTCAAGCGGAAGTGCTGAGTCTGGCCTTCTTGCTCCATATATGGCCCTGCATGGTACAAATTCCAAGGAAGACTCAGAGGGAAACTTTCAGAGTTTCCAAGCTTCAAATGAGGCCTGAAGTTCTCTTACAATTACAACTGATCTCCAGACAACAGAGACAATGAGTCTCTCTACACAAGACTCCTCAACACGTGTTCATTAAGTGTAGGGAGACGCAACATTAGCCGGGAAGCATAGTTTAAAAAGACAGAGCTGGTGGTGGAAATCACTCCTCAGAGGGTTTGTTAATTTCACCTTCACCTCCCCAAAGGCTCTGTCAGTTTCACCTCTCCAGTCTAAAACTGTGTGGGATGGCAACCAGAGGGCAGCGAGGAATGGAAATGGGCTGGAGCTGCCTTCCAGAGCCAGGCTTGGACCTGGTGAGGTTATCATGGGCTGGAGTTTCCCTTTTGGCATTTCACAGCCCCTTCACACAGCTCCAGTGTATAGCAAAGCCTTTGCTGTGCTGCCAGCTCTGTCTTTTTAAACTACCCTTCCCGGCTAACACTGCATCTCCCGACATGTGTTCTTCATGCGTCAGACATCTCGTTTAGAGAGACTCAATGACCCTGGGGAAAATGGATGCTTCAGAGGGTGGAGTCTACGTCATTATACTCTGCTGATGCCCCTCCCCTCCCCAAACCCCACCCTCCCCAGGCTCCACCCCCAAATCTCTAGGAATTTACTAACCCAAAGTTAGCAACCCTAGTACCTTTATCTTTGTATTTACAGGTTTCTGCGAATGTGGCCTGGAGCCAGAGTTCCGTATTAGCCCCCGTGATCACGGGAGGGACAGCACTCTTTCTGAATGTTATTTATTTTTGTGGCTTCCTTTTTCTGGGGCCAGCTGGCCTTTGTCCCAATGGCTCCCTGGGAGGAGTCCTTTGTGCGCTGAGCGTGTTGCAGAGGCAGCTTAAAATGTTTCCTTTCGGCTGTAGCCGGGAGCCAAGCTGTGCGGCTTTTACCGGGGTTGACTTTATTGATGGCATTGGCTTTTTCTCGGCGGCACTTTGGGACGGTCGTGTCGTGGTGTGCCTGTCCGCGTGCCTTCAAAAATGGCTTTGTGTTGTCGAGTGTTCTGCTCCCCTCCACCTCAGACTCAAGAGGAACATATTTTATTAAGGATTTTGCCACTGCTTTTGCTTTTAGGATAAAAATATCACACACAAACACACACACACACACTACCTTGCTGTAGCCTCTTCTGAACTGTTGCGTTTTTCTTTTAACAGCAGCTCTCAAGAAATAAGGGTACATCTTTACATACCTTCCTGCCTTCAATATCTGACAGTCAGTAAACCAGAAATGTTCGAGCAAAACCACAGAGGCCAGTCAGCAACGTGGCAGAGAGGAACATTTCCTTCTCAGAAAACTGAAGTTCTCTTGTGCCATCCACATTCAGAGCTTGTTTTCTAAAAAGTGTCTCCTTCCCTCTTTGTATAGATCAAATCTTATTCACGGTGGGTGCAGTCTGGGGATCAGATAGCAGAGTCAAAAGGCTTGCGTGCATGATTTGTGAAGGTCGCATGCACAGCCCCCTTTCCAAATACAAGGAAGAGAAGAATGGAATAACTGCTGTGCTGGATCAGACTAATTTTCATCTAGCTCAGCTTCCAGTTTCGAATAGTGCCCAAACAGATGTCCCCAAGGAAGCTCAAAAGCTTCCCCTATCATTCATCTTCAATATGTGGTTCCCAGAGATACTCTGCCTGAACGTGGAGGTTGCATTTATCTGTCATAGCTAATAATAAAGTCTGGAGAAAGCTCTCTCCTGTTCCCAGCATCTGGGGTTTGGAGTGTCTGAACATGGAGGCTTCACCAAACAGCGCAAAGGTCCACACATCGGCTGAACAAGGAAGGGGCCAACCACTTCTGAGCAATTACTTCCAACTACTTTAGGGAAATGTGGTTTGTACACATATGCACCCTTCTCAACCAATGTCCTGCACATCTGCTCTAAACTGCACCTGTCTCACCCCTTTTCAAGTCCACATATTTATTCACAATGTCTTCAGCTTCTTTTCTGTCTCCATCAAGGCACCCACTGAAGGTTTCATCAAGTAATGTAAGAAACAGAGTAAAGAATTTAAGAATGTAACCATTGAAAAGACGGCCAATAAAAACAGCAGCAACCAGTTAAACCAGTTCATAGTCTACAGTTCCCCTGGAGAAAATGGCTACACTAATATTAGAACCCTAATATTGCTTCTATATCCTTCATATCACTGGTTGCTGGTAGGGATGCTATCCTGGGAAGTCTTCTGGCAATTCCCACCAATGCCCACCGGTGCCTTGGGCACTCGCAGGAGAAATTGGGGGAGGGGGGAATGACTTGGGCCGTTTTCACACTGCTTACTGGCCATGGAACATAGTGCTGAGCTCCTGGAACAACAGCGTCTTCCTGGCGCAATTTCGCATGAGAACAGCAGTTCTTGTGCGAAATAGTGCCAGGAAGACGCTGTCATTCCGGGAGCTTGGTGCAATGTTCCATGGCCAGTAAGCAGTGTGGAGATGGTCCTGGTGCACCAGCTTCATTCTGGTACGCTGGCACCACTTCCACTTTAAACCAGAAGTGACAAGGGATGCTCTGACATTTAGCAAAGTCTCCATGGAGTGATGTCAGCATGTCACCAGTGATGTGACGTAAACAGCCACAGCCCCACCCAAAGGTAAGTTTCGTGTCAGTTGCTGGAGGGATCTGGCAACTGGGGGAGGGCCAGTGGCAGGGACATGGGGAGTGACATCAAAGTGCACGTGATGATGTCATCAGCATTGCTGGCATTGCTACATCACTTCCAGGGAAAACCTGAAAGTGGCAAAAGGTAGCTCTAAGAATTGCTGCAAAGTCTATGATAAAACCACATCGGTGGTTTTTTATAAAAATTATCTCCTGCCACCACTCAGAGCAAGCCTCTATATGATGTGAGTCGTTTTTTAAAGTCTGGTTTAAATCTTGAGCTTTTGAAAGCCCACTTAGGGCATGTTGGCCTTCTGTGGTTGGCCTTCTCTGTCTTCTGGCTGTTGTCCTGAGAAACTAGCTCTCTACAAGGGCCCTCTCCACCTTGGACGGGCCTAGCAAGGCCCAGCGTGCGGGGCGGTGATGCGCATGGAGGAGTCTGCTCTGTGCTTCGGTGACCTTGGCAGTGCTGAGTGTTGTCCTTGAGCTTCACAGCACCTGTCTAGCCTTGCGGAGGCCTCCCAGCACACACACGCATGCTCACACGTGGAGCTGCCGTCCCATTTCTTCTTGCCTTTGGCTGACAGTGTCATTTCTCAAGTTGATAAATGCTCCATTGGAAGAGGAGCAAATGGAGGCGGTGCAAGACAGCAAATGAAACAGCTGCTGAATGCGCACAATGTGGGTAGCAGCAGGTACACAACTCTTATCTTAGCAAGGCACCGAGGGGGGGCGGGGGGGAGAGGGAGGTTTTCGCAAGAGCCAGGCAATCCAGGCACAGCGGCCTGCTCTCTCTTCGGCAGCCAACGGGATGGGGCCAATTCTCCACCCAGACCACCCAATTATTGACTGATTAGGGCAGCAGAACAAGAAGGCTCTGAAGCACCACAGGAGCCCAGCTCACACCCAGCTTAGGTTGCCAACTTGCAGATCTCCAGACTCCAGGTACGTAGATGCTTGCAAAGTTTGAGTTTCCAGAATAAAAAAAATGGGTTTTTAACTCTGTGTGTCTTGGTTCACTGTCTCTAACGCCATAAACTGTGTTACACTGGGCGAACTCACATTTAAAGACAAAAGGGGATCCGCCAGTCTCTATCGGTCCAGTCTCGCTCCATCTACACTGGCTCCCAATTGCTTCTGGGGCCAAGGCAAGGGGCTGGTATTGACCTTTAAAGACCTACATGGTATGAGAACTGCATACCTTAGAGACTGCCTGCTCCCATGTCACCCTACACAGCCATTACAATCGTCTTTGGGGTCCTGCTTCAGGTGCCCCTCTCATTTGAGGCCAGATTAGTAGCAAATTTAGAAAGGGTGTTCTCCATCACAGCACCGGAATGATGGAATTCCCTCCCCCAGCAGATGCCTCTATAGCTCTTGATTATTGTCTTCTGCCGATGGGGCTGACTTTTTTGTTTCAGTTGTCATATACTTACTGACCCTCTTTCTTGTTTATTTTTAATTGTGGATCCATCTCCCTCTCTCCCTCTCTCCATCTCTCCCTCCCCATCTTGTAGGTGATCTTCATGAACGGGATTGCACAATAACGCTAGGAATGCCTCCTTTAAAAAATAAATAAACAGGACGGGGGTGCGGGCATGCCACGGGCAGAGTTGGGACCATAAGAATGGCTTGGCAAAGAGGGACGGTGTCCTGGAAAGGCAAGAAACAAGGAAGTGGGGGTGGCTAATAGGGGGCGGTCTCTTTGTGAACCGCTTCTATTTGTTCACATCCATGGTGAGAACAGCGCAAGGGAAGTGTTTGAAAGCATGACAAACTCATCTGAGGCGCAGCGCAACACGTGAAAGAATGGCGGGATTGAGGCGAGAGTATGTGAACAGCCCTCTGAGAAGCGCATAAATGGCGGGAAACTAGCGGCAAACTTGAGCCGTGTGGATTCGGCCCTGGTCTGCACACCAAAAGAGGAACTGGTTTTTTCCCGACAAAGTCATTGGCATGAAAAGATGCCCGCTTTCCACCAGTCATGCCTAGGGAATGGCAGTGTTCATAGATTAAGAGAATATTACCCTGAATAGGTTTTGCTATCTCATCTCCCTGGCTAAAAGCATTCATGTCATGTGATCAGCTTAAGACGCAGGCCCCTCACTCAGAATTATATTAATCTGCTTTCAGTTGCATCACCATGTAAACAAATCTGATTGGCTATACAGCGCTATGATGTCATCACCTTCTATATGTGATCCCTGACTGGCTGAGATCATACAGTGAAGAAGAAGGGAGCCATGCAGGATGGAAACAGGGTCCCTATGAACAGTGGTGGGAAAGTGAGAATTCTCAGCAGCAGGAGGGTTTTGTGACATACTGGGGGGAGGAAAGCATTAATTTCAACCCCCAGACAGAAACGGCCTCCATCCAGAGCAGCTTAGTGACCTGGATAAGGAAGGAGGAAAGCAATGGGAAACTAAATTTGAGAGCTTTGGCGGAGGTGTCCAAAGGCACTAAGCGTGGGCTTCTCACCTTAGTTTTAGTGGGCCCTGGAGAAAAAGGATTTGGAATTTGACTATGGAATCATTGAAGCCTAGACAGCCATTGTCTCTCCCATGATAGGCTGAGAGGAAGCATTTTGTGACATTTTCCTACTTTGCTATCCTTATCACTTTGGCAATAAAGCAAGAATAATGTGTTTGTAAAAGCTGTTAACCTCAGGTTGCCACTCGAGTCCTGGAAGGTGGCAAGTCGCCTGGGAGGAGCATCACGGAGGCTGTGTTATCCTGAAAACGCAGCTTCAAACAGACGTACACCAGGTTCCCAGGGTTGGAAATAAGGCCACCGTTAAAGTGTCTATTATATTCCAGAGACTGGCAGAAACCTTTGCTCTGTGTGATTATCCAAGGTGGTTGTCAAGCCATTCTCTGTGCTAATGCTATGTAATTATGTATTAAGACTCGCTCCAGGTAGGCCGTCTGAGGGCAATTAGAGCACATCTCCTACGGCGCGATAAAGATACAAGGCCAAGGGACTTTTGTGTACCTGGGAAAGGAAATAATTGCCTCCAAAATGCGCTGTCTGGATTATATCTGTCTATGACAAGAACGGAGTTTCCATCGAAAATGTTACAACATGTTGAAAATGCAGTTCTGGGAAGTCTCATTTCTAGAGAAGACTTGTTTTGTGCTTAGACCAAGCCAGCTAGGCAAGAGAACCTTGTGAGAAATCTATTGCTATTTCAGTGACAAGATAACGGGGTACATGAAATGGCTGCAGGCCTGGCTGCCAGATCCCAAGTCAGTGATTTCAAAGCATGCACCGAGCAGAGCAAGTCCGTGGGGCTCAGGTATGCCTTGAAAAGTGAAGTGTTTATGCCACAGGCATTTGCTATTCCTCTTGGAATGGGAAGGCCCTATGCAACAGTGGCACCCCCTTCCCATCTTCCTACCAACAAAAGCAGTGACGTCATTCCAAGGGAGAGGGTACAGCTGGGAACCCCTGATGCAGCCACGTTACTGCTGGCCAGTGCAGAGGAATCCCAGAAGTTCCCCAAAGCAAAAGGGAGTGCTGGTTTTCCAGGGGAAAATGCAATGTAGGATCTCCTATGGTTGTAGGGATGACCCAAACGCTTGCTCTGAGAGAAGATGAGAAAATATGAATGCGTCCTCTTGGAGTATATAAGTGGACTGTCTATGGCTGCAGTCTTTGAGTGATTCCACACACGTTGGATAATGCACTTCCAATCCTCTTTATAGATCATTTGGAACGGATTTTTTCGTGTGCGGAACAAAAAATCCACCTCAAATGATTGATAAAGTGCATTGAAAGTGCATTATCCAATGTGTGCGGAATCAGCCTTTATCCAAAAGAAAAATCTATGTCATATGCAGTTGCCAATGTCCAGGTGGAGCCTGGAGATCCAGAATTACAACTGATCTCCAGGCAACAGAGATCAGTTTCCCTGGAGAAAATGGTTGCTTTGGGGCATGGGCTTAGTGGCATTATATCCTGCTGAGGTCCCTCCCTAAATCCCACCCTCACCAGGCTCCGCCCCCAAAGCTCCAGGAATTTTCCAAACTAGAGTTGGCAGCCATAACTAACTGCAAAGTACTATTTTAAGCAACAAGCGCTTGGTGGTGGAGAGTGCCCTCAAGTCATTGCTGACTTATGGCGACCCCTGGTGGGGTTTTCAAGGCAACAAACTAACAGAGGTGGCTTGCCATTGCCTGCCTCTGCAACCTTGGTCTTCGATGGGGGTCTCCCATCCCATTACTAACCAAGGCCGACCCTGCTTAGCTTCTGAGATCTGATGAGATTGGGCTTACAAGTGCTTAGTGGCTCACATTTAGAGTCCTTTTGCATTGCCGCACGAAGTATGGAAAATGTATCGACACAACATCCATTGTGAAAAAGATCCCCTCTACCTTTGGCTTCTGTCCAAAGGAAGCTATAGTGAGAGAAAGGAGGGCAATCTCCCCACTTTCACCCATGGCAAATTGCTACTCCCAGATCCAGGTTTCAGAAGTTCGGAAGGAGTCCTTCTTCTCCTTAGCAGGTCCTGAAAGTGAGATTCCCTTGCCACTCCCTGATGAACGAGGTCATCTCAGAAAGGAAGTACTCTATACGCCATTTGAAATAACTCCCCCACACATCACAGTGCAATGGAAGGAACCCTGGGAGGGCCTTAATTGTCGAGGCAAAAGGCCAGCTGAACATTTCGCCACCGATTTGCCAGTGATTGTGCAGGAGAACTGAATGGCACGTAGGGCACACTCTTGAAGGACATTCAGGGTTGCATCTAAGAGCCCCGGGGAACCCAAGAGGAGAACACACTATCTGCAACACAATATTCACTGCATGGCCGGGGGTGGTGGTCTATTTTTAGAGTCTGTGGGGCTTCTTGTAGAATTGGGCAGGATCGCTTAAACCTCGGATGCTGGGTGACCTCAAAGGAGGAGCCGTGGCAGGCAAAGGGAGAACAAAGCCGTAAGTCAAAGGTGATGTGGTCATCTCACAAAGCCAATTTGGAGGTCCAGCGCCTTAAGTGGATCCCTCCTGCTCAGTTATTTCTCTTGCTGACCCCTTCCCAGCTCGTCACCTCAGACAGAGGCAGGCAGCAGAGAGAGAGCTCTAATAGCTCAGGAACAAAGTCCATTTGCGGCTCCGCTCTCATCCGTGCATGTGGCAAAAGCCACCTCCAAGATCTTCTGATGTGTGCAAGTGAGACTCCTACGTTGCCGCTCACCTGAGTGGAACCGTTTAAGCTTTTGGATCAAGGGGAGTCTAGAAAAGTGGTTCAGCTAGCTTTCTGACTTCATCCACAATATATATTTCACTCACTGAAAATGGTTCTGTTCAGGGCTTTTTTTCTGGGGAAAGAGGTGGCAGAACTCAGTGGGTTGCCCTCAGAGAAAATGGTCACATGGCCAGTGGCCCCACACCCTGATCTCCAGACAGAGGGGAGTTGAGATTGTCCTATGCGCCGCTCAGCGGCATGGAGGGCAATCTAAACTCCCCTCTGTCTGGAGATCAGGGGGCAGGGCCACCAGCCATGTGACCATTTTCAAGAGGTTCCAGAACTCCGTTCCACCACGTTCCTGCTGAAAAAAGCCCTGGTTCTGTTCTAAAAACAAGGAGTATTGGCTCTCTGCAAGCTCATTACAACTCAGAGGTACCAAATGCCTTTGAAAAGCAATGCCAGGCCTTTCTTCCATGAGTAGGACTGTGGGGGAATCGAGCCTTTCCTGAAGAATCCAAGGGCTGTGCAAAGCTAAGAGACATCTTGTCTGGGTGAGATTTTAGGTGGGTAGCCGTGTTGGTCTGCCATAGAACAGCAGGATTTGAATCCAGGGGCACCAGCCTAGATGGGTTCCTTTACCATCAAAAGTTGCCTCATCTGCCAGGAGCTACCCTCTCCTCTTCTGCCCATCACCACACTTTCCCAGTCTTACCAAGTTGGGACAGGGAAGGGGAGAAGAACAAAAACAGTAGGGGAACCATCTGGTTTCTACTTAAGTTTCCAACCATTTACAAAGAAGGGCTCTGAGCTTACTTAGACTTTCTATTATGCCAGGAATTCTGGAAACTGTAGCATTTGTGGGGGGGGGGCAACATTTGTTCTAATGAGTCAGAAAATGAACTTAAGGTGGCATTGCCCAAAATTCAGGCTGGCAGTGCAGGGCCAAGCGTACTTGAAAGCTTCCATAGCAGAAGAATGAGGAATTGCAGAAGAACCCCTGGCTTGCATGAAACTCCTGCTGCCATTTCTCCCCATCCCACCCATTCTTCATAATCTGGTAACTCTGAGAAAGGGAGAGGGAGAGGAAACTGGCCAAGGGGAGATCCGGCATTGAGGCATTCTGTGCCGAAGTGACATTTCAAGGGCTGGCTTTGGACTCAGTTGTCAAAGGCTCATAGAGAGCTGCTGCACCATAGTAGTGCGGCTGCGAGTCAGCATTCTGCTGGTCCGAATCCCACTCCTGCCATGAGCTCAGCAGATGGCCTCGTGTAAGCCACTCAGCCCAGCTCCCCAGATGCAGCGTGGGGATAATAATAGTACCAACTTTGTTCACCACTTTGAATGGGCACTAATCTAACAGAGGAGTATATAAGAGCTGTTGTTGTTGTTGTTGTTGTTGTTGTTGTTGTTGTTGTTGTTGTTGTTGTTGTTGTTGTTGTTGTTGTTGTTGTATTTCTGAGCCCTCCCACATCTGAATTTTCCTCCATCCCTATTTTCATCAGTTGCATACAAAAATGTTTCCTGAGGATCCCACAGATGGGCAGGGAAGATTGTTCGGCAAGCTGACAATCAGGGGGGATATGTAAGTAGGAGCGAAGAACAGGTCCTGAGAGGTGCTCTATTATATCTACAGAGAGAAATACGTCTCTGTAAACATGTTTCCCATCCATTATTAAGCACCTGGGTCTCATGAAATATTGAAGGCTTGTGTATATGAGAGAAGTAAAGGAAGGTGGGTGGGTAGTGAAGGTGTGTGTGGAGGGGTGCCCACCTATTCCATTCCATTTACAATCCACCAAACCTTCATAAGCTTCTGAGAATGGCCTGACTCAATCAGAGTGAGATACTTGCTGTACAGCTGTCAGTTTCCCCACCAGCCAATTGGAATCTGCCAGAAATTCTTGATTCAGAGTCTGTCTACGTGAGACGTTTTACACGAGGAGGTTCAAGTCTAGGGAGACACAATGTTAGCGGGGAAGCATAGTTTTAAAAGACAGAGCTGGAGGTGGCTTCTCAGAAGGTTAGTCAATTTCATCTTCTCCTCCCCACAGGCTCTGTCAATTTCACCTCTCTGCAGGAGGGTAATTTTAAAAGAGGGAGCCAGGGGAGACTGCTCCTCAGAGAGTTTGTTAATTTCATGTTGGCCTCCCTGAAGGGTCTGTCAATTTCACCTCCCCTTCCTGGAGGCCACCTCCAGCTCTGTCTTTTTAGACTACACTTCCAGGCTAACATTGCGTCTCCCTACACTTGAGCCTCCTCGGATAAGATGTCTCATACAGAGAGACTCTCATTTCCTTGGGTCTGGGATCTCTGTGCTGACACTCATCAAGTTAGAAAATGGGGTCGCAGGCTGGTGTAAAATACTGGCCAAGAGACTGAGTGGGAGGTCCCTGGTTCCAGTCTCACTGCTCCTGGGAATGTACTTTAACATTCTCTTCACCAGCCTTGGTCTCTTCCCATCAAAAGTAAGGGACTAAAAACACTGGCCTACTCTGTAGGATTGTTGTAAGACTTCTTAAAGAAGAAATATATTTGACAAATTTTGAACACTCCGAATTGTTGTATACCTTGAAACCTAATTTAGCTGATCTTCAGCTGATGGAAAAATACTCCCAATCTCTGTGTATTTGGTGGGGTGGGATGCTTTTCTAGGTTTATGATTTGAGTCTGCTTGTCCACTTCCTTGAAGGCACGAGTAAAGTTACAGATCCAGAGAAGTTAGCCATGTCAGTGTGCAGTAGCAAAATAGCAAAGAGCCCAGTAGCACCTTTAAGACTAACCAACTTTATTGTAGCATAAGCTTTCGAGAGCCACAGCTCTCTTCTTCAGACGCATGGATGGTATGAAGAAACTGGCCAGAGATATATAGGTGGTGAGGGGAGGGGGGAGTTACATGACCAAGTAAGTACAATGGAGGGGGGACGGAATCCCTTGAGGGGCATAGGTTGGAGAACCTCACACCTCTTTTCACTTGGCTGTCAAGCTGAGGGCATCAGACCCCCTACATAGCAGTTCAAAACAAGGAGCATTTCTTTGGCTCCTTGTTTTGAACTGGAGTCTGCCTTTAAAATTACAAATGGGACCATACAGAAATATTCTGAGGAAGATTCACTTGAAATGGAGCTTAGCTGGCAATCCATCTGTTTGGCATGTGTTTTAATTCCTTTTGCACACTTCTTTGAAGCATTATACATTTATACTGTCAACTGCTTTCTACTTAATCCTGTGTATTTATACGTTTGTTATGGGCATACTGAGTGGTGTTTGTATGCTCGTTACATATTTTTTTCTCATATTGTGGGTTCAGCTGGTGTTTGCAGTTTGCAGTTTGCAGCACGCCCCTATTCTTGACAGATCTTGTATTTGTGTATTTAGTTTTTGCATTCCTGGAGGTTGTTCCTTTTTATTTTCCCAGCATTCCCTTCCACTTGTTGGAGCAGGGCAGGAATGGGTCAGTCCGACTCTCAGCCCGTCTTGTGCTTAGTTGTCTTCTTCAACCAGGTCTTAGGCAGAGAAGCGTCCTTCCCAACATGGGCTGCAAGTGCTCTTTCGAACTGGAGATGTAGGAAGTGAGTGATGGCTGTTGTGATCCACCTCACTTGTTAGCAGTCGCCACTAATCCTCACACTAAAAGCGAAGCTTGTGAACATGGCTGTATCATAAGCCCCTCTCCTCAAGTGTTTTAAACACAGAAGTGCTGCCTGGCGAGGCAGGAAATGACTGCCAACCCCCCTGGCTGGGAGTTGGAAAATTACTGACATGTGAGTCATCGGTGGGACTAGCTATCAGCCCCACGTGCCTGGAGATGTGCAAAGATCTTAGGACAAAGGGTCTTCCAAGATTTCCTGAATTATGAGAGCTTCTGTAGCACAGAGGTTAAGTGGTACAGCTGCAAATCAGCACTCTGCCGGTTTGAATCCCACTATTGCCATGCGCTTGGGTAATCCACTCTTCTCAGCCGCAGGTCCCCGGCTGTATTGTGGGGATAATAATAACACTAACTTGTTTACTGCTCGGAGTGGGGCACTAATCTGTCTAGAAGAGCGATATAAAAGGCATGGCTGGATGGTTGAAACAGAGTCGGCTGAAATTAAACCCCACGAAGACAGAGGTCCTGTACTTGAGTCATGGGTGTGTGGATTCGGGAGTCCAGCTTCTGGCCCTCGATGGGTCATTACTTATGCCAGTTCTGAAGATCAGGAGCCTGGGGGTAATTCTAGATGCCTCCTTGAAAATGGAGGCTCAGGTCACAGTGGTTGCCAGGTCCTCTTTTTCCCATCTTCAACAGACCAGGCAGTTTGTCCCTCTCGACCCACAATTTAACTACAATGATCCAAGCAAAGGTCACCTTGGACTACTGTAACGCGCTGTCCACGAGGCTTCCCCTGAGTCTGATCCGGTGATTGCGGCTGGTTCAAAATGCAGCAGTGCGTGTCATCACCGGAATGCCAAGCGGTGCACATATAACACCAGTATTACACCAGCTGCAGGGGCTGCCAGTGGAGTACCGAATCAGATTCAAGGTTCTGGAATTAACCTACAAAGCCCTACGCAGACTGGGACCGGCATTTCTATGGGTCCACCTCTCCCCATATGTGCCCCAGAGGAAGCTCCGATCAGGAGATAAACAACTATTGGTGGTCCCTAGCCCCAGGGAGGCCCGCTTGGCTTCAACCAGGGCCAGGGCTGTTTCGGTCCTGGCCCCAACCTGGTGGAACTCTCTGTCAAATGAGACTAGGGCCTGGAAGGATTTACAGTCCTTTCGCTGGGCCTGTAAGACAGAGATGTTCCGCCAGGCGTCTGGTTGCGGTCGAGCTGGGCCTCCACCGGCCAAATAGAGGAGATCGGGATCCCTCCCTATTAGAGGCATCCACCGTCTAGTCTCTTTTTTAATGATGGTTTTAGGTGGTAGACTGACTGCCCCGGACTGGTTGACTGCTGCTATTTTTGTATTCTCTTAAATATTTATATCCTATTGCTGTTTTAAACTGTTTTAAAGTGTGCATTTTAATGTAACATTTTTATTGAATGTAATCAGCCCTGATTCTGCCTGTGCGGGGAGGGTAGAATAAAAATAATAAATAAATAAATAAATAATAAAAGGCCAGTTATTATTTACTAATCACTTCCACACCCTGCCAATCTTCCCTTATCCACTCTCCTAATTTGGGCTGTTCGGGGATCTGATAAGCCCCACCTGTCCAGCTATCGTCAGTCGTCTTCCTCTCCTTTAGTACCCGCCCAGGAAGGTTCAATCAAGCCTTTCCCATTTTATTGTCTCACCTCTGGAGACAGCCATGAAACTATTGCTTTTGGGCAGAAGGCACCATCCTGCCTCAGGGTTTGTTTCTCAGCATAATTGGGCTACCTCCACCATAGGTGTGTGTGTGTGTGTTCATCCATGCACCCTCAGATATGTCTGAGCCCTCCCCGCTTTCTGCCGCAAAGCGCTGGCCACTCAGCTGCTACTCTCTATGGACGTCCTCTACCTTCTAGACTGGTAACTATAACCCTCCCTGGAACTGCTTTCCCATTTCCTCTCCAATTTTCTTAGTTAGCTCTGTGTGCCTGCTGTGTGTGTTTTCTGTATGTTTGCCTTCTACTTCTCTGTTAATAAAGAAACCTTTCCTGTTGAACACCCGCCTAATTCTTTCAGAAAATCCTTTAAGGGAACGATCCTTGTAAACATTGGGGGAGAGCCCAGCTACCCCCTCTCTCTGCCTCTCCTTGTATGCTAATTCCCCCAACTCACAAAGAGACCACCTATTAGGGTAACATACAAGAGGTGCCTCGGGCATTGCTTTTTCGTCTCCGGGAAGCACCTACTCAGAAATGGCTTCTTCCATTGTAGGGGGATGCTTGGCTTGCCACTCCCAACATTTTGTGATTGGTCACAGTATCCCATGGCTCCTGTTTCATGATTGGCCTGGTCCTCATGGCAGCCATTTTGTGGTGGCATCCACTCTCTGTTCTCAAGGTTTCAAAAGTGCCCACAGACTGAACGGGATTGGGACCCCCTGTTCGAATATGCACAAAAACATGTTGCTTGAAAATCAAAGAGGGGAATGGGAAAAGACTGAGGAACTGACAGACGGAGCAGCTGCTCCTTTTCTAAAAATATTGTTCAGAGCAATGCACAATGAAAAATAAAACCACACTTAAAGCCTACAATCAAACAAGATAAAAAAAACCTAGAACATATCAATGAGGGCAGAAGCAGAACTTAAAGACTCACCATCAAAGATCCAGAGCAGATCATTTGTATTTTATTTGGTTTTCATTACTTGTAACTGAATTTTTATTGTATCTTATTGGCCTTTTATTGATTTTGTATTTGAGTGTTTTATAAACCACCTTGGGGACTTTCCATTGAAACACAGAAATACACTAACTATCAGCCAAGAAGGAATGCCACCCAAAGTCAAAAGAGTTGACCGCAAGGACAAGGTGAAGGAGCTGAGTGGCCCATCTCTCTAGTAGAGATGGGCAGGAATCAGGGGGGAAATGAACCATATGGTTCATGTATTGTCGAAGGCTTTCACGGCCGGAGAACGATGGTTGTTGTGGGTTTTCCGGGCTGTATTGCCATGGTCTTGGCATTGTAGTTCCTGACGTTTCTCCAGCAGCTGTGGCTGGCATCTTCAGAGGTGTAGCACCAAAAGACAGAGATCTCTCAGTGTCACAGATGACCTACATCTTTTCCACACTGTGACACTGAGAGATCTCTGTCTTTTGGTGCTACACCTCTGAAGATGCCAGTCACAGCTGCTGGCGAAACGTCAGGAACTACAATGCCAAGACCGCGGCAATACACCCCGGAAAACCCACAACAACCATATGGTTCATAGTTCGTCAAATTTCATGAACCACGAATCATGAACTTTCACGAACCTGCCCCCGGTTCATGAACCAGTTTGGTTTGTGAAAACGTCACACCCAGGTCAGAAAACCATCACTTCCAGATCAGCAGAAGGTCACTTTTGGGCCAGCAGAAGGTCTGCAGGAAGTCCGTCCCCTGGTGCCTAAGAAACTGATTGATTGGCACCAGGCTGTCTGCAGCGACGAACCAAAAAACGAACCAAACGAACCAGCCTAAAGTTCATGGCAGTTTGTCAGAAATGGGATCTGACAAACCGCTGGTTCGCAAACCACAAACCGGCCTGATAAGACCCACCTGTCCAGCCCCACCTGTTCGTGCCCATTTCTACTCTCTAGGGAGGGTGTGTCACCAGGAGGGTGCCACTACTAAGAAAGGCCTGCTGCCTGCCCCAGGAGGTCAACCAACCAAAAAAGAAGGGATCAGGACATGGCAAGGAACAGGAAGGCAAAATTGTGTGGGAGGAGCCAATCTGGCAAAGAAGCAGGGCCTGCCTATGTCTGCCCTGGGTTGCTAACAGCAACATTGTGCGTTGGGGGAGTCACTCACATCCCATTTCACTCAAGCACAATCCATGAGTGGAAAGAGGTTTCCAGGCGTGCCTCTGCCCACCAACCAAAGCGAAGCGATGCTGTAAAAGGAAAAAGACACCTCCAGAGCGGTGACGTGCCCACCGCCTAACAGATGAATTGGTGCTGTCAAGGCAGCAGGGGAAAACCCTGAGCCTCAGCTGTCTCAGGCGATAGCCTGGAAAAGCCAGACCCAGCCACGCACACACGCACCCAGAAACCATTTCCACCCCAGCACAGTCGCTTTCTCTGTTTGGCAAGCATGGAGTATAAAATTATATTCATTTTTTGTGTGCAGGAACTCCTCATTCCATTTCAAAAGAGGGATTATACCTGTAAAGATAATATGTGCTTTTAATACCTCCATTTGTGTCCAGGAGTTCTGCATTTTAAAATCCCCCACCAAACAGAAACCCGTGGAATACAAAATTGGAGTTCTTCCCACTCTCGCATTGGCTGCCTGAGAACAAATATTTTTCTCTACCATCCCCCTTCCCCCCCTCCCCTCCCCTCCCCTCTCCTGTTCCCATTCTAGCAGCAGCATTCGGTGCCCTTTGTACTTGAAAGGCACCCAAAGACTAAGGACAGCTGCAGCAAGCCCCTATGGCAGCTTCAGGCAGCAATTCAGCGGATAGAAGCTCGGCATCTTGTTGGTTTACGTTGCCTTGTGTGTGTGGCAGCAACAGTTCTGGAAGGTGTAGAGCCATTTAACACCATATCTCAGAGCTGGAGTCTTGGAGATCTTCTTAACACCCTTGTAAATAGCAGGTTGGCTAATGCATGATGCATGTCGAGCAGACCCTGGGACACACATATTACACATAGTGCGAGACTGTGTGTCATGTGTACTGGTGTGTGTGCTCAGGGTCTATTTTTTTAGTGCCTGGATAAGCCATGAAGCCGTCTCTGCCACGCTATGCAGAGATTCATTCTATTACTGGGTGTATTGTAATTTATCCATGTGATGTAACCACTAATTTTATGATGGCTGAAATGCTTTCCCCTAATCTTTAATCTTTGTTTCTGCATATATAAGGGGGCTTGGACGAGGGACCCGTCCTGCATCATTGGAATGGTCTGTCTCCAAAACAAAGAGGCAATGTAAAGACCAGGCCAAAGTCTCCCCTGGACCCCATTCTCACTGTTTCTTAACTGGACCATGTTCACATTGCAGGGTTTGAGGGTGGGTTGTAGGCCCTCCGGAGTCATTGCTTGGACACTATATGAGAGACAGGGTGATGAATAGGAATCTCATTTCCCAGGTGGGGGCAGGAGATCACCCACTCCCCACTCCCCCTCCCCGTTTACCTGGCCAGCAGGAGGAAAGGTGGGGAATCGGTGGCACAGCAATGTCATTGGTGCATTGCGTCACCCCGAGAGCCCTCCTGTACTTCATCGTGGGCTGATCTGGGGCCCAAACAGGCTCGTTTGAGGCCCCAACTGGCCTACTGTGATGCGCATGCACACTCCCCAGCCTTGCGCAATAACACTACTTCCCAGAAGCGACATCATCATGCCAGCGCAGGGCTGCACATGATTTGCACACATGTGAGTTGCTTGCTGGGAGCAACAATAAGGTAAGTGCTGGGTCCTCCCCTCCCACCGGGACAGTAAGGCAACCTGGCCGGCCTAGTGATGGAGGACATAGACCACTGGTCTGATCCAAAATAGCAAAGAGTCCAGTAGCACCTTTAAGACTAACCAACTTTATTGGAGCCTGAGCTTTTGAGAGCCACAGCTCTCTTCATCAGATGCATGAAGGTGACTCTGACAAAGAGAGCTGTGGCTCTCGAAAGCTTATGCTGCAATAAAGTTGGTTAGTCTTAAAGGTGCTACTGGACTCTTTGCTATTTTGCTACTACAGACGAATACGGCTAACTCCTCTGGATCTGTGGTCTGATCCAGTAGGACATCTGATCTTATGGCTCAATGGAATGTTCCTTTATTTTAAAAGTTCATCCATGTAGAAAACTAGCCCATCGGGAAAAGCCTACGTGCTCATTTTCCGTGCACAGAATCGTTTGCATGAAGGAGCATTCAGTTAGGAGAGCCCTCCTTGTCCGTACCACTGCCGACAGCACCTCCAGATGATCAAGGCCTCTGGCAGTTGGAGCGACGTGACGTGCGTCTTGCCCAGCGCTCGTTCAGCTGTGGAATCTGCCTGCAGAAGAGATTCTGCCTACAGGCTTGCAGCCAAGGGCCACAGCCCGTTGGCACCACTGGAGCTTTTCCCAACTGTCTCCCAACCAGCTGGACCGCGGTGGAACGGAGTTCCGGCACCTCTTGAAGATGGTCACATGGCTGGTGGCCCCGCCCCCTGATCTCCAGGCAGAGGGGAGTTTAGATTGTCCTCTGCACCGCCGAGCGGCACGGAGGGCAATCTCAACTCCCCTCTGTCTGGAGATCAGGGGGTGGGGCCACCGACCATGTGACCATTTTCGCCGAGGGCAATTTAAACTTTAAAAAACTTCCCCCTTGTTCCAGCTGACCAAAAGTGACGTCATTGTGTGGTCCTGAGCTCTACCACCTCTTTCCCCAGAAAAAAAGCCCTGCTCCCAACCATCTCCATGGCCTGAAGCCAGGTCCTGTCGCCACCCTTTCTATCATAGGCTGCCTTTTTTCTCTTGGGCCACTGTACCGTCAGGTACCAAACTGTGGTAATGACTGTAATTTCACAGCGTTCTCTAGACAGGTATTGAAAAGGCATCTGGAAAAATTGATAGCATATCAAGCCCGAGATTTCATAAGAGTCACTTTCCAAACACCCAGCTGTAGCTACTGCGATGATCCTGGCCTGTTGTGCGCAGGCGGGCAGGTGCTCGGGCTGGAGTCTTGTGATCTTAGAGCGCCATCTGCAGAACCGGACCGAGTGTTGCAGAAAGTCTGGGAAATATTATTGAGGAAAGTGCTTTCCTACACACCCACACATACCCATTTGGACTAGGAAACCCTTGTTGTGTCTTCACTTCTCTCGGGCGCAAATCAAAGTTTGGGGGAAGGGGGGGTGTCTATTTTGTGCACCGTTTTCTATTAGACCTTCATGCCAATTTGTTCCTGTTAAATTTATGCATTTTTTTAAAAAAAGTTTATTTGATAAAAATAAAAGATGTACTTTCAACACAACACAGAGAAACACAGAATCAGATAGGGGTGCCTGAACAAAAGCCCGCTGAGATTACATTCTGATCGCCGGTTCTGACCACACAGCCAGTTCCTTGATGATCGGTTTGACTGCCCATGACTTGTTCACGGCTGTTCAAAGGACTCCTCCCTAATGCAGTCCAGGACAGCATGATTGGCTTTCAGGCATGAACGTTGTCACAAACCTGGTAGAAATCCCCCCCCCCCAACCTTACTATGTACTGCTTTGCTCTGAAGCCCAAACACTGCGTTAATCAATCATCAAGAGTATAAACTTCTAGCAAGTCGGCCTTGTTTTTTTGTTTTGTTTTAATCTTGCATTTTGCTGTTCCTTTCTGTATTCCTTAGTGGTGATAAGAGCTGCCAGTCGGTTTGGATAGGAAGTAGAGTTGCCAACCTCCAGAAGGGGCCTGTCAACTTCCCGGATTTCCAGCTGATCTCCAGACTACAGAGATCAGACCCCCTAGAGAAGATGGCATCTTTGGAGGGTGGAGCCTGTGGCATCACAGCCCCACAGAGCTCCTCCCTTCCCCAAATCCTGCCCTCCCTCGGCACTGCCCCCTAATATCCATGCATTTCCCAATTCCAAATCGACAACCCCAATAGGAAGGAGTTTTGCACACGCAAAGCGTGTTGTACTCCTTCCAACTTGCGTCTTTTTCAAATCTTTTGCTTCTTAAAAAATAAAATGAAAACGAAATTGTGCAGCACAGTGAGAGGCACCTGAAAAAGAAAAAGACATTTTGGAAAGCAAGCGCACTCCGCCCGGCAAAAGAAACCTTCTATGCCATTCCTGCAACGGAGGAGGGCCGGTACTTGCTCTTTCTGCCAGGCACCCGGTTGTGTCATGAGCAAGGACTGCTCTGATTGGCTGCCTTCAGGTGCTGAAACAACTAAACACTAGCAAGCACAGCTAGTCTGCAACTGCAAAGCGTTTCAGAAGCCTCTGATACAGCGGATCCCACCGTCTGGAGGCACTTGGAAGGGCCAAGCAGTGGCCGAGGAGTGTTTCGATCCAGACTGGTCCCGAAAGTTTGCCGCTGGAGATTCTGAATCTTCCCCTTGAGAGCTGACATGGGGGGGGGGGGAGGGGGGTGCCACTAGGGCTGCCAGGTCCAGGTTAGGAAATTCCTGGAGATTTGGGGGTTGGAGGGGGGAGGGGCCTCAGCAGAACGTAATGCCATAAACACTGGCTGATTCCGCACACGTTGGATAATGCACTTCCAATCCTCTTTATAGATCATTTGGAACGGATTTTTTTGTTTGCAGAACAAAAAATCCTCCTCAAACGATTGATAATGTGTATTGAACGTGCATTATCCAACGTGTGCGGAATCAGCCACTGTCCTTCATAGCAGCCATTTGCTCCAGGGGAACTTATTTCCATCGGCTGGAGATCAGTTGTAATTCTGGGAGCTTTCTAAACTGGTATCCTGTAGGGCTCTGTGTTAAATCGCATGTTATTTAATATCTATGTAAAGTAAGGATCCCATTCCCCAGTGGGGCGGGGGATCTCCCTCCTTCACCCTCCGCCCCCCATCACCACTTACCTGGTCGGCAGGGGACCGGCATCCCCGGCTTTCTCCCAGGATGGTGCAACAATGTCACTTCCTGGGAGTTGGGTCCTCGTGCCGCCGTGAGAGTGCTCCTGCGCTTCACAGCAAGCCAATTTGGGCCAGCTGCAAAGTGCGCACATGCCCCCACAGTGGCGCAATGATGTCACGGCTAAAAGTGACATCGTCGCACTGGTGTGGGGATGCGCATGCGTGAAGAGGACCTTGGTAATGACTGAAAGGTAAGCACCGGGTTCCCCCTCTTCCTCTGGGAGGGTGAGGAGACCTGGCAACCGTAATATAAAGTCCCTTAATGAAAAGGTCCAAAGTTTCGGAGTAGGTTGTCATAAGTATGCTGATCATATATATGAATCATCTGGCGCAATGTGTGGCAGCCCACCAAAGGGAACGTGTCACCCCTATTTTGAGGTCCCTTCTATGGCAGCCGACTAGTTTCTGGGCCCAATTCAAGGCGTTGGTCGGTGCTCACCTGGGAGAGCCTGTCTGGGGACCACATTCTTGAAGGACAGCAGGCGGCTGTGCTGCAGCTTCCTTCTTGCCAGCAGGGTCAACTGTCAACCCCCAACCCCCAATCGGGGCACGTTGGGCAACAGTCTGAGCTTGAGCCTTTGGAAGAGCCACCCAGAAGAGGTCCAAATAGTAAAGAGTCCAAGAGCACCTTTAAGACTAACCAACTTATTTGAAGCATAAGCTTTCGAGAACCACAGCTCTCTTCATCAGACACATCTGACGAAGAGAGCTGTGGTTCTCAAAAGCTTATGATACAAATAAGTTGGTTAGTCTTAAAGGTATTACTGGACTCTACTATTTTGCAACTACAGACTAACACGGCTAACTCCTCTGGACCAGAAGAGGTCAGGCCAGGGACCTCACCCTTCTGGCTTTCCAGTGAGGCTGGAAACAGAGTTATTATGGAGAATTTGGGGGGGCAGCCTGAACCCAGGCAACGGTGGAGGTATGCAGTGTTTTTAGATGTGTTTTTAATGTTTTTAATATCTGTTGTTTTGAGGCTTACTGTTTTTTCAAGCTGTTTTTATATTGTCATCGCCTGCCTTGGGTTCCAGGAGGCTCAGGGGAAAGGTGGGCGTATAAATATTTTTAAATGAAATAAAAGTAAAAGATGGCTGAGTTGTTTGCCACTGAATCAAACTGGTCTGGAGATCAGCTCTGCCTGATTGCAGCCACCGGACCAGGTAAATTAGGCTGTTGGTCGCATTCACTGTGGAAATTGCGGCGTCTCTAGAATCGACAGAAGCACAAAGACACAAAAGGGAAGCACAATTTTCCTTATTTCCTTACAACAGTAAAAAAGCCACAGTGGTATATTGCCCTGAAATGTATTATTCTGGAACATCAACAGAGGCCATCTTTCAATGAATCCATCCAACTGCCCTGCCACTTGTGGCCAATCAGTACCCTTTAGAAGAATGAGGACTAGAGACTTGTAATTGTAAACCTGAGATGTTTGAAAGCTGGTACAACATAGAGACCAAGCAGTTAAGCCCTGGGTCACACACCTGAGCCTTAGTCATTCCAGATGGCTTTAGACAACATGTCCCCTACTGCTGCCCCTCCTTACAAGAGGCAGTTGAAGACTGATTGATTGACTGATTGCATGTATAGCCTCTCTTTCTTACTAGTAGGGACCCAAAGAGGCTCACACTATTCTCCTCTCCTCACAACAACCCTGCTAGGTAGGTTGGCTGAGAGTGTGTGAGTGGTCCAAGGCCACCAAACAAACTTCCGTGGCAGAGAGGGGAATTTGAACCCGCGTCTCCCAGACCCTCACCTGAAACACTATGTTCCAAGCACTTCAGCGACTGCATCAATGCAAGGCATCTTTATTGCGTCAGGTGCTTCAGGAGGCCTCGCTGCCCTACAAGGCCACCCGGTTGTCAGAGACACCTCCAGGTTCACTGCTCTCCCCTGCCTGGCCTCTCCTACCACCTGCCATTCCTGTCAGCCATATCCTTAGATGCCAAAGTTCTCCCCACGGTCCCCTTTATCGGAGCTCCTCTTTTTCTCAATCCCCACCTCACCCGAGCAACCCTAGTAGATACGGTCCACGTGCACATCAGGTGTATGGAGGAGGCAGGGCCTGCCTCAGTGACGCGGATCCTTCATCATGCTCAGGCAAGAACAACACGGAGCGCCTGCTTGGTGCTTGGTTGAATGCCGAAAGCAGTCCCCTGGGGAACACGTGGGGGCTGTCCTGCCAAAGGAAATCCCTGTTACACACACACTGTCCTACAACTTGGATGGCGCATCCACACACACACACAGTCCTTGGACCCTGCCGCCCTCAAGTGACAAGTGTACATAAGGGATCATGTTGGGAGGAGAGGCAGAGTTGCACAGTGGTTAGAATGTTGGACTAGGGAGTGGGATACCTGGTGCAAATCCCCTCTCAGCCCAAACATATTCCAAGTAACCCTGGGCTCTCTCAGCCTCACCTACCTCACGGCATCATTGTGAGTATGCAACAGGGAAGTCCATGGCCCTGAGCTCCTTAGGAGGGTCAAAATGTCCTGGGCAGATGCCATTTCAAAATAGCTTCAGGGTGGATCTCCAGACCCGGCTACCAAGCAGTCCATAGCTGGCCACCCTGACAGATCCTCGCCTGCTCTCTTGCTTGTCTGGGTAGCTTTGCATTGCTCTTCTCGGTAGCCTCTGCCGCTGACTTCCTCCACATCTTGGCTGCTAATCCACACTGCTTCACACCCCCAGCCTCATTCAACCCGCAGTTGCTGTTTGCTGAGGCACGATCCGCAGGGAACTCACACAGATGCAGCGAAAGCTCCTTCAGCTCCGCAGCTCAAACTCTGCTCTGACACCTGGCAATTTATCCCCACCTTCTTCTCATCTGTCACTCAACAGCCAGCGTGGAGCTGTAAGGTTGTCGAGGGTGAGTGATCCCTTGGGCTTGGAAGAGGCTGCGGAAGGCCATTGGAAACAAACAGAAGCGGTCACTTGCCTGCTCCAGAACAGCTTCCCAGTTGCAAAATGTTCCTGTAAAGTACCGTGGCCTGGAAATCTCACCCACACAGAAATGCAAAGGCGAAGCCGAGGTCCTTCCTCCTGTGAGGCCGCTGGATGGACCTCAAGAAGAGGTGCACAAGATTCCACAGAGCGCTTGTGTGCCTCTCTTGAAAGACCACCCTTTTTGCACAGAGGTAATGGCAGGGGTGCCTGGAAACAGGTCTCCCCACCCTAGGGTTGCCAGCCTCCAGGTAGTGGCTGGAGATCTCCTGGAATTACAACTGGGCTCCAGGCCACAGAGATCTGTTCAGCTGGAGAAAATGGGTGCTTTGGGGGGTGGACTCTATGGAATTATGCCATGCCAAGGTCCTTTCCCTCCCCAAACTTCACTTTATCCAGGTTTCTCCAGGTTTCACCCCCCAGATCTCCAGGAATTTCCCAACTTGAAGCTGGCAACCCTATCCCACCCCCTTACAAGGCTACTCCACCTTGTGGTCAGTTCTGCCTCCTGCTCTTTTCCCCTTCCGAGACTCCCTCCTGTTCTCCGTTGCAAGTTGCTGGCAACTCCAGTTTTCCTATTATCATCATTCTTGCAGCCCGGGAATGAACCAGGCAGCCTCTTGGCATTTCCTACTCTCCAGAAGTCTTCGCCTGCTCCCGCCTGCCAGGGGCGCTCAGGGAGCTCTCCCAGCTCCCCCACCCCGAAATCAATCAGTCAACAACTCAAGAAAGCGAGCGTGGTGTAGTGGTTAGAATGCCAAACTAGGTTCCGGGAGACCAGCTTAGAAGCCCCGGGCCCCAAAACCCACCTGGGGTCGAAGTCTGCAGATGCGCAGCGATGGGGTGCAGACATGGCTGCTGTCTGCTTTCTTGGCTGGCCCAAGGCTGGTTCCTGCAGCTTGCGTGGCAAGACACAATTCAAAATTCCCAGCTGGCCAGTCAGTGCACGGCGGGCTGGGGCTTGGGGGTGGGCCTGGCTATCGGACCTGGGAGATACTGTTTCCAACCAGGTCTGCTGGCCAGCTAGTTAGGAAGGGCTGGGCTGGGCTGGGCTGGGCTGGGCTGGGCTGGGCTGGGGCGGCAGTTGGGCTCTGACCTGTATCCCACCCACCCCATGCAGAAAAAGGGGAATGCGTGTGCTTTTGTGGGACATGGTTTTTCACAGAATCGGCGCAGGATTGTTCAGATATATTTTCTGCACCTGCATTTTCTCTTGTCACAAGTTTAGGAGTGGCGGTTTGGGAACTGGACACAGATCCTTTGGGGAGAAACAGGGCTTGCGTGCACTGTTCCCCCCTAGATGGGGATCCTCATAAGGGATTTTGGTGCTGGGCATGGCAAGGACAAGCCCAGCTTGCGGGCTATCAGGGCACGACCGCTTCCAGGTGACAGGAGAGCTGCACAGAGGCTTGCACCCATGTGGCTCCCACTCACTGTCGTCTCGTGGTCCCCCCCTTCAGCAGGTGGTGGAATGGGCGAGGGAGTCATTGGCTGGCAGGTGGGTCAGCCGATGCTGGGGTCTGCGCCCTGTGCTGAGCCAACACTCCTATCACTGTAACCAATAAAGTTGCCAAATAGTAAAGAGTCCCGTAGCACCTTTAAGACTAACCAACTTTATTGTAGCATAAGCTTTCGAGAACCACAGCTCTCTTTGTCAGATGCATTGTCAGCTTTCGAGAACCACAGCTCTCTTAGATGTATCATCTGGTGCATCTGACAAAGAGAGCTGTAGTTCTCAAAAGCTTATGCTACAATAAGGTTGGTTAGTCTTAAAGGTGCTATGGGACTCTTTACTATTTGGCAACTACAGACTAACACTGCTAACTCCTCCACATCTATGACCAATCAAGTTGTGGCCTTTTCTACTCCCACTTTGGCCTCCTGTCTTTGTTGCCTTGTCCCTCACCCCTCGCTCCTGAGCTGCCCCCGCAATCCACACTGCCGTGGAAGCCTTCGGCCTTGGGCCAGTCGCTCTGTCTGCCTAAGCTCCCTGTCAGGAGTGTTGTGAGAACAAAATAGAAGGGAAGAAAAAGAAGCAAACTGCTTTGGGTCCCCTTTGGGGAGAAATGTGGGGTGTAAAAATGAAGTAAACTTCTTTCTTCCTCTCTTTCTTTTCCAGCCTTTTGTTCATAACCCCACCCCCAATTAACCATGGCAAGGACAAAGCATCCAGGGCGTTTTTTAATCTCCTCCATTTTAATTGATGAGAAAAAGCAATACCCACTCATCAGGCCTCCAAGTCTTAGGAATTTAATTAGATCTAATGACCAGATAAATTGAGGATTTTGAATAAGGACCTTGAGGGAATCCGTTGTGTGAACAAGATGAGGCTGCTATGTTTCCTCCCGGTGCCTGTCTTCATTCCGGGACGTGCATTTCAGGCGGAGGAGCTCAGGTGGAGGGGAGATGCTCACTGTTTGCACAGGGTGTATAAGGGACATCCCCGAGTTTAAAAGTCACCTTAGCACTCTCCTCCAAAGAGTGGCAGCTGGGGAGGGTCTGAGGAAGCACCTAAGAGCCTTCCCAGGTGATTGTTCTGGACAGACCTGACAGCCACTTTGGAAAAAGGGCTTGTAATGATAGCCCCTTGGAGTGGGTGGATCGCTTGCTTGCCCATCAGTGGCAAGAACTGCGGCTCCCGAACAGCATGTGTGCTCTTGACAACTGTGTTGTGCGGGTGCGTATGCAGGATAATTTTTCACGTCCTTGTATTGTCATTTGGGGCACTTAAAGTGTCACCAAGATTTCACTACCCTAAAAGCTTATCTGTCAGCGTCGGTGAGTTATTCCGGTAAAAGGGTATCATCAAGAGAAACAATGGAAAACAAAGGCACTCGAGGTCTCTGATGCTTCTACGGCAAGTTCTTAATTTTTCAAACTGTGTCCTGCCGTCTCCCAGAGGACAAAAATTCACCGGCACACACCACAAATGGATGCCGCTCAAGGCCTGCCGGCAAGACAGTGACATCCGTGTTAAAATCCTCAAACTTAGCCCACAGCTAATTGGTCCAGGGGTTTTTTTCCCCCCTCCGCCACTGGAAAGCTCTGCTGTTTTATTTCTTGCCTTGGCACGGATGGCACAATTCAAAACCCTCCAGACTCGGGGTGAGCAATGAGCTCCTTTTCGGAAATTATAGTCAACGCAGCTGGTAAGACAAGCAGTCAGGAAAATAAAAGGCGGGGAGGGGGGGCTCCGAATCTGATTGCAGTAAATTAAGAATTGTTCTAAAGGTAGCAAGAAATCAAAAACGAAACAGTTTAACTCTTAATTGGTGGGCCGGGGGTGGGGGGCGCGGCTTTTTTGCTCTTAACCTTGCGGGAAGAGTTTCTGGGTTTCTCTCTCTCTTCAGTTTCATCTCATGTTGGTTCTAATGAATGTAACCCTCCTGCCAGTGGGTGGTAAGAAGAAACGAGTGTTTGGATCTGGCCAGGCAGTGGCGGCAGGGGACGGGGTGGCATTCAAGTCAATCCCACACTGCCTGGGGGATCATCAAGGCCGCAGCCTGGACAGCCAGCAGAACAAAGTGGTAAAGTCCAAAGGAAGAAGAATGGACCCTACCACATCGGACTAACCAGGGCTCATTTCGAGGAGGAACGCGCAGGAACGCAGTTCTGGCAGTTCCCCAAAGAGGTCACAGGTCAGGTGGCCCCTCCCACCTGACTCTCGGCCATTTTGGGCCCTTTTTGGCCTGGATTGGGGCTGAAACAGCCCGGATCGGGCCTCTGACGGGTGGTCGATCACTCTCCCACTCATCAGCGGCCCGATCCTGACTATTTTGAGCCCCTTTTCAGCCATTTTCAGCCCCTTTTGCCATTTTGGGCTCTGAATGGCCAGGATTGGGTTGAAAACAGCCAGAATAGGTGATGTCAGGGGGTGTGGCATATGCAAATCAGTTATACTGATGACACACTTCCAGTGATGGCAAGAGGCGTGGCATATGCTATTGAGTTATGCTAATGAGTTCCTCCAGCTCTTTTTCTACAAAATGACACCTGGGACTAACATTTTTGAATGCCCTACTACATGAAAAACTCCCTGCAAGAAGAAACTTAGCACAACATAGACTTCCTTCCTGATGTTTAATTTTCTTGCAAGGAGGGCTTTTTTTTTTTGTAGGAGCAAACTTCTTATTGTGTGAATATAGACCAAGATCTGCAAACGGAAAAAAAATATCAACATATCTCAAGAGAAGAATTATTTTGCATCATTAGTACTATTGTTGTTGTTGAGGAAAACCTAATTATAAACAAAACTAAACTATTCTTCTCGGTACTAAGGAACTTTAAAATAATCAGGACTGAATTCCTGCTGTGATCCTATGCTAATTCAAGAAACCCAGAGGGAACATTTCAGGTCTCGGGGAAGTAAGATCGAATACCCTCCCCATATTTTCACACGTATATTGCAAAACAACGCAAAGGGCATTTTGAGAACATTTCTTATGACTGTTGTTCTACGCACACACTAATTACAGTGATGTTTTGAGCAAAGGCCAGTTAGACAGTCCTCCTTGGTTGGGGGGGGGGGAGCAAAGAGATTTACACCTTCGGCTTGTGTACAGAGTACCTTGGCTCCTTTCATCGTGGCAGAGAGCCTGCATTCCACACGGAAGGTCCTACATTCAGACTCTGGACACTCCAGTTTAAGGAACTTGCACAGCAAGGTTGAAAAAGCCTTTCTCCAGATCCCAGCCCCTGGCTTGCAACTGGAGCAGAGAGCAGGCGGCTGGAAGAGCCATTACTCCAAAGGAGCTTCCAGTCAATCTTGGCAGGAATCCAGACTGCCTGCAAATTGGCCAGACATTCAGGAATAATCATCTGTGGTCTGAAACGTGGAGGAGAGCAGGCTACCACCACTCTCTCCAAACGGCACCCTTGGATAAGTGTAGCCAACCTCGAAAAGAACAGCCAATTTGTACCCGTTGACCCTGCAAGCAAAGGTCCTTGCGTGCAGCTCCAGGTCACCCTTTCCAGACAGCAAGCCGGAGAAAATGGGAGTGCACTGTGAAGTAAACAGATCCTAACATTCTGTTAACGATATTTATACGACACACTGTCCAAGGAGACGGATTTACATATGTATTAAATGCTTGTCATCCCACGACAAGACTGCCGTGTCGTATTTCATTTACACTGGGAATATAGTGGCAGCTCAGGTCATAAACAGAAATAAATAAAAATTGGTGTGAGCATGCATAAAATATTGGCTGCAAGCACCGAAGTGAAGAAAACGGGCACCTGATGGACTGGGAGACTGCAGCACCTCAGCCTGGGCAGCAGCAGAGGGGAATCCCTTAAGTGCCATTGGCAACTCACAATCAATCAAAATATATTTTGGTCTCCTTCCGAAAGGAACAGTGTCTGTCAGCACCCCCCACTGGACTGAATTTTATTCATTCTGTGTAAAAGGATTCAACACTTTTTCATTCCGCTTGTCGCTGCCAGCAGCGGAATGGAAGCCGTGGGCTTTTTATCCCAGAGAAGGAAAGGACCAGCTGGGACTCAAAAGTTTATTTATTTACCAAATTTACATACCACTTTTCTGTCCAGCCAGGACCATCAAGGAGGCTAACAGTTAAAACAAAACATTGGCTCACTCACTGAATGCTGGCGGCTTCTCCCCTTGACTCCAGAGGTCTGCATTTTTAAAACAGTTGCAGGACTGTTTGGCTTCCATTTTTTCAGCAGAAAAAAATGGAGGCCAAACAGCCTGCAAACATTTTGAAAATGGAGATGTCTGGAGTCAAGGGGAGAAGCCACCAGTGTTCAGTGAGTGGGCCGCCCCTTTAAGGACGTGTGGAAACAGCCATTATTAAAAAATAATTCATAAAAACAATTCAACCAAAAGTAAAACACAGATTGAAAGCGCACAAAACAGTGACGAAAACATAGAGTAGAAAGGAGGGATCATTGGGGGAATGCCAGATGAAACAACGTTTTCACCTGCTGGAGGAAGGAAGTGACAGAAGGGACAGCTAAATATCCCTGAGTGACAGGTCCATAGGTGACACAGCCAAGAACGCCTTTTTGTGGGTTGCCAGCTGCCTGATCTCAGAAGTTTGGGGTATCCAAAGAAGGGCCTTGGAAGATGACTGTAGCAGTTAGAGAGATTTCTAAACAAGTAGGTGGTCCTTTGGGTATGTTGATCCAAGCCATATAGGGCTTTAAAGTCAACACCAGTACCATGCATTGGACTGGGAAACAAATTGCGAGCCAGTATAGATTGGTGGCCAGAACTAAATTGACATGGTTCCTTATAACCCGCTCCAGTCGTGTTCTGCCATGGCAGCTTCGCTCGCCTGGACCGGGCCTTCTGCAGATACCACCCTACAGCTGGGCAAAGCCAACAGCTGCCTGTACAGGGGCATTCTCTGTAGTGGCCCCACCTTATGGGATGGCTGGCCTGAGGAGACCAGGGAAGTTCTCACTCTCTTGGCTTTCCGCAAACTCTGCAAAACTGTATAATTCACGAGGGCTTTCTTAAATATGGCTGTGCTGTAAGGAAACGGTTTAAAGAGATGCTTCAATAAAGGGGTGAGGCAGGGCCATAGACTTTACTCCTACTGATGTAAGTGTATAATATGGCACTGTTTATGGAACTGTCCTTGATACCGAATGTACTAATCTCACACTGTGTAATCCGCCTTGAGTCTCAGTGAGAAAGGCGGACTATAAAGGACATAAATATATAAAAATTTAAAATATAGACCATAAATAAACTCTACAACTATTACTATAAGTATGCTCTGACAGAGTATTCCTATGTTTCTTAATATGTCAGTTTTTGAATTGCTTATGCTTTGTTTCAGCTTTTCTGTATTGGATCTCTGCTGGTTTTAAATCTTTGCAAATTTTCATGAATATTCCCTATTACATGTTCACTGAAATGTCTTTGATATTGACTGTACTGACCCACAATGCGTAATCTTGAGTCTCAGTGAGAAAGGTGGACTATAAATAATGTAAATAAATAAGCAGAATTCTAGGAGATGGTTATTTATCTGCAATAAAGGAACCTGGGTCAGTTCCTCCTCCTTCACCGTCTTCCTGCCTGGAACAAGACTGCTGCTACCGGCGTCGCTCTCCAGGTACCATGAAAGACACTGCGCAATACTGACACGCCCCTGGGGACGAAAATCTGCGTGAGAAAGAGCCGGCCCCAGTTTTGGGCGTCTAGATTCAATCACCATCAATCCGCTGGTCACTGCAAACTGAAAGAAGAAAGAAAAGTTTATATTTCAAGGCTATTTGCTGAACTGACTTACCTTGTACCTTGGAGTAATTACCTGTGGAGTTTATTACACAATATGTATTGACTATGAATTGTTGTTGCACATGAGAAATTAAGCACTTGCCACTTTAAATTGTTCTAGTAAATTTTGGATACTCTTTTGACTTGGCGGTTCCCCCCCCCTCTTGTTTCTGGAACAAAAGACCAGCTGAAGAGTGTGACCTGTGCAAACTGTGAGACCTGGGATTACCAACCTCCAGGTGTGGCCTGGAGTTCTCCCAGAATTTCAATGGATCTCCAGGCTGTCAGTTCTTTTATGATAGTAAAGAGTCCAGTAGCACCTTTAAGACTAACCAACTTTATTGTAGCATAAGCTTTCGAGAACCACAGCTCTCTTTGTCAGATGCATGGAGGGTATGAAGAAACTGGCCAGAGATATACAGGTTTCAAAAGTCATGAAAGGGGTGGAGTGCACAATTCAGGCTGGGTGTGACCCTTCCCCTCCATAGATGAATCATAGTTGAATCATCCCCTCCATAGCTGAATCATTCAGATATGGAGGGGAGGGGCCACACCCAGCCTGAATTGTGCACTCCACCTCTTTCATGACTTTTGCAACTGATTTGCATCCACTCCCCCCTCCCCTCACTACCTGTATATCTCTGGCCAGTTTCTTCATACCCTCCATGCATCTGACAAAGAGAGCTGTGGTTCTGGGAAAAGAGGTGGTGGAACTCAGTGAGTTGCCCTTGGAGAAAATGGTCACATGGCCGGTGGCCCCGCCCCCTGATCTCCAGACAGAGGGGAGTTGAGATTGCCCTCTGCGCCGCCGAGTGGCGCGGAAGGCAATCTAAACTCCCCTCTGTCTGGAGATCAGGGGGCGGGGCCACCGGCCATGTGACCATTTTCAAGAGGTTCCGGAACTCCGTTCCACCGCGTTCCAGCTGAAAAAATGGATTTATAGTTTACTAGCCCATCCCTTGAGAAGCCGGAATAAGGCAAGCTATTGCAGATGGTGCAAATAAAACCCATACAGTGCAGAGAGAAGGATTCCAAAATACGTTTGGGGACTGGGGATGGAGAGGTGTGTATTTGACTGCTTTTGGTGGGCAAACCCCCAGCGGAGCACTCCCATCCCACACTGGCGGAAGGAGCGCTCGGCCGCCTCTATGGGCCTTTTGATTCTCTGGTGCTGCGTACATTTGTAGAGCAAATCTGTGGTTTATGCTCCGCCGCCCCTGAGAAGGTTTCCACAAAACATCAGGAACCCTGCCAGCCCTGAATGTCGGGCGTTTCCTTCTTCAGCACACCACCTGCAAGGACGACAAAGACTGAGGAATAAATATTGCGTTATGGCGTTGCTCATTATTTTTTGATTGATTTAACCTTCTGATGGACTTTTTCCTCACGCTGTTCTTTGCTGTACTTTAGTGCACCTACTTTTCAATGACTTGGGGGTCCAGGAATTTACATGTATTATTTGATTAGTTTATTTTGAATGTTGACTGTTTGCTCAATGTGACTGTTATGGTAGTTTACTTATATAGGAGACATAGGCTGTTATCTTCCACGAAGATGCTATCTTCTGCGTTTTTTCACGACGTTCCACAGCGTTCCGGATGAAGGTGAGTAGTGTGGAAACAGCCATAATATATCACATTTGACTTTACTGTTTGCCTTTGTTTGTGGTTTTCCATTCTTGCTAGCCTCATCTTCTCCCTCCTGGGCAACGCTGTAATGTGGAGGTGGAATCTTTGTTCAGTAAGGAGGCAACAAACACACACCCAGTCTTCACATTGCACAGACCCGCTGTGTGTGTTATGTGCCGTCGAGTCGCCTCCAGCCTATGGGGACCCTATGAAGGAAAGACCTCCAAAACGTCCTATCATTAACAGACTTGCTCAGATCCTGCAAACTGGAAGATGTGGCTTCTTTTATTGAGTCCAGCCATCTCGTTGCACCTCTGGAAAGAGTTGGGCAATTTGTGAGTAGGTCAGACCACACCGGACAACAAGCCGTTCACCTGAGGAGTAAGATCAGAGCCAGTTATTTATAGAAGCAGAGCCCTGTTGGTTCCTAAGGTCACCTCATCCCCACTGAGTTGCAAGCTGCAGGAAGCCCTTTGGCCAGCTGCAACGGAGATGCTGCAGTGCAAGAGTGCTGAGAGAGACCCGCAGTTCCCTCCCCTTGCAAGCTGGCCTAGTTCTGCGGGGAACCTGGGCCTGCGCCAAATCCCTTGCTCTGAGACTCACGGCACATTGCAGCAGGCCCGCCTTGGGCGCAAGGTTCCCAGCAACCTGGAGAAAAAGCTGAACGGGCCTTTACTTAACAGGTGGGGCTGCTCACCTCCATGCCACGAACAGCTTCGGCCGCCTGTTTCTGCCCATCCAGCCTCTGTTGATTTTTTTTCTCCAGGTTTTTGGCAACCAAACTTGGAGGACCTGCTCTGACCTTCATTTCTAATTTTGGCACAAAGCACAGAGGAGTTGTGATGTGGGCAATCCTTAGCTAACCTGGCGGGTGGGGGGCGGGGCTCATAAACACCTGGGAGGGCAGAGGAGGTTCACCCGATGCCCTCTTCCCCGATGAAAAACTTCCAAACCCTTCTTGTCAGAATATTAAGGGAGGGCGTGCGTTTGTCAGCAAGTCAACGAAGGGTCCCTGCCTTTCACGGGGTGTCAGGATACGTCATCGATGAAGGTACAGCCAAGGTGACCTCTGTGTTCACGCTCTTCTCTCTTGTTAGCCGCCACCAGCAAATCCCAGACTCTTGTCAGGAAGCATTCTCACGCCACCTAGCCAACTCTCTGTGCAACCTGACAAAGGAATTCCCCTCTGAAGCCAGCAGTCTGTTTGCTTAGCTTTGCATCACAAAGGAAGGATTTACAGTTGCGTTCCCAAAACCTCAATACACAGCAAAGAGAAAGGACACGATCTGTGTGGAAGCTCACGCCTAAAGCAGATCACACCTGAACCCCACCCACCCACCTGGCAGGATGCACCTGCTGCTACAGAAGGGGATTAGTAGTTGCGTGACGTTGTGCAAATCTTGCGCGAGAAAAAGTGATCTTCCGTGGTTTTTGCACGATTTTCCGGGTCGTTCCGAGGGAAGGTAAGCCATGTGGAAACGGCTTGTAACTAACCAGCTTTACTGTAGCATAAGCTTTTGAGAACCACAGTTCTCTTCATCAGATGCATAATGAAGTCAATTGCATCTGATGAAGAGAGCTGTGGTTCTCGAAAGCTTATGCTACAGTAAAGTTGGTTAGTCTTAAAGTTGCTACTGGACTCTTTACTATTTAGCATATACACAGACACACTGGTGCACAAGCTTGCCCGAAGTCTTACCCTTTGACCTGGGAGCTTGGATGTATGAGAAATGGATTTTGTTGGAAGAATGGTGGGGAGGTAGGCTCCTGTACTCACTGCTGGTGGCAATGTATACATATTAAAAACAATTGGAATGATGTTCTTTTGCAAATAACTCAAATAACAGGATATACAATTCTGTTGACGATGCATCTGACGAAGAGAGCTGTGGTTCGGAGGCTGCCCGCACCATTCACCTGCCCCACAGGACAAGGGGCAGCCATCTTGCCACGTGCCCCTTGTCCTGGGGAAAGGCAAACAGTGCGGGCAGCCTCCCAGCCACCCGCGCTGCCTTTTGCCTTTCCTACAAGCCGGCCGCCTTTCCCCAGGCGCGCTCCTGGGGCTGGCAGTGCGCTCCTGGGGCTGGGAACTGCGCCCGGCGCCCCCTCTTTGGCGGCGCCAGGGGCAGACTACCCCCCCTGCCCCCCCCCCCGGTCGATCCGGCCCTGCTTGGAGGTTCCTCTTTGGGTGCAGCAGCAGCAGAATTTCGAGGGAAGGCCCAGAGAGACTCACTGAACACGCTGCATGTTTCCAGTTCCTGGATGCCTTCGCTGACCGGAAGAGCCCACCAGACTCTCATCTTTCCGTGCTGACTCGCACTCTCTCTGGAACCATTTGTGGGAGCTGCACGAAGAGACATCTTTATTGCTAATTCATTAAAAACACATAAAGAAAAATCTAACAGCAGATTAGCTTATGAGGGCAGTTCTCACAAGTGCACTGCAATTAGAGTATATAGAAAACAATTATTTCCAAGTAAAACCCTCCACTTAATCTCCCTCTTATTTGCCCTCTATTGGCTCTTCAATCACTCTCTTGCCTTTCCTCCCTTCACTGCGGTGTGCAGGTCCACCTATCGGCTAGCACACCTTAACAGCTGGTGTGGTGTAGTGGTTAGATTGTGAGATTAGGCTGTAGGAGACCCAGGTTCCAATCCCCACTCTGCCAGGGAAGCTTGCTGGGCCAGTCACACTCTACCAGCCTAACCAACCGCACAGGGCCATTGTGAGGGGAGGTAAAATAGCTCAGTGGGGCAAAATGCCATAGACGCCACTCTCCATTGCTGCCGTTTTCTTCAGGGAAACTCTACCGTTTGGAGATCCGCTGCAATTCCAGGAGATCTCCACATTCCACTTGAAGCTCGGTTACCGTACTGACATGTCCAAAGGGGACTCTCTGGCAGGCTGGTGCCAGAGAGAGAGAGCGGAACAGACAATCCTAGAACTAGACAGGCAGTGGCCTGCCTCTTTCACCTCTGGGTTTCCAAAATCAGAGGATCCAGGGGGTTGACTGCTTAACAACTTCTCCTTTTGACCCAGGAGCTATGGCTCCTAATTCAGGATTTGTGGAAGCTGGCCAGAGTTACTCAACAACAAAGAAAAGGCACTCAACACATGTTCAGAATTAACTCAGACATCTTCAGTCAAGCCTCTTATGGTGCTCGAGGCCTGGCTAACCCCTGCAGCTTCTGTTGCTTGTTCTCTTCAAGCAGAACAGAAAACGTTGACCGGGGATGCGTAGTGGTGAGCTCAGGCACAGTAACTGCTGTGATGTGTAATTTACTGGCAAGACAATGGCAAAATCCTGTTGCTTCCAGGAGCAGGAACACAAGAACAGAGACGAGGGGATCGTTAGGGCAGCAGGCGTTAACAAGCAGCTCAGCTTGTTCTTCTAGTTGGTTTAGCCACCCCCCTCCCTGGTCTCAGAAGCTGCTTCCACACAACAAACCAGAAGGCTGAGGGCACACACTGAGGGAGGGGGCACCTGAGGACTGGCCTTGGATTATACCAAAATGGCCCCCATTGCAGGAACTGTGCAGCTGTGGGCAAAGGGAGCCCAGATCTGTAATCTTTAGTAGTGTGGGATTGGCAAATATTAGTAAAGACTATGGATTAATCATAGCAATAATGGTGAGCTAGCAAGAGGCATAAGATGGATTCTTTGTGTTTTGAAGTGGCTGGTCTCTGTCTTTGGCCACCACCCCCCTTCTTCTCCCTAGCTGTACATGGAAAGAAAGAATGTCTATCCTTGAAGATAGATAACTGGACATTCCTGCCAGTATACGAACAGGGCAAAGCTAGAAACAAAGGGAGAATTATAAGTTCCACCCCTTCCCCCTTTTTGGAGAAGAGAGTTTGTGTAGAAAAGTAACCAGTTGTGGAATGAAGGAAGATGCTGCTATGGAGACCAAGAAAGGATGGTACATGATGTTGTCGCGAGACTGAACGGTGGACAATAGTCCAATGTAAAGGTATAAAAGTGATCAGGTGCCTTATTCTGAATGTGACTTTCGTTTCTCCAAAATGATGTCACAAGCCCTTAAAAGAAGCATGTGCTCCTTTGTTCTGTGGTACATTCTAAGCTCATTTTGTAAGCTGGTACCCTATATTTGCAAATATACTCTGTTACAACAGCCCTTGTCTGTCTCATCTCTCTTTTGCTCAGAAGATTGGAAGGGGCAAAGGGAAAGAGCACTTTTTTGTGCAACAGAACTCTGGCGACCCTAAGATGGGACTCTCCAGCGCATTCTATCTTTGGTTGCAGAGTATGGACTCAGCTGAAGACCTGGGATTAAGCGCGCACTTTCCCATTTTTGGGGATTTCTCTGGCTTTTTCAGCTGGCCCATAAAGCAACAGGCTGGGGCGCTGTGAGAGCCCTTTAGAGACAGTCAACGACTAAGCACCGCTCTCAGAGCGAAGGTGAGTGCCCCGGGGCTGGAGAAAACAAAAGCGCTTGAGAAAAATGCCGCCTCTGTAAATCCGATAGTTAGCCTCCTGAAGGAGCTGCGCGTGGGAGGTTCGAGCAATGGGAACTAGTGAAAGTAAGATTTCTAGGGGGAAAGCCCCTAGACTGTGTGGCTAAAAAAAACTGGGAAATGGTTGCGGGAGAACCTGAAGAGTCCAGTAGAAGAGCCACAGGAGTAGTTGTTCTTTTGGTCTACCTGACAGTGGCCAGTGTATGATATGTATCATGGGATACATTGGCCAGCAAGCTGGCTTAGTCAGGTAATAAATCTGTCTGGGACAGAATTCTGTTGAGTAAGTGGGGGATGCAAAATGGTTAGCTTCCTAGAGTGAAGCTGTGGTATTCCCCCTTGAGTCTTTGTAAAAGACTCCGGATTTTCAGGGGGACGCCCCTGATTGGTATGGTTAGAAGTAAAAAAATAATAATAATAATAATGGGGAAAAAAAGAGAAGAGGGAGAGAAAAGTCTGAAGCTGTTTGAGCTTGGAAAATACTGTCTGTTTTCATCTGTTAACGGTTTTGGCAGCTTTAGAGACATTAATGAGTTGGTCTCAAGAATTGTGGGTTAGTTGGTTTTCTTGGTAATTGTTACATGTTAAGTGTTGAATGTTTATTGTTACTCGTTTTGTGAATGAGTGAGAAGCGAGTGTGTTTGTCTCTGTCCACTGATAATGTTGAGAAAGAGAAAGCTAATTTGAAAAAGTGTTAAAAAAAAAGAAGAAGAAGAAGAAGCTTTTGCAGCCTAAAGGACTGTCTTTGTTAATGTGCCAAAGTTTTCTGATAAAGTTAGCTGTTTGGCAAATGGTTGGGTGTCTACGTAGAGATTTTTTTTCTCCATGGCACCTGCATGCTGTGAAGGCACTTTTGCCTTTTATCTTTGGTTTTGAGATACTGAATTTAAGTGCATTTGGGTTGGTTTGTATTATTTGTATTTGAATTGAATTGTTTGAAAACAAACTATGAAAAAGAAAAAAATTGGAAAAGGAATTGAGAGGAACCAGATTCCTTTAGAATGCATAGTAGAAAATTGGGAATCAGTAAGGAAAAAGTTCAGTGCCCCCCCCCTCCCCTTGACTGTTGAAATCTGATAGCCTATTGAAAGGGAAGGCAGTCAGAATATAACCTCTTAGGAGGATCTAAATGGCTAGTATGTGGTACTTTTGACCAGGATAATATCAGGGAACCATCAGATTACTGTTTGAAATCTAATATTATGGTTAAAATTCGATTATGGGGAGTTATGGTTAAAGATTGCACGAGAGATAACAGGACTCCTGGACAGGAGTTGGGAACCTGTTTCTTGGGCTTTGTTTAGGCAAACTGGATTATTTTGCCAGCTGTTTCTTTCCTCTCCTTACAAATGCTGATTTTTTTCCTTTGGAAAGCTGCCAGTTGCTCTCCTTGCTTTTTGGAGCTTCCTCCATGGCAGAGGGAGGAGGAGGGAAGAGGGGTGCTAGATAACTTTGTCATAGATCCAGAGGAGTTAGCCGTGTTAGTCTGTAGTAGTCTTAAAGGTGCTACTGGACTCTTTTGATTTAGATAACTTTGTGTGCGTTTATGCTTAAGTGTGAATTATGCTTAAGTGTGAATTAAATTTCAGTGCAAAAAAAAAAAAATGGTTAACTCCTTTGCACATCCAAGCACTCTGTAGTTTTATTTTACTTGCTGAGTGGAACAGGCTGTTTCTTTCTGCCTGAAACCACCTGCAATTGAACAAGGTAGCAAGCAGAAAATAATCAGAATGGTAGAATCAGTATTTTTTTTTTTAAAAAAAAGGGTTAAGTTAATGATTATAGATTATCAGGCTGAAACACTGGAAGAATAAATTTTAGCAGCAGTAACTCAACATTGGCGAGATATTACCATTAAGAGAGCCAAGCATGTACAACTCTTCTTTAGAATGGAGCAAGGGCAACAGAATGCAGAATGCTCCTGTGCCCTATCACAATCCTAAGAAGAAGGAAAAAAGGAGGGTAGTTGTTGTTTTTTTCTTTTGTCTTTTGGGCCATGGAATCCGGTTTTGTGCTAGGTTCTGTGTTGTGGTTCTCAAAATCGGGGTTTCTATCTTATGGTTTCTGTGGTCCTATGTGATGGCTAGATGCCTCTTTCTCTGTTTAGCGATACTCAGAGAATTTTAGTACATGTTTCTTAAGTAAAGATCCATGTGATTTTTTTGAATCCAATTATCTTAAGAGAGTTGAAATAGGAACACTGAAGGAGAAATGGTATGTTAAATTTTGTATAAGATAAAGGGAGGAAGAGAGAAGAACAGATTCATATATGAGTTAGAGTCAAAGAATTAGAGAAGGAAAAGTCAGAAAGTTAAGGTGTTGGAATGTAGGTAAGGAATTTAGATTAAAAAAAAAGGGAGAAGGAAAGGCTAAAATATTTTAAGAAGGATTTTTGTATGTGTTTTAAGTGGTATGCATTAAGTATTTAGGGAAGGTATGGAAAGGAATTTTAAGAGGGTTTCTTAAAGTTGTGTGGGATAAGATTTTTTAAAAGAAAAAGAGAGAGATTTTTTTTTGTAGTCTTTGTTCATTTGTCATTTCTTATCCAATGGTCTCGGTCCACTAGTTTTGGGCCATATGAGTGTCTAGGAAGAAAAAAAAAACAGGAATTTATTTCTTCCTATGATGTGAGCTTATTTTCTTTTTCTTTCCTTGGGACTATCATTTTGAAATTAATAAGTGAATACAATTATTCCAGCTTTGTTTACTGACGCTTTGATATTCCCTTCTGCATTGTTTAAGAAGGGCTGATCTGTTCTTTTCTTGTAAAGTGCCCTCCAGTGTTGGACAAAATCGAGAGGGTGCAGAGGAGAGTGACAAGAATGATCAGGGGTCTGGAGACTGAGCCCTACGAGGAAAGGCTGAGGGCCTTGGGAATGTTTAGTTTGGAGAAGAGGAGGTTGAGAGGGGACATGATTGCTCTCTTTGAATATTTGAAAGGCTGTCATTTGGAGAAGGGTAAGGAGCTGTTCCAGTTGGCAGCAGAGGGTAGGACGCGAAGCAATGGGCTTAAACTACATGCACAAAGGTACCGGCTGGATATTAGGAGAAACTTTTTCATGGTTAAAGTAGTTCAAAAGTGGAATCAGCTGCCTAGGGAGGTGGTGAGCTCCCCTTCACTGGCAATCTTCAAGAAGAGACTGGATGAATACTTGTCAGAGATGCTTTAGGCTAATCCTGCACTGGGCAGGGGGTTGGACTAGATGGTCTGTATGGCCCCTTCCAACTCTATGATTCTATAAACTTAGGTTTTCTCCTGTCAGGCTCAGGTTCTATATTTCATTTATGGTTGTAACCAGAGAGACTCCATCTTAATCTTTGTTTTAGTTGTGTTTAGTTATGTGCTTCTTGCAGGTGCCTGAATCAGTGCCAGGAGGAGAGAGACAAGAATGTTATCGCCTTCACGCCTTCTTGTTCGTCCTTGGAAAACTTTTACTTCTCACACTCCGGCCTTTTGTTTTAGGAATGGAGGGAAGGCTGGGGCCCGGTGGAAGGGCTTACCTTGTAACTATTTTTGTGTTAGTCATTTTTGATAATTCCACAGCTCAGCCAAGATCAAATGGTGCAATGTGGATTCCATCTGTATGTTTAACTATCATCATAAAAGCCCTTTTGAAATCAAAGGACTATTGTCTTCCTTGCAGATCAGATAGACTGCAGCTTTTGGCACACCACAGTCTAACATCTCCTTCCTAGCGCCTAATAGTTAAAAGAGATTATGACTGAAATCTCAAGTTGTCTCAACATATGTATGTAAGCTTAAAAGTTATAATGTTTTGCCTTTGTTAAGAAGCAACAACGTGCTGTCATGTTGGGTTATGGTTTAGAATTATATGGGTCCAGATAAATGTAAACAAATTTGATAGGAGTAAATCTGCTCAAGAAAAAGCAAATTCAACCTAGTATAAGTATCCAAGAAAGCAAGGCTATAGAATTAAAGGTGTTATGTATTGTATTACCTTCTCTCATCTGTAATCTGACCTGAAACTGAAATTTAAAGTATATTTTCAAAGATTCTTGGTATTGTTTTCCTAAACAATTAATCATGATTTTTGTGTTTAAAGATGTTTCTTTCAGGAGTGAAGAGACCACTAGTAAGCAGAAAAGACATGTAGTCATCTGGCTACCAAATTATTTATTTTGTTTTTGGATCTGATCTTTCAAAATCATTGTTGTTGTTGTTTTTATAGAGAGACAGCAAGTGACTCCATTCTTAAGCCGTCCTCGGTACATAACTTCATCCATGTTCATGAACCAGGTCCTGAAACCAGCATCAGCATGTGATTAACGTGGTGCACTAATGTGGGGGAATTGAAGTGGTAAGCTCACTCCTAACCAGAAAGACTGCATGGTAAAGATGTGATAAGACATGGGCCTCTCAATCCGATGTGTTTTCATGTCAATGCTCAGTAAAAAGAATAAAAGGAGAATGTGGCTTATTGCACTACAAACCCCCTCTGGGCTTTGGATGTTGACTTCTGGAAAAACAGGTCCTGAGAGAGAGAGAGAGAGAGACCCTCTTAGGGTGCTTGTATTCCAGTTCCCCCCTCCCAACTGTCCTGTTTATTTTTATTGGAGTCCTTGTAATCTCTAAAGGTTTTGTTTATCCTGACTAGCAGGAAGGGCCTAACAGGTAACTCACTTGTTTGTTCCTGCCAACGCATGCCCTCCTAGCCTCAAAAGGTATTCAGTTAGTTTTAAATTTCTAAGGATTATTATTGTTATTAATTATAGCTTGCACAGCGGTCTGCTCTCTCCTCATATCTTAAAATGCCTTACTTGGAAATTGTATTTTCTGTGGTCCTCCAGTTACTTTCTTGTATTTATTTTTAAGTAACTGTTGTTGTTGTTTTTTTGTGCTTACCTTAAATTGTTATTGTTGGAGTTAAGCTAACTTGATCCTGTGCTTAATCCAGTTCCAGCTGTATTTCCTCTGCATTAAAGATAAAAAAACCTAAGCTACCCATTTTCCAGTGTTTAGTTTCATGAATGTCATGGATGCTCTGATGTCAGATTCACAAGAAGGCAATCTACTGGTATTTCCACTCCCCTTTCAGGCCAAAGAGTAAGTTGTGTATGTGTTATTATCTATTTAGAAGATCTACATGAGGCCAGCACTCAGAAGAACTTTATTTAAAAGTAATACTCCTCAGGCCAAATGGACTTGGAGCTGCATTGATAACTTTAGAAAAATGTTTTACTGTGTGATTGGTTTTACAGATACAGCTCATCAGATTGAAAAAAAAAAAAAGGTGACCTGTTTCTTTTGCTAGATGGAATCCATGACTGGAAAGTCTATTGAAAGCTCTGAAGAGTTCAAATAGATGGCACTATGTATTATCCTGCCTGCCTACCTACACTCCTTAGTATCTATGCTTAGGAATGCACAAGTTGAGATACGTCTTCATTTTATGTTGGACTTCTTTCCCTATAGCCAAAGAATAGTATGATACTACAAGATATAAATGTTTTCCATGTTGGAAAGAACAATACCTGGCTCCTGGAAGAACAGCAGTACCTGATTAAAATCCTAACCATAAGCGAAGTCATCCCAGATGAACTATTTGAACTATTAGCCCTTCAGATGAGCACCACCTTTGTGGCTAATTGTCAATGTCTATTTATGATGTTGCCTTTTCTCTATATATATTGTCTTGTATGTCTATTCGGGATTGATATTGAATTTTTGGGCAATGCTTACATATGGTAATTATATTCTCTTGTATATATTTTATACTGTCTTGTAAAATATTAGTATCCGATACAGAATTTGTTCACCAGTATATAGAACACATGTGTCTATGTATAAGTGTCTTAATAATATAGAATGTTTCACTTGTGATAAGGAATCTCAAGAGAAACAAAGGGGGGATTTGTGGGATTGGCAAATATTAGTAAAGACTATGGATTAATCATAGCAATAATGGTGAGCTAGCAAGAGGCATAAGATGGATTCTTTGTGTTTTGAAGTGGCTGGTCTCTGTCTTTGGCCACCACCCCCCTTCTTCTCCCTAGCTGTACATGGAAAGAAAGAATGTCTATCCTTGAAGATAGATAACTGGACATTCCTGCCAGTATACGAACAGGGCAAAGCTAGAAACAAAGGGAGAATTATAAGTTCCACCCCTTCCCCCTTTTTGGAGAAGAGAGTTTGTGTAGAAAAGTAACCAGTTGTGGAATGAAGGAAGATGCTGCTATGGAGACCAAGAAAGGATGGTACATGATGTTGTCGCGAGACTGAACGGTGGACAATAGTCCAATGTAAAGGTATAAAAGTGATCAGGTGCCTTATTCTGAATGTGACTTTCGTTTCTCCAAAATGATGTCACAAGCCCTTAAAAGAAGCATGTGCTCCTTTGTTCTGTGGTACATTCTAAGCTCATTTTGTAAGCTGGTACCCTATATTTGCAAATATACTCTGTTACAACAGCCCTTGTCTGTCTCATCTCTCTTTTGCTCAGAAGATTGGAAGGGGCAAAGGGAAAGAGCACTTTTTTGTGCAACAGTAGGGTGGAAAAAATAACATGCCAAGAACGTTAGTTTCCATTTTTGAGTAATTAATTGTCCTGCATTTTTCCTAGACCCTCCCACTGCCAACCGCTACTGAGGTTTCTTTAGAGCTGTTTTCTTGGACCTTTTCCAGAAATCCCATACCTTTTAATTAGCCCAAGTCCTCAGCATAATTAAACTTGATACTAAGCCTTCAAAACAGAAAAAAAATTCCTCAAGACCCAGTTTGAAAACTGGGTAGTGTTTTTTTTAAAAAAATTATTTACTCTCTTTGCGAAGTTCCAACATAACTTTAAGAAATATAATAAAAACACTCATTAAGATGTTTAAGCCACCACAGAAAGAACACCCCAGCTTTGTCCAGAAACTCAACTATTTCTCAGGCAAAAAAATCTTAGATAACTTCCAGAAGTCAGATACTGGGTACTTCAAACTCCTAGATGAAGAAAGATCCGAAATTGGGGATCAGCCACCAAGAATTACCCCCCTCCCCCAAATGCTTCCATTATTCAAATTTGCCACACAGAAGATACCACTTCCTGAATTCTCAGGAAGACCGAGTTGAAATATGGGAGGAAATGATCTAGAAGGCACATTTGGCACAACACATTTAGGGCTTTATGGAAACAGCAGATCAACTTGTGCTTACACCACATCTCGGAGCCAGCATGCTGGAGCATTGGCCCATGGTCTTCCTAGCAGGTCACCTGCTGGAACAAAAGACCTCTTATCCTGCAGCAGCTGAACAGATCCCACAATCCACACATGAAGTTACGAAAGCACAATGGATGGTCACGGCGTATGATCCCAAAAGGAAGATTCACAGCTTGGAACCAGATGCCGGCTGGATGGAGACCTCCCTGGGGGTCATCTTAAAAGTCTCCAATGATGAATACCAGCCAGCAGTATGAAACCCCCTTTCTACCTCCCCTTTTGAACATAACTGAAGCTGGAGCTCTTGGCTTCCGCAAAGAGAGAAGTAGGTTTTCCACAGCGAGAGCTTGGGGATGGTGCTGGCATGTCATTCCGAGGGCATTCATAAGAAGTGACAGAGCTTTGGCCCAGCCATGCAGCAGTAACATACCTGGACAGGCCACTTGACAAAGAAATTTGGCAAGTGCACAGGCAATTTTAAAACCCCACCTGCGCCCTGGAACAGCCGATCCACACCGTTGCCTTTCTGAGAAGCAGACGGAAGCAACCGGCACCTTTGACAGCCGAGAATTAATTCTTCTGGAAAGTGTGTGACCTGATGAGTCCCATGATGCAACTGGGCAGTTCTTCTGATGGATGACGTGAGCCCGTCTCTTTCAGCTTCTGAGGGTCTTGGCACCGAGCCTGTCTCAGCCCCCGTGATGCCTCCTCCCCACCCAGTGTCCTGGGTGACATAGCTTATTTCCCACTGGATAGACGTCATGTCAGGAGGAAAAAATATGCCTTGGTCCAAACCACTAATTGTCTTTTGTCTGGAGAAGTGTTCCGACTGCAACAGAACTTTGGAGGCTCATTCACTTCTCTGTCACATTTGAGTAACTCCATTGGTACACTGGATGTGACTGAGAGGGCTGGCTGCCCGGATCAATATTTCCCCTCAAAAGCCCCAGAGAAACTACAGAGCAGTGGCACCTAAAATGTGGGACATTTTCAAAAGCTCTTGCTCTCTGTGCCAAATGGCATTCTGCTTTTGAAAGGGCCCTGCTGGGATAAGCCTGTTGCTTCAAGGCACACCTGGGTAAAGTCTTGTTGGCATGTATTGTCGAAGGCTTTCACGGCCGGAGAACGATGGCTGTTGCGGGTTTTCCGGGCTGTATTGCCATGGTCTTGGCTTGTTGGCATCTTTTTGAGTCATTCATTTTTATTATTATTTCATCTTGAAAAGCACCTCAGAACATTTTACCAAAGAGCATACCAGTTTGGTAAAAAAGTAAAATTGAACTGTTAAGGCAGTACGATTAGTTTTCAAAATCACAGGAGTTTTGTTATCTCCCTCCTCTCCCAACACTAAAACACAACACAACCCAAAATTTGGAATATTGTAAACATTGAAATCAGGAGAATGTTATCCCCTCCCCCCCGACACACACGCACACACACCATGCGTGCCCCTCTCCTACCCCTTCTGGCATCACCTCTAGCTTACAAGCCACCTTCTGGCTGAGTATCAGCAGGCAGGTTTTTCCCTTGTCTTCCTGCTTCAAGCTCATCTTGAAAAAAACTTTTTGCATCCCTTTCTTTGCAAACCTGGTGGGACATTCCAGAATGTAAGAGGAAGGCCCAGAAGACAATGTTTTCCAGGCAGCTCTTCCAAGAGCCAAGCTACACGTGACGCCTGACACAGGTTGGACACTTGTCAGCTTCCCTCAAGTTTTGATGGGAAATGTAGGCGTCCTGGTCTTGCAGCTGTAATGGAGAGCCAAGCTGGAAAACCAGGACGCCTCAGAGGACCCCGCAGTACAGAGAGAGTTGGGGAAACAGAAAAGAGTGCCATCTGCCGGCTGTCAAGAATATCTCGTTTAATCTCCCAATTAGCGTCTTGTGAAAGGATTTTGGATGAAGCCTCTCCGAACCGTAATTGCGCTCAGAGGTGTGAGAGGTTGCTAAGCAAGGCTCCGCTCTTGCTGATTTCTCACATGCTACTTAAAAGTGTTTTTGAGCCTCCCCCCTGCGGTGTAAAAGACAGCAATGAAGTTTTGTATCAGGTTTCTAAATGGATTTGTGTCGTGAAGGAAGATGGAGTTACAATCACATTTCAGACTGCCTGCAGTTTGCGAGCCACTTGCAAACATAGGAGTTCGGCACAGGAACAGACTAACTGCCCTCCTGTCTGGTCTGAGGGTTAGACTAACTCAGCATTGTCTACTCGGGGGGGGGGAGCAGCTCTCCGGGTTCCAAGGCAGAGACATGTGTTCCCCTAATGCTAGCTACCTTTACCTGGTATCTGAAGAAGTGAGCTGTGGCTCAGGAAAGCTCATCCCCTACCACTAACTTTGTTAGGCCGAATCCACACGTCTCAAGTTTTCCGCTTTCCCCCCGCCCATTATTCGCTTCTCAGAGGGCTGTTCACATACTCGTACCTCAATCCCGCCATTCTCTCGTGTCTTTCGCGTTGCGCCTCAGACGAATTTGTCATGCGTTCAAACGCTTCTCTTGCGCGGTTCTCACCGTGGATGTGGACAAATAGAAGCGTTTCACAAGGAGACCCCCCCCCCTTCAAACCACCCCTCTTCCGTGTTTGCAGCCTTTCCGGAACACCGTCCCTCTTTGCCGTGCAGTTATCAAGCTTTCCCACTCTCTCCGCAGCATGCCTGCCTACAGGAATGGCTACAGGAACTGCCCAGCCTGCTTGGCCATGTGCCAGATGTAGGATTTTGGCCCAACCCCTCCATCGCCACAGTCAAATGAATATTATTTTTTTTCCAGTTGAATAAAGCTGTCTATGTGCCTTGTAACATACTTCTCCTTCGGGCAAAACAAACAAAAAGAGAGATTTCACCTGGGGAGGGGCTCTGTGAGCCAGCAGCTTCTGATGTCAACCTTAATGTTTCCCTTTGGGCATCTTGAGGACTTTATGACCCAAAAGCCCCCAAAGAGAATGCTTGCTCTGCAACTGGAGCAGTTCCGTCCCCACCTGTTCGAGGGCGGAAGGTCCAGCACTGAAACAAATTCCCAGCACACGAAACCTTCCAGCAGGTATGTTGCACAATACAAAGAGAATATATTTGCAGCATAAGAAAGAGCAGGACACCCCAATATGTGTGGCTTTCCCGCTGACTGTTATAAACTTGCAATAGAGCTGTAAGAATGTAGCATGCAGGGCTGAGATGCAGGTTTTCCTCCGCTTTCCATGCCATGTGCACGATGCAGCAGGGGAAAACCTAGAGGAAATCTGCTGTTATGGGGTAAAAAGGCTGGATGGATCTCCATTCCCAGTGTTGTTGGCAAGGAAAGTCAGTCTGGGACCCAAGACGGATATGTGAGCCGCACTTTCTCAATGAGGAAATTAATCATCTAAACCACGCACTTCAGGCAAATGGCTACTCCAGAAATGAAATCCGAAGAGCAATCAAACCCAGGATGAATCAAACAACCAAAGAAAAACAGTCTCCCACAGGAAAAGTGTTTTTGCCATATATCAAAGGAATTACTGATCAGATGGGAAAGCTTATGAAAAAGCATAACCTTCAAGCAGTATTCAGACCCACCCGAAAAATACAACAGATGCTACGATCAGCAAAAGACAGTAGAGACCCCCTCACCTCTGCAGGAGTATACCGTATACCCTGCAGCTGTGGACAAGTTTACATCGGGACCACAAAGCGTAGCATCCAGACAAGAATAAAAGAACATGAAAGACACTGCAGACTTGGACAACCTGAAAAATCAGCAGTGGCTGAACATAGCCTAACTCAAACAGGGCACAGTATCTTATTCCAGGACACCAAAATACTGGACAACACTTCCAACTACTTTGTCAGACTGCACAGGGAAGCCATTGAAATTCACAAGCATAAGCAAAACTTCAACAGGAAAGAAGAAACCTTAAGAATGAACCGAGCATGGTTGCCAGTTCTGAAAAACACCAGGCTAACAAAACATTCTATCCCTGACAATAGCCCTGCAGAGAAGATTAGCACATCAAGTACCAATCCATATGCAAAAGAACCTCCTCAGGATACAGTGAAGCCTCCCGCCATTAGCATTCCACACCCTGGGAAAAACTTACAGGATGACTCAGCTCAACCCCACCCCTCCTGAGTAGATACAAATGACCTACATCTTTTCCACACTGTGACACTGAGAGATCTCTGTCTTTTGGTGCTACACCTCTGAAGATGCCAGCCACAGCTGCTGGCGAAACGTCAGGAACTACAATGCCAAGACCACGGCAATACAGCCCGGAAAACCTACAACAACCATCTGGGACCCATTGCCTGAGCAACCTGAGGGGTCAGTTGGGGTGGCGATATTTCAGAGGTGCCACCAAAGTGCTGTGTTGTCCAACATACGCTTCCTGGAGCACAGGCATGCCAGTTCGTTAGCCAGGGAGAAAAAGACAAAATGTTGTACCTGCAAGGCTTCAGACATGTCCAAGCAGGCATTTCGTAGGCTCCCTGTTGGAGCTATATTTATATAGCACCAACAGTGCACAAAATGGCAAATTTGTAAGCCTAACAGACAGATCGCTGCCCTGAGACAAGCTACATTTAGACTGGGGATGGGGGGGGGATGAGCACAAGGAAGTAAGAAAGGGAGGAATCAGAGAAGAATTTGAACAACGGCAGTGAGATCTTCTGAAGTTTCATTTCATTGGGGGACGAGGCTGGAAGGACCAAGCAAGAGACAACGATGACGACAACAAGGTACACCCTGAGGAAGGGCTGAAAGAAGAGAGAGAGAGAGGGTGCCCTGGCAATGTTCGGGGAGGGATTTCCAGGCAGAAGGGGAAGTGGGGCGAAATGGGTGGAGCTGTTTAAGAAATAAGGAGACTTGCAAAGGCCAAGGTACTAAGGAAAGGTTCAGGGGCAAAAACCTCCTGGGAAATAGGAGCAGAAAGAGAGGGTAAGGCAAGGTGACCAAGGGGATTTGCGCTGGGTGTGAAGCAATATCAGGGACTCTGCTGCTTAGGTCACACCTGAAACTTCTCGGCAACTAAAATCTCTGCCCAACATCCTTCTCTGGGCTTCTCAGGCTGCCTTCTGAAGGTAGGTAAGTAGTGACTGGAGGAAGGGGCTTTGTGGTGGGGGTACCCCAATTATAGAACATCCCCGCCCCCCAAGCACACAAAGATTAGCTCAGTGCTACCAGTAACATTTTTTATGCCTTCTTGAAGTCCATCCTGTTTTCCTGTGCAATTATTTCCATTTGGGGGCTATTGGGTTTTGAAATCTCTGATTGGTTATATCATAGCTGTTTTTATACTGGACGCACAGATTTGTATTGAGTTCAATTTTTAGGTGTTTTGAATACTTCAGAAACTAGAAAAGTATGATTAAAAAATCTCTTCAATAAATAAAGATTCAGGAAAACAAGTTAAGCAGCCATCCCAAAATCTGTTCCATCCTGACCCCAAGTTCAATGTTTTATTATTTAAAATATGCATAACATTTGAAACTGTAAAATTGTGGTGTGATCCCGTCTGCCATTCAGTGCAAAATATTTCTATCAAAGAGTTCTTGGAAGATAAAAAGCTCCAGGCCTGGACCTCTGGCAAAATATAAAAATACCCTTTTAGTTGTGTCTATTTTTACTTTGCTTTTTGACAAGATGCAAAACAAATTCGTACTAAATCAAGACATCAAAAGATTCGGTAGGGCATAAACATCAGGAATGCTGTTGTGTAACCTAAGGAAATGCAAGCATATATGCATATCGGGTGGGTGGGAAACGTTGGGAGAAGAAGCAAGAATAAACATTGTTTAAAAATGTATAAGCACAGAAGGAATATTTTTTTTCAAGAGGGGAAAGAAACCAAATTACAAAAGAAAAATGTAATCTAATCTTGGCGTGAAAAGAAACTAGGACAGTGTGTGTTTTTTCCAAATTCAAAATAAATAAGAAAAAATAGCAGAAGCAACGATACAGGGTGAAAAACAGACAAAGCCGTTGTGAGGCCTGGCACCTTCAGCCAAGAGATGAAACTAAGATCTGTTTCATACGAGCTCTTTAAACCCACTTTGGCTTCTGAGGGCAAATGGATTTTTTAAAAGGTTTCACAGACCTTAAGGATAAAAAGCAACACAGAAAAAGAACACCAGAGCAAAACAGATTTGGAGAAACCTGGGTAAAACTATCACTAACCATGGGGGAACAAAGTTTTATCCTTAAGCGGTGTGAAACCTTAAAAAAATCAGTTTGCCATCAGAAGCCAGAGTGAGTTAAAGAGCCTGTATGAAAAGAGACTGAACTTGGATGGAAATTCTCTTTTCTAAATGTCTAATGGTGTTAGACATCCTCAGTTTTCCCAGTTTCCATCTAGGCCCAAGCTTTACCAGTAAAGGGCTTTCCTTGCCCAAGAGGGCCAGCTGGAGCACCCCCTCCCCGCTGGCCATCCCACCCACCCACACGAGCGTGCCCCAACCACTGGCAATGGCTGGTCAGGTGGCTCAAGGTTCCCTTACCTAGCAAATACAGCTACAGAAAGGAGGGAGCGGTCGAACCATTGTGCACTCTGTTGGGCTGTATTCTGCTGAGCTCCCTCCCCTTTCCAAAGCCTGCACTCTCCAAACTCCACATCTAAAATCTCCAGGATCTCCCAGCCCCAAGTTCACAGCCCTGCCCTGCATTTTGCTATTACTCAAAATCTAGATGTTCAAATGTGATACATGAATTAACATTTTAACCTTGAATGGATCTCCACAGACTGGCTCAGTGTTGCGACAGAACTCTGAAAAGGTACTCCGCATTCGTAATTAAACACAAATGTAGAACCGGCCCCTGAACAAACAAACAATATGATCTGAACGTTCTGAAGACAGCCTGAAGCAGCAATCTACTTGCCGGATTCCTGTCCCTGAAGATGGGAAGGGGGAGACGGCAAGGCCCTGTCCTAACAGAATCTAATAATGATCAAGTTCTCCAGCCAAAGGGGGCTTTGAGGCGATCTAGCCCAACCTGCTGCTCCATCCAGGAAATCTACAACTAAATCTGTGCAGCCTCTGCTTGGAGACCCTCAGTATGGGGAAACACCCACCACCCCACAGACCTCATTCCACTGTCTCACCCATAGCAAGTTCTTCTCCTCCCCACCCTTCTGCCCATCAGACCCAGCTTTGCTTTCTGGAGCAGAAGGAGACAAATCTGTGCAGCCTCTTCCGTGTGAAGGCTCCCCTGTTATTTGACAAGTGTGCTAGCCTCCCTCCTCTGCCTTCTCTCCTCCAAGCTAAACATATCCAGCTCCTTCTACCTTTCCTCACAGAACTTGTTCTCCAGGCTCCTGACTATTATTCTTAATAATTTTATTCATACGGCGCTGTCAGATTACGAGGCTGTTTACCAAGCTTCATAAGGAAAAGAGGCAACAGTTCCTACCACTAGACGATTAAGAGCTTTGAGACAAACAATCTCCTTATCCCCACCATAGTTTTGACTTAATCCCAATGAGAGCGAAGGAATCTTGTAATCCAGGAGAGGTTAGTCCGTGGCAGCAAAAACAAAAAGAGTCCCGTGACACCTTAAAGACCAACAAGATTTTATCCAATGTAGATTCTGTTTCTTTATTTAAATCATTTATTGGCTGCCTTTCTTCCAAAAGTGCCCAGAGTGGCTTGCAGTATAAAATACAGACAGCATAAACATATTTAAAAACACAGTTAAAGTACATTAAAAAGCTGTCTCAAACAGGGCTTTTTTTCAGCTGGAACGCAGTGGAACGGAGTTCCAGCACCTCTTGAAAATGGTCACATGGCCGGTGGCCCCGCCCCCTGATCTCCAGACAGAGGGGAGTTGAGATTGCCCTCTGTGCCACTCAGCAGCGTGGAGGGCAATCTCAACTCCCCTCTGTCTGGAGATCGGGGGGCGGGGCCACCAGCCATGTGACCATTTTCTCCGAGGGCAACCCACTGAGTTCTGCCACCTCTTTTCCCAGAAAAAAAGCCCTGGTCTCAAATAAGTAGCAAGATTTGAGTCCAGTGGCAACTTAGAGACCAACAAGATTTTCAGAGTGTAAGCTTTTGAGAGTCACAGCTCCCTTTTTCAGGTACAGGGATTTGATAAGTGTGAGCACATCTCTCCTCTGTCTTCTCTTCTCCTGTATCTTGTTGGTCTCTAAGGTGCCAGTGGACTGAAATCCTGCCCTTCTATTGCAGACCAACATAACTATCTTCCCAAGACTGTCCTAAATAAAACAGCCTTCAGCTGCCTCCTGAAGCTACTGAGTGAGGGGCCAGGAGTAGAGATGGGCATGAACCACAAAAAAACCGAATCATGCAGTTTGTGGGTTTCCACGAACCAGGAAGCGCAAACTCCCACGAACTGGGGCAAGTTTGCGAACCAGTTCGTGGTTCATGGGGTTTAAATGCCCCTTTTCAGCTGCCTAGCAACAGGGAAAGGGGCCTTTGATTGTTTAAACGGCCCTTTCCTGCGGCTTGCAAGCAGCAGGTCCCTTTAAACTATCAGCTGGCAGGCGGGGGGAATCCTCCCCACTGCCTGCCAGCTGATAATTTAAAGGGACCTGCTGCTTGCAAGCGGCAGAGCCCTTTAAACGGCTGGTTCGTGGGTTTGGGGGGGGGTTGTATTCCAGTTCGTGCCCATCTCTAGCCAGGAGCACTCCCTGGGGAGATTGTCCCACAATCATGGGGCTGCCACAGAAAAGGCCCTCTTCACTGTACCCACCAACAAAGCTTCTTTGGTTGAGGGAACAATCAGGGGGACTTTAAAGGATAGTTTCATGGACAGAGCCCCCCAAGGGTAAAACTGCACTGAGCAAGCACTCAGAGGCCCACCAGCCACGGTCCTCTCCCAGGATCTCGTTAACATCCCGTTTTCTTTCCACATGGGCCTCATGCCTTCCTTCTCCTATACATCAACATCATAGGGTTGAAAACTCTGGGTTCGGACATTCCTGGAGTTGTCGGGTTACACTTGGGTTTCTGCCATAGAGTCCATAAGGCCATAGTCCACCCTCCAAAGCAGCTATTTTCTCCAGCGGTATTAATCTCCATAGTATAGAAAGAACCCCGTGGCGCAGAGTGGTAAGCTGCAATACTGCAGCCCAAGCTCTGCTCATGACCTGAGTTCGATCCTGGCGGAAGCTGCATTCAAACAGCTGGCTCAAGGTTGACTCAGCCTTCCATCCTTCCGAGGTCGGTAAAATGAGTACCCAGTTTCCTGGGGGGAAAGTGTAGATGACTGGGGAAGACAGTGGCAGACCACCCCGTAACAAAAAGAAAATGTCATGATGCAACATCCCCCTGTGGGTCAGTAATGACTCAGTGCTTGCACAGAGGACTACCTTTACCTAGTATGGAAATAATTTGTAATTCCGGGAGATCTTCAGGCCCCCACCTAGAGGCTGGCAACCCTAATGCATATCTAAAACACATAGCAGAACAGCAATTGAGTGGCCTGGCCTGGCTTATGCCTTCCATGGGCACATTTCCAAAATCAGAGAGATCAGCCATAGTGGTTGCAGGGTTTGAGTCTTCTCTTGGGGTGGCTGTTTCCAACAGCTCCTCGCGGTTTGGGGTGGGGGGTTGCCTTCAGCTCAGGCCCCGTCAACACCAAGCAACGCTGCTGCAGCTGATCCCGCTGCCCTGCTGCTCTGAAAGGCCAGTGATTTACAAAGAGCAATATCTACTAACATGCACATTCTCCACATGTAATTGTGCATGCTTCCAATGCCTGAACAGCAGTGACCAAATTGCCAAGAATGGACCGAGCATGGAGCCATTGTAAGGTGGCAGCGGTGAAAGCAGCAGCAGGGCTGCAAAGACGTAGACCTTTCACTTGTGTTTGGGGCTGGAGATTTGGCTCACGCTTGCAGCTAGGAACTGGCACCACACAGGGGGATGCAGGAGGAATGAGAGCAAAAGCATCCCTTCAAAGGGCAGCAGCACCAGACCCGGCTTCTTAGAGCCCCTTGGCCGATCCAGGCTCCAGGACCCCCTCCCCTCAGGTCTCCTGCTCTCAGCGGCTGTGCAGGCGCATCTTGCTGATCTTGTTCTTGAGGTTTTTCTAGTAAAAACCTCAAGAACTTTTCTAGTAAAAAGACACTGACTGGCTTTTGTGTGCACAAGGCAACGTATGATGTGCATTTTTCAAAACCTCTCTCAACCTCCCAGGGTGCTAGGGTTGTTTGTCACAGGCCTGGGAGCCCAGTCCTCAGAGACAGCCCTCGACTCACACAAAGCCGTGATTGGGAAGCCAATCGGAGCTGAACATGCCATCCAGGTCCCCAGGCAGGGAGCAGTTTTTGCTTCACAAAACTGGCATCTGTTTGAGCTTAGCTGGGAAGGAGTCCCCGAAGATGTGTTTCTTGGAGAGCTGCTGAGGGTTTGTTGAAATAGCCTCCCAACTGTGGAACATAATGCCAGGACTGGGGAGGAAAGCCATACTGACCCTCTTGCTCTGCACTTGGCTCTAAACTCGGGCTCTGAAGGAATCAAACTGCCTGTCGCTCTGCCTAAGAGTTCTTCCAGGATTGGCAAATATTGGCAGCCAGGGTAAGTTTTCAGCAAGGTGCATGGGGTGGCATTTGTTTTGCAAAGTCCTTCTTTGGAGTCACTGCAAGAGGAATCCTGTCCACGCAACAAGGCTTTCCTAAATCCCCCTCCTCTTGTGTCGACCAAAACATTGCTCCGGAGTGCTGGGGGATCCTGCAGAATGGTGTGAGATGCCATGTTGGGAGTGCTTGGGAAGGGGAGGAAGAAATCAGCAGAGAGGGGAGTCCTCTGATTCTGTGAGTTGAAGCTCCTTATCGTCCGTAAAGACACACCCACCCACCCAACAAAGAGACATGGGTGCAAAGAAAAAATGGCAAAAGGCGCTCAGTGTAGCTTCTAAGCTATGCGATCATTCTGTATACGACTTAGTACTCCTATTGTGAAGAAGGGAGGTGTGGTTCACGAAAGCTCACACCCTACCACAAATTGTGTTCGTCTTATAGGTGCTACTGGACTCTTGCTCTTTTCTATTGCTACAGACAGACTAGCATGGCTGCCCATCTTGACCTACTCCTGTTCTGCTCTTCACAATATATATCAATATGCAAATACACGATGCACCAAACAATCTGTGTCTGGGTTCCCTGTAAATTGACTCTTCCCTTATCTACCTGTAAATGTTTGTTACATGAGAAGGGAGGGCAGTAAAACATTAAAGGCTACGAGATGGGAATCTATGAAATCCTATAAGCTTAAAGTGCAAACGAGATCAGAATGGAAACCGTTCACACTTTGTGACAGTGCGGTCCCCTTGTTTGGCTATTCTGGTTCATGCATTTCCTGGCAGCATTTATATCCTGTCTTATCTCCTTAGACTCAAAGCTGCTAACAAACCAGCAACAAGTTGCAAACACATTAAAACATTACAGCCGTCCGTCAAGAAAAGGAAAACACCTCTCAGTAATCGGCTATAGTGGAAGAGAAACCCACAGACTCAATTAAGACCAACTTTATTAATAAAACCTAGTCTGGCAGGATCATACTGGTATCTGAAACTATTTTGCTGAAGAGAGATTTGGGCCAACGGATCAATAGCAGGAACATAAGCACTTTGCAGATAGAGTGCTGAGAACCTCAGAGACTTGGTATTTCCAAATATCTGTCATGAAAGGAATAATCAGGAAGAGACGTATGACCACGACGTATCTAGTGAGAGCTGCTGTAGCACAGTGGTTAAGTGGTTGGGCTGTGAATCAGCACTCTGCTGGTTTGAATCCCACTCCTGCCATGCGCTCAGCAGGTGGCCTTGGGTGAGCCCCTCCTCTCGGCCCAGCTGCCCAGCTGTACTGTGGGGATAATAATAGCACTGGCTTTGTTCACCGCTTGGAGCATGGCACTAATCTGTCTAGAAAAGCGGTATATAAATGCAGTTGTTGTTAATATTAACAGTGGAGCCCTAGCTGGGTAGCCATGCTAGTCTGTGGTAGAAGACCAAGATTCGAAGCCTTTGAGAGTCAAGCTTTCTTCATCAGATACCCCTGCGTAGCCCCAGTAACCAACTCAGAGAGAGATGCTAGAGGGGCCGATGATGCTTGCATGCAACTCCGTATCTCGAGGATGGCCTGGAGAGCTCCAGAGGGAAGAGGGGTGGGTGGGCTTGGGGAAGGCAAACAAAGGTCAAGCCAGGGGGAAAGGTGCCGGAAGGAAGGAAGCAAGGGGAGCCAAAGAGAGAAAGGGACAGGCCAGGGGACAGGCTAAATAGGGAGCAGGGGGATAAAAGGCTTGTGTCTCCTTACAGGTTATAAGGTGACCTTGAAGCATGGGACATAAAATCAGTTTAAAGTAATGGGGAAATAGGCTAGGTTCCCCCCAATATAACTTGGGAGGCAGACCTTTACCCAGACACGGAGCTACTTACTAGGAACCTCAGACCTCTACTGTCAGCGTCCACAGTAGATTAAAACCACCACGTGGTAGGACCCCACCAAGACCTCCAGCCACCCACTAACTCCTAGGCAACCTGCCAGAGGTGCACCTGTTCCCCAGACTCACTGAGACACCTTTGGGTTGGGACTGATGTGTGGTGGCAAAAGGCAGGCGTGGAAGTGCTTGAAATAAAATCAAGAAGAGCTGCTCTTTCAACATGATTGTCTCAGTGGCACTTTGAGGAAACCTGTGATCAAGAACGGCAGCTTCCTGCCCCCGCACTTTAGGGAGAGGCCGAGCTATTCATCTAAATCACATTTAATTTCATGTGCTGCATCTTCTTCAAGTTCAACAAAGGTTCAAAGAGTTCGGAGTATGAAAAAGATGGATGCGTTTGGTTTAGACCCTCCAGGAAAGATCTAGGATGGGTGTATATTGTCACAGCTCCTGGCCAGCCATTTCCTTGCTTGGAGGATTGTTGCTTAATAGTCCCAGAGGGAGCTAATGGTTAGGACACGGTTGTCTGATAGCTCCCTGGAGAAGGTAACACCCCTTCATTTGACCGGAGGAGGCAGAACGACAGCAGAAAAAGGGCAGTTTGTAGTTTTGAAAGCAGAGGAGAGAGAGAGAGAGAGAAAGAAGGTTTGTTTTTTTTCTGGAGCAGGCAGGCTGGAACAGTCGCCAGAGGTGCTCTCTTGGAATCGGATGGCAAATTGGCAGCTGTTGTCTCAGCTTGTAGGAGAGCATTTGCCTCTGCTTTGCACTTTCTAAATAAAACAAAGGAACCACAAGTCTCCCATAGAATCTCATTCAGAGGACTTGGAACCGAGTGAGCAGCCTCTACAGCTGGGAAGCACTACACAGGAGCCATACTTTGCTCCAGGGCTTTTTTCCTGGGAAAAGAGGCGGTGGAACTCAATGGTGGAACTCAGGATTGCACAATGACGTCACTTTGGGTCAGCTGGAACAAGGGGAGAGTTTTTTAAAGTTTAAATTGCCCTCAGCGAAAATGGTCACATGGCCGGTGGCCCTGCCCCCTGATCTCCAGACAGAGGGGAGTTCAGATTGCCCTCCGTGCCAGTGGCAATCTAAACTCCCCTCTGTCTGGAGATTGGGGGGGGGGGGCACCGGCCATGTGACCATTTTCAAGAGGTGCCAGAACTCCGTTCCACCGCGTTCCCGCTGAAAAAAAGCCCTACTTTGCTCCCACTTTGGAAAATCAAACCCTCACCCTCCACACACCCTGCCTCACCTAAAAAAGAGGTCTGCCAGAGAACCAAGCTGCATACCGGAGAGAGTGGTTGGGTTTGCTTCTCTGGCAGCCAAGCAGATAAATAGAGCAAAGGAAACATAATGAGCAGTTGGGCATTAGTAGTGAGAACAGGATGGGGAAAGCATATCTCAGATTTGTAGGTTGACATACTTCTTTATGACTTTCCAAACTGAATAACTTCAAATAATCTTTGTTATGCTAAGGGATATCAAATAGGCCTTTAGATATCAAGCTAGCCTTCAGTTCACCATTCTGACCCAAACCCTAGAAAAGCAGATCTCTTATCAGGGAGCACAATGCAATAAAGCTGGCAGTGCATAGCCATCTGTTCCAACTGTTGCCCTGTGATGGAGAAATGGATGTTTGTCTAGCCTTATGGTGCCATCATAAAACCAGGTCTGTGGGCAAGGTGCTTAGGTGCAGCCTGGCTATGGAGTCTGGGAGGGATGGTCCTCTCTTTCAAGGAGGGAGGGGGCATCTGGCCTCTCTGAGGAGAGTGTTTTAAAGATTCTGCAGTCTTTTATGGTGTGTGGTTCATCTGCAATGGAGAAAGGGGGGAGTAGAGGAGGCTTGCCCCTACTCCCAGAGTATCTTCCAAGAATGGCAACCATCCTCATGGATGGTAAGATGTCTTTGTAACTTACAAGTGCCGTAGCTAGACATTAATCATTTCCTTTTCCTTCTTTAGTGTGTTATATCTTCCTAGATACTGTGTGCTCTCGGTTTTTATATCCTAATGTAATCCAATAATGATGACCTTTCTTTGGTTAAGAACAAGCTGTGTTAAAAAGGCGTCCTTACCTACTGGCCTACGGTTCAGCAATTTGCTAGTACTTTGTGCATGTTCAGAGGTTCACCAGTGTTGAAACAGCAGGTGTGGGCTGGAACTTAAAATGTTTGATGGTGGCAGCGAACAAAGGGATTATGACTAGGAAGGAGTGAGCAGCCCCCCCTCCCTGAAATAATCTGAAAAGAGAGAGCTGAGAGTGTCACAGGATTCAACAAGCGGGCTCAGTGCTTGAGTTCTGCAGGGAATACAGCTGAAGTTGGTTCCCAGTTCCTTATTTGCAGGTCCTAGTTCCTTATTCATAAATCCAAACACCAGTTTGGTGTAGTGATTAAGAGCGCGGGAGTCTAATCTGGAGAGCCGGGATTGATTCCCCACTCCTCCGCTTGAAGCCAGCTGGGTGACCTTGGGCTAGTCACGGCTCTCTGGAGCTCTCTCAGCCCCACCCACCTCACAGGGGGATTGTGGTGGGGATAATAACAACATACTTTGTAAAACTGCTCTGAGTGGGCATTAAGTTGTCCTGAAGGGCGGTATATAAATCGAATGTTGTTATTATTATTATTAAAAATATTGAAGAAACTGGAACAGCTCTGCACCCCCAAATAACATTTGGAGCAGCACATATCATATGTTTCCATGTTCAGGGGACTCTGCCCTCCAAGTGGACCTATGCTGGGTCCTGCTCCAAAGCCCAGTTCTTGTGCTAACTGTTTCAAAGTAGGTTGCCCCCAGGACAAATGCATAGGCAGAAAGGAGGTAAGCTCCGCCCCAAAACCACCTTTGGATCTCCCCGAATCACTCCAGAGACTGTCTCCTACAAGAAGTGCTAGTGCTCTATCCAAATACTGGGTCTGGCACAAAGAGCTTCTATTTTGGCTGCCCCCGAGAAGTTTGTATTGGGGAAAAGATGTTAATAAGGAACTGGAATGGCTCCATGTCCTTTGGACTCCTAATTAAGTCTCTGGGTAGACTTCAAAGGAAGACCTATGTACGGTGCATTACAGTAGCCACGTTTTGATGTCACCACGGCCTAGATCCAAGTAGCCAGATTCGCTGTGTCAAGGTACACCCTGCCTTTCTCCCCACTAGGAACCCAAAGCGGCTGTCCTCCGTGCTATACTCACAACAACCCTGTGAGGTGGATTAGGCTGAGCTTGTATGATTGGCCCAAAGCCACTGGAGCAAGAAGCAGCGTAGGTCCAAACACTAGTTCTGGCCCCCCAAAATAACTTGTGATGCAGCCAGATTCCCAGATTCCATTGTCCTGCATATAAACTTTGGACCAGCACCTCCCTCAGTTTAACATTAACCTTACTTATTGCTTTCTGCAAAACTCTGTTATCTCGAAAGCTATTCAGTCCTTTACATTTTTCAAAAAAGTTAATATTACATTTTGATCACTAGTGTGGTGTTTATCTAGTAATACTCAGTTCTGGTTGATTCCTGGGAAGATATCGGGAGCTGCAAACTTTGAAAAATGCTACAAAAGTCCTATCCATACTGCTTTGATCCAAAGTGTAGCATTCACAGGCCAGTGGCAAAATGGTGTTCGGGGCTTTTAACTACCAGGACAGCACGACTGACATCAAGAGGCTTAGCAGCAGACATGGATGGATGGGTTGCATTCTTCATTTTTCTGTTGATTTTACGAGGAAGTAAACAGAATTATCAGGATTTTTTTCTCCACGTGGCTTGTGTGTGTGATCTTGCATTCTGTGGAACACCCCTCACCTGCTGCAGGTGCCTCTCAACAGCATGCAGAGCAAAGGGACGTTTGGGCCGGGATAGCTGGCTGGAATGGCCGTTGTTTCATCTGGCATCATTTTGCCCCCCTCCAACTTTTCAAAAATTTTTTTTTTCATGAAGTGGCTTGTATGCAGCCCACAACACATCACCACGTGTGTTTTCTGTCTCCTTGCAGTGGTTGTGATGCAGTTTTCAGTCACAGCAAACAGACAAAGGGCCTTTTTGGCTGCGGTACTGGTGGGCCTGGCCATGCTCAGCTATTTTCTGCACAGGACAGAGATCAAGGTAAGACGAGGGACTTTGCCTGCAGAGTGTCCCACGTGCAGTTCATGTGGTGCCTCTGCTTAAAACAGACCTCAAGCAGCAGGGGCAAGAAAGACCTCTGCCAGAGACCTCAGCCAGTAGCTACACATTGGGGCGCGTGTTCCTGGTCTGGGTTTGGCTCAGTATACAGCTGCCACAGAGGGAGGCCGCCCTGTCTCCTGTTAGAAGAGGCCTCTTCATAATTGTCTCATCAGTATTACAGGGGCAAGAACACTGAGCCCAAATACTGCAGTTCTCAAAATGCGGATTCCAAAATCTGATGTTCAATTCTGAACCGAATTTGTGTGTGCGTAAAAATCCTATGGAATTAAGAAGAGCTTTCTGACTGCTTTACCATAAAACATGTGGCTTGAATCACTTGCTTGAGTGCTCTTGGGCTAATGCAAGATTTGAGTCCAGTGGCACCAACAAGATTTTCAGAGAGCAAGCATTCAAGAGTCCAAACTCTGTTCTGCAGACACAAGGACTCGGCTACTGGTTCCAGGCGACTTCCTATGATTTGCACCTGAGCTCTCATTATGGCCCACCCCATTCAAGAGACTTCCAATGGTGAATGTCCAGGGCTGTCGATCACGTAAATGGTTTTGATTGACCAGCTGTCTTCTCATTCATTATTTGATAAAGTGATAAAATACATTTGCAGGCAGCCGCTGACTCGACAGACCCTCGGGGCCAGAGACCCTGGAGAGCTGCTGCTAGCCTGAGCAGACAGGACTAACCTCGAGGCATCCAGGGTCTGGGTCCGCCTATGGCGGCTTCATGCATGCTCATGCGTGTTTTGTTCCTTTACCTTTACTGTAGCCAGTGAAGGGGATTCATGGCACTGATTCTGTTCCAAGCCAGAACTGAAGCCTCAAGTACAGCTAAAAGTCGATGGTTCTCACTAAAATCGGCTTGCAGGCTGAGTAGTAAAGGAAATCCTGCCCACAAGTCTGAGTTGACTTCTGGCGACCTCTGCTGGGGCTTTCAAGGCAGTGTTCTGCCATGACCTGCCTCTGCAGCAACCTTGCTCTCTGTTGGAGGTCTCCCATCCAATTATTAACCAAGGCCGATCTTGCTTAGCTGCTGAGATCTGATGAGATCAGACTCTCCTGGGCTATCCCACCATGCTGAAATTTCTGGGATGTCTGCCTTCCTTGTACTGAGCATAGCCGGGGAAGACTACCAGACTGGCTTTATTTATTTACTTCATTTATAGTCTGCCTTTCTCACTGAGAGCCAAGCTACAAGTGACGCCTGACACAGGTTGGACGCTTGTCAGCTTCCCTCAAGTTTTGATGGGGAATGTAGCCATCCTGGTCTTGCAGCTGTAATGGAGCGCCAAGCTGTAAAACCAGGACGCCTACATTTCCCATCAAAACTTGAGGGAAGCTGACAAGTGTCCCACCTGTGTCAGGCGTCACTTGTAGCTTGGCTCTGAGATTCAAGGTGGATTACATGGTGTAATTCAGCACAATCAATATGCATGTAAATGGATATATACATGTAACTGGCCGTCTTCAGGACCCATATTAGATCATTAGATTAGATCATTTCAGCCCTCTTTTCGGGGAAGAGGTGGACAGGATTCTGCAGGTGGTACGGCCTACCACGTGCCCCTTGGACCCGTGCCCGTCATGGCTGGTGAAAGCCAATGTTGACGGGCTTCGGGATTTCTTGGAGGCGATTATAAACCTGTCCTTGAGCTCTGGGGGTTTTCCCAAGGTGCTGAAGGAAGCTGTGGTACGGCCTCTTCTGAAGAAATCATCATTAGATCCTGCTGACCTGCTCAATTACCGACCGGTTTCCAACCTTCCATTTTTGGGGAAGGTGATTGAGCGGGCGGCAGAGAAGCAACTGCAGAATTTCCTGAAGAAGACCTCGGCCCTAGACCCTTTCCAGTCTAGTTTCCGCCCAGGACATGGGGTCGAGACATTGCTGGTCGCCCTCACAGACGATCTCCGCAGACATCTGGATCAGGGCGGATCAGCACTGCTGATTTTGCTGGATCTGTCAGCAGCGTTTCATACGGTCAATCATGAGCTTTTGACCCACCACCTTGCCGATGTGGGGATTCAGGGGACAGCACTGCAGTGGCTGGTCTCCTTTCTCCATGATCGGGGACAGAGGGTAGCGCTTGGGGAGAGAGTGTCATCTCGTAGGCCACTGGTATGTGGTGTGCCACAGGGAGCGATACTCTCTCCATTATTATTTAATATCTATATGCGCCCCCTTGCCCGGCTGGTGCGGAGTTTCGGGCTTGGGTGTCACCAATATGCGGATGACACCCAGCTTTATCTGTTGTTGGACGGGCGGCCTGGATCGGCCCCTGATGCCCTGGAGCGTGCTTTCGAGGCTGTGGCTGATTGGTTGAGACAAAGTCGGCTGAAATTGAATCCCACGAAGACAGAGGTCCTGTATGTGGGCCGTGGGGAGATGGCTTTGGGACCTTGGCTTCCTACACTTGATGGGGCAGCACTTACACTGGCCCCGAGGGTTAGGAGCCTGGGGGTGATTCTGGATTCCTCCCTGAAGATGGAGGACCAGATCACTGCAGTTGCCAGGTCTTCCTTTTATTATCTTCGGCAGGCCAGGCAGCTTGCCCCTTATTTGTCTCCCCGTGACTTGACTACAGTGGTCCAAGCAATGGTCACCTCTAGGTTGGATTACTGTAACGCGCTCTACGCTGGGCTTCCCATGGGCCTGATCCGGCGGTTACAGCTGGTACAGAATGCAGCAGCGCGGGTCATTGCTGGAGCACCGGTGTGGGAGCATATTACACCGGTGCTACGCCAGCTGCATTGGCTGCCAGTGGAGTACCGAATCAGGTTCAAGGTTTTGGTGTTAACCTACAAAGCCCTACGCGGACTGGGACCGACGTATCTGAGGGACCATCTCTCACCATATGAGCCCCAGAGGACTCTCCGCTCTGGTGGAAAACATCTTTTAAGTGTCCCTAGCCCTAGGGAGGCCCACCTGGCGTCAACCAGGGCCAGGGCCTTTTCAGTCCTGGCCCCGACCTGGTGGAATGCTCTGTCTTGTGAGACAAGGGCCCGGCAAGATTTGCTTGCATTTCGCTGGGCCTGTAAGACAGAGCTATTCCGCCAGGCATATGGCTGACGCCGGGCAGTGCCCGCCCCCCCGTGAAGGGGGGGGTTAAACCATCGCCCCTATGCGAACACAGAGGCATGTATGAACCACTATGCAGCATGAATTGTAATGTTTAATGTTTTTAAATGTATTATTTAATGTTTTTAAATGTTTTTAATGATGTTTGTATTTGTTATCCTCCTTGAGCCTGCGAAAGCGGGGAGGGCAGAATATAAATATAATAAATTAAATTAAATTAAATTAATTTGCAAGATTTAGAAAGAAAGCAAGAAAGCATTTTTTTAAAAGATTTAACAGTGTTGTGGGAGCTACAAATATCAGTTTTTGTTTCTGTTCTTTTTTCTTGTTACATCTTCAAGGTTACTTTCTTTGGAAGCCACTCTGAAAGTTGCATAAAGCAGTTGGCGCAGACAGAGGAAGCATTTTGCCACTCGTTCACTGGGGACAGAATTGGTCAGAGGGACCAAAGTGCCCTGTGTACAGTCTGGGCGCAGCAGAGAAGAAAAAAGCAAGAAATGGAAGATATCCTGACAAAGCTGGACCAACAGATGCCCAGCATCACTTTCAGGGACGTGAAAACCACCACAAGTGCCAAGAATAGCAAAGCCACCCTACTAAGCCACAAGGACTCCTACTGTGTTGGCGATCACTTGATAGTTAGATTGGATTTGTACGATCACTTGGGAAAGAGGAAGAGGTACGGGGGAGACTTCCTAAGAGCCAGGGTCTATTCGCCCGGTCTTAAAGCCGGAGCTTCGGGACAGGTAGAAGACTACAAGAATGGGACATACCTGGTCAATTTCACACTATTTTGGGAGGGGGATGTCAGAGTTTCCATCTTGCTCATCCACCCCAGTGAAGGAGTTTCTGCCATGTGGGCAGCAAGGAAGAAGGGGTACGAAAAAATAGCTTTCACCGGCAAATTTTTAAACGGGACATCGGAAGTCTTCACCGAATGTGGCTTTAATATAACCACAAAGGAGGAGCTGTGTGAGTATCTTGATGAGAGAGACCAGGAGGCATTTTACTGCGTTAAACCCAAGCATGTGCCTTGCGACGCTTTCATCCACTTGAAGTCCAACAACAGACCAATGTCCTACCTCACGCCCTTGGAAAAGAGTCTTTTTAACAGGTATTCACAGCTCTGAAGTTAAGGTTGCCAACTCCCAGTTGGGAAAGCCCTGGAGATTTGGGGGCAGGATTTGGATAGGGGAAAGACCTCAATGGGGTATAGATACGTGTTAGTCTGTAGTCGCAAAATAGTAAAGAGTCCAGTAGCACCTTTAACTATGCATCTGACGAAGAGAGCTGTGATTCTCGAAAACTTATGCTACAATAAAGTTGGTTAGTCTTAAAGGTGCTACTGGACTCTTTACTAAGCAGGGTATAATTCCATAGAGTTCACCCACTAGAACCACCATTTTCTACGGGGGAACTGATCTCTGTAGTCTGGAGATCAATTCCAAGAGATCTCCAGGCTCCACCTAGAGGTCAGATCTGTAATAAATCTACAAGATATTTTCAGTTCCTCAGACAGGAACATACAACTAGAAAGTGCAGGAGATACCCTTGTGCTCCTTTGGCATCTGGAAATATTTGTAGGAAAACAGCATGTGCTAACTTTTGCGAGGAGGACTTTAGGGCAGAAGGGGAATCACCAATCTAGGGACCACTGGGGAACTGAAAAGCTGGAATGGATCTTGGTCAGAGCTCATTAGCCACTCACTCCCCTTAGGGCTGCCACCTCTAGGTTGGAAAATACCTGGAGATTTTGGGGGTGGAGCCTGGAGGGAATGGGGTTTGGGGAGGGGAGGGACCTCAGCAGGATATAATACCATAGAGTTCATCCTCCAGAGCAGCCATTTTCTCCAGGAGAACAGATCTCTGTAACCCAGAGATCAGTTGTGTGATTCTGGAAGATCTCCAGCCACCACCTGGAGGCTGGCAACCCTACTTCTGTACCATAAACCTTTTCAACATGGCTTCTGCTTTGGGATTAAAGAAGCAGCAGGTACAAGAGACACCAAATGTAAGCTTGTATTAAATACCAAATTAATTTGGAAATTAGACAAATGTTTCAGGACACGTGAAGCTGCCTTATACAAACCCTGTTGACGTTACAGAGAATGCACATACTATCTGTGTATTGAGTAATTCCCATGTTCCATTCAACACATGTACAGGCACTGGTCCCTGGTTTCCATTGTAAAGTAAATGCACGTTGACTCTTCCTTACAAACAGATGTATGTGCATTCACTGTAACCAGGGCTTTTTTTCTGGGAAAAGAGGTGGTGGAACTCAGTGGGTTGCCAGCACAGGAGGCAATTCCTGGTGGGAGGTGGTGCCCCTGGTACCATGTGCACATGTGCAAAGTGCGTGCACGCTTCCGGGACCGTGCAATGACGTCACTTTGGGTCAGCTGGAACAAAGGGGGAATTTTTTAAAAGTTTAAATCACCCTCAGCGAAAATGGTCACATGGCCGGTGGCCCCGCCCCCTGATCTCGAGACAGAGGGAAGTTTAGATTGCCCTCCGTGCTGCTCCAGTGGCGCGGAGGGCAATCTGAACTCCCCTCTGTCTGGAGATCAGGGGGCGGGGACACCGGCCATGTGATCATTTTCAAGAGGTGCTGGAACTCCGTTCCCCCACGTTCCTGTTGAAAAAAAGCCCTGGCTGTAACTACTATAACAGGGCTACTGAGTCAGATCACTGGTCTACCAAGATCATCATTGCCAACTCTGACTGGCAGCAGCTCTCAGGCAGATGACTTCCCGTCATCTCCTGCCTGGTCCTTTTAACTGGAGGTGTTGGGGGTGAAATCCGAGACCTTCTGCATGCAAATCAGGTTCTCCGTTGCTAAGCCACAGACCCCCTCTGACTGCTGCAGGTATTGCTTCTGAGCTCTTTCTAATAGCTTCTCCTCACCACAGCTGACTCACAATGCAGGGGCGCATGGCAGGTAAGGCATACTGGAGAGCCAGGGTTGCTCCGTTCACTCACTCACTGCAATTGCTTAGTGGCCTCTGGGGGCAGACCCTCTGCAACCATCTTCAGCACAAAGTGGCATTCCAGGCACCGTCCATCTTGGGCATCCTGCCTCCCCACACTACCATCAGTCAAAGGAGAGGTGCAGCGTGGTACTCTTAAGTGTCTCTCTACATGTTACTAAGTACCAAGGGACGCTTAAGTCAACCTCAATTCACGTGTCCCCCCTCCAACTTCCCATGCACTTGCTTGCACAGTCACACTTCAATTCGCTCCCCATGAGTACATTCACACGTTTCCTATCAGTTCCTCTTCAACTGCTAAAAGAATCCCAGTTTCCCCCACATCCATTCATTGAAATGCAGAACTTGCCACTTTCTCACACCTTAGAGAAATACAAATTGGCAATTCAGAGGAGCCTACAGTACTTGTTCTCACAGCAAAAACAGAGCTGAATTGCTGCTTGGCCCTTCGGAATCACTTGCAGATGCAGCCACACAAAGGGAACTCCCATGAAAGCAGCATTTGCGTGCACCACTGAGCAAGAACTGCCTGCGAGTAAATTGAGGACTACACCTACAATCCCGCATTTGAGCATCCCTAAGTACTTAGTAACGTGTGGAGAGACTCTCAGACACAGGCTCCATCTCCATTTTGGCAGAAACAGATGCAGCAGGGCTGCCACAACCAAATGATGCCCGACGCATCCAAGTAAATGCTCTGTTGAGTTGCAGCCAAGCGATCCCAACGGAGTATCTCCTGGAATTCCTTGAAAATCCAATCAGCTGCAGCCTCACCACTTAGCATCAAGTCCATTGGTGGCGGCAGCTGCAACACCTTTTAGTAACCAGGACTGAAGTCTGGCTGGCTCTCTCTCCTCGTGTGCCATCAGTATACGTTCACGCCTCCTGCAGCTTGTGTGCATCAAAGGATTAGCAGTGTGACATGAAGGCAAATTGGTAAAGGATAAGGTTGGCTGCCTGTTTGTTGTAGCTTATAGGGGCAGGTACATCCGCTCATTGAGAAGGGATGGACGCCTCCATTCAATATTCAGCTCTATACTTGCCCTCTTTTCCCAGCATCATCTCCATAACAACTACCTGTTCATATCCCAGGCCTAACGATCCATGCACCATTTGTCACGGGTGAGGAGGAACGGCATGTCCTAGCAACAGCAGGAAAGGATAAACATTCCTGGATTTAAACAACCAAAAACGAAATGGGGCATTTGCAAGCCAAACTGAGACCTTGGAGTGGTTTCTTAATGAATTCTGCAATTCTGTGCCTTGATTTCAGGGGTGTGGGCACGTCTCCACTTATGCCAAGAGAACATAATGATGTTGTCAGTTGCAATGGCCACGGTTGTCTTTCAAAATGGTCTTTAGGAAGGCATCCCTGCAACTGGCCAAGAGTCAAAATGGAATTTTGCATGACTAGGACCAATTTTTTTTTTGAAATTGTAATCAAACACAATTTCCAGTGATAGTTTCCAAAACTTGATTGTAAGCCAGTTTATGACAGTTTTAAACAATCTTTTCCAACCAATTTTCAGAAAACGATTTTCAGTTGCTATGTGCAGAGTTTCATATGCACTCCCTGATAAAGCTGAGTGTGTTGATCTCCATCTGGAATAGGGTTGCCAGCCTCCAGCTAGTGGCTGGAGATCTCCCGGAATTACAACTGCTCTCCAGGCCACAGAGATCAGTTCACCTGGAGAAAATGGCTACTTTGGGGGGGTGGACTCTATGGAATTATGCCATGCCAAGGTCCTTTTCCTCCCTGAACCCCACTTTCTCCAGGTTTCTCCAGGTTTCACCCCCTAGATCTCCAGGAATTTCCCAACTTGGAGCTGGCAACCCTAATCTGGAACCAGGCTCTCAGGCACCTGACATCTCCTCGATTGCATCCCAAACATATTTGGGGATGTGGCACACAATAAAGTTCTTCTCTCCAGCAACTGGCTTTGCCTCCTGGATCAGGTCCACTCACCTATCGAAGGGGTAATTGGTGGGTCCAGGTTTATTGGTCCCAAACAGCTGTTTGGAGGAGAAGGGCACAAAATTCAGCTCTTTCCCCCCTTGCTCCTTCCAAAGATTATTAGTACTGTCAGATCATCGGTTTAGCACGCACACAGTCACAGGTACTGTTGCTTGCATGCAGCCCAGGGGGAAATAAATGAATTAGGAGAACATATCAAGGGGTAAGAAAATGTCACGATCTGCAAACAGAATTCACTGTGAGCGCTGTCTTTCCAAAATTAGTCTCAACAGCAACCCCCCACCCCCCACCCCCACCCCCCCACCCACACAAAGAGAAGTTAAGTTCACGATATTTCTTGCGCTGCAAAACAAGCCTTGATTGATGGTCTTTCCTAATGCGCTGGTTTCCATTCTTTCTATGTTTAAAGGAGCAACATTGGTGTTGAGATTCCACAGACTTTTGGCAACATTCGTGTTCTGTCCTGCAACAGTAAGTTGCCATTTCCTCCCTCTATGAGTTCATTGATGATGAATATGACCCCACTCTATCAATCTCGTTTTTATCCTTGCTTCAAGGAGCTCTGGGCGAACGATATAGTTTCCTCATTTTATCTTCATCACAACCCTGTGAGACAGGTGAGGCTGAGAGGCAGTGACCAGCCTCAGGTCACCCCGTGAGCTCCATGCCTGAGTAGAGATTTGAACTTAGGTCTTCTCATTCTTTAACCACTAGACAAGACCGCTTAGCACAGGTAGCCATGCTTCTTGGTCCATGTGACTGTAAACTCATTATTCCTCAGAATTCTCTGACTTGCACACAGTGTGCTCTGGGTGTTGCTCAAAGAGCAGAAGAAAGCTCGCCATAGCTTATCACCTGCCCAAAATACATTTGTTAGCCATACAGTGGTGTTTAAGAGGGTGCTGCTGCAATTCCCAAGGAAGCAGAGCTGAACGGACATGGCACATGCATCTGAAATGTAACGTACATTCGAGACCCCGTTGCTTTGTTCATTGCATGTCCCAGCCATTAAAGGCAAAGGTAGCCCTGGGCAAGCACTGAGTCATTACTGACCCATGGGGAGACATCGACGTGACGGAAGCCAGGTTCAGGTAGCCAGCTCAAGGATGACTCAGCCTTCCATCCTTCCGAGGTCAGTAAAATGAGTACCTAATTTCCTGGGGGTAAAGTGTAGATGACTAGGGAAGGCAACGGCAAACTACCTCGTAACAATAAGTCTGCCAAGAAAACGTTGTGTCAACATCCCAGCCACTAATCGTATTGATTTACACTGTTTAATCAGTCTTGGTTCTCAATGAAGGAGGTGGACTACATATGATGCAAATAAATTAAATAAATAAATAAATATTATTACTTATAGTCCAGTTTTCTTACTGAGCTCCAAGGTAGATTACATACTACAAGTGAATCCAATATAATCAATAGCTAGGACATTCGCTGAACCAAATACAGTATGTTCAACAGTTAGGACATCCAATGAAAACAGACAAAATGGTGTATGGTAAGAGAAAATTTGAAAACCAGCATAAAGCCAAACACAAAGATTAAACCTTTCTGAAATAAATCATAATTAGTTAACATGGCATCTTTAGCAACATGGAAAATATCTACAACAGCAAACAAATTTGAAACCGAAGATTTTTCCTTCCAAAGCTTAACGTTTTCAACTGTCATTTCTGTAGCTCCTTTTAGCACACAGAGTGCTTCTTTTATTCATGTTGCTATTCCCAGTTTACAGACAGACAACTTCCTGAAGGCTGAATAGCTTAGTTGAGGTTTGAATCAAGAGCCCAAGGCGAACACGCTGTCCACTAGTCAGAACCCTGGAGGCTTAGAAACATCTTCTCCCCCAGCCCTGGACACAAATCAGTCATGAAAAGGGGATCCTGGAGCACTTTGTACAACTGTCTGGGTGCTTGAGATCTTGCCATGGCTATCACCAATACTTAAGAGAGCTGGTACCAACATCACTGGGAGCTATGAGCTGCTTTCTGGATGTGTTATTGCACGTTACTGGGTCAACGCTGAAACGTTGCTTCACTTTGGTTTAAATATTCATGGCATCTATGAGGGAGAAAGTTTTCAGGAGTTATCTTCTGAACTTTCTTCTCTATGGAAATCCCTTTGTGTGAAACTCAGCAACTGGGGCTGAAACTTTTATTCCAATGGCAAATTTAGGCCCTGATCCAAAGAACCGTGTGTGTGCTCAGTTAAGATTTTCTTTGTTTTGTGTTTCTGAAACAGCAGCTCCCCTCCCACCCAATCCCAGGACAACCACTGTTGAAACTGAGGGACATTTCAGAAGCGGGTAGTGATGTAGCGTGGGCAAGGTTGCCATACGATGGAAAAAGGGAACCCCCAAATTCACTAGGAGTGCCTAAAGCAGCTCTTGGGATCCCAGCAGTTTTGTCCGCAAACTTAGAAATGAAGGATTAGCGCATGATGATTATACCGGAGAAGGTGTTACAGGCAGTATGGGATTATGGAGGGCCACCACCTTCACAGCGGGACAATGAAGAGCATTATGGGTGGGGATGGCAAGTTTCATTTGCAGTTCAGTCTGTTAGCCCAACGCTAAGCACTTCCTGCAAGCCCTTGGTGCTCAGTGATGCTGTAGAGTTTCTAGAAATAATGTCTTCGAGCACAATTAGAAGACAAACGTTTGGCAGGAGACACAGAGTCGAAGGGTGGCATTTCTGAATGCAGGAAAGCCCAAGAGAGTTTGAACAGGCTATTTTAATGTGTAAGATGCCCTCTCTGGAGCTGCTTCTGCATCCCGGATGCCTCATTTCTGCCCCCCCCCCACAGCCCCACCTGTGAAGGAAGGCCACAGCAGAGCCACGCAGGGGGCCAACAGGCTCGGATTTCTCCGTGTTCTGAAGACACTCGTGCTTGAAGCTGAAGCCTCTCCCGCTGCTCATCTGACCTGCAAACCATCCTCTCTCCCTCTTGTTTGTTAGGGAGCGAAACGGCGGCCCGAGAAAAATGCAGGACGGGGATGGGGTCACCCCTCCCCAGTGGCTACGCTCTGGAGAACAACTGGCACCCGGCCTTCTGCTCCCTGTCTGATTTTAGCACCCTGGACAAGATCCAGGCTTGTCTGAAGCGGAAAATGATTTATCTCATGGGGGATTCGACATTACGCCAGTGGATCTATTCTCTTACTGAGAAGGTGACAAGTACGTTCTTCTGAGAGACAGATTATTTTCAGCCTCGCTCTAGAGAATGACTTGCGCTCTTCTTTGGCTTTTGTTTCACAGCCCACTCCTAGAATTCCTTTTTTCTCTGTTTCACTGGTCAGCCTTTTGCCTGCGCGTATACGCTTCCATACTCCTGCTGTGTGGTTTGTGATGAGTGAATTCTTGAGGCAGTAAAGGGAATCATGAGAACCCTTCTGGACAACAGTTAGAATCTTGCTGCTTTCTCACAGTGGCCAACCAGTTCTCCCCAGAAGGCCCACAAACAGGCAACTAAGGCAATACCCCTCTCTCACCAGTCAGATCACAGGAAAGCATACGTCCTTCTCCACCCCTCCGTTTATCTTCACAACAGGCCTGTGAGGCAGGCAATGGCAAGTATGTGGAGCCTGCCCTTCACTTCTATAGTAAAAGATGTGCTTAGATGCACTGAATAAGAAGGCTTAATTAATGCTGTGCTCCTTGAATATATGAAGGTGTCCTATACTAAACCAGATCCTTGATTCATTCGGGTCAGTATAGTCTACTCTGACTGGTAGCCAATGTCCAAGGTCTCAGGTGGAGATCTTTCACATTACCTACTACCTAATACTTGTAACTGGAGGTGCTGGGGATTGAACCCAGGACCTTGTGTGTGCCAACCACATGCTCTGTCACTCAGCCACAGCCTTGTCCCCAACTTGGCAGCCAATCGGAATTAACTGTTGGAGCCAAGGGATGACTGAATTCCTGCTTTAAATACAACAGCCTACGCAGCCAATCTTCCCTTTCCAAAGCTCTGTTAATTTATTTTTTTGCCAGCGCTGAAGTTCATCGACTGCCACAGGGCCGGGCTCTTCAAGACGCACCTGGTTATGGACCCCGAGAGGAATACTTTTGTTCAGTGGAAAAAACACGGGCATCCCTTTGTGACCAAGGAATTCTACTCAATAAAAGATGACCATTACGTCCCTCGTGCCATCGACCGAGTGGCTGGAGGCGAAAGCACAGCCGTCGTCCTCACCCTGGGCCAGCATTTCCGACCCTTTCCGATGAACATCTTTGTGAGGAGGCTGCTGAATGTCCGTGAAGCCATCCAGCGCTTGCACCTGAGGAGCCCAGGCACAAGAGTCATCGTCAAAGCAGAGAACATCCGGGAGATTTACATAGACCCAGAGAGGCTTGGCGATGTCCATGGCTACCCCCAGAACCTCGTCACGAGGAACATCTTTCGGGGTCTGAATATTGGCTTCATTGACGCGTGGGATATGACCACTGCGTACGCCACAAATGACGTCCACCCCCATAACCATGTGGTCTGGAGCCAAATTGTTATGCTTTTAACATATATTTGTTAGCTGGTTTTTACACCCCAAGGCAAAAAAAAGATTCAGGGGCTCTAGTCCACATGGTTCTTCTAATCACGATCTCCACCAGCAGGAGGAAGCTACAGGATGCGGAGATGCCAATGGAAACGGCGATGACTGACTTTCATCTCCATCCCTTCTGATTTGGATAGCTCATGAAAGAAATATGGGGGGGGGGGCTCCTCCAGTAAATCAGGATTCAGGATCAGGTTTAAGGGGTGCTAGAGAAAAGACTAAAACCAGATGTAACTCTCTCTATATATTTGACGTCCTGTTGCCTGCCCCATCAGCCCTTGATCCATAAGGATTAAGATTACAAAAATCTAGCTATTACAAACACATACAAGCAGGCTTCCCAGGGGGAGAAAGGATGCAAGGTGGTGTACCTTCCTAGACTGGCAGGACAGTTAGTTCACTTATGAGTCTCATAACTACGTTTCAGGCGGGTAGCTGTGTGAGTTTGTAGCAGGAGGCCAAAATTTGAGTCCAACAGCACCTTGAAGACCAACAAAAATGCGCAGGGTATAGGCTTAAGCAAGTCGAAGCACCCTTTGTCAGATTCATGGTAGCCGATTCTTTAAGGTGCTACTGGACTTGAATTTTGTTCTACTATGGGGAGAAGTGCCTGACTGGCAGGCTGCTGCACCCAGGAGATTTTGCTCTCCCTGTGAGTAGTCCTTCCCCTCTGAGTAGGCACACACAGGGACAAAATATATCTTTAATGATTATGGCTCCAGCCAGCAACCATCTCATGAATTCCTGCAACCCTTTCTCCATCCATCACTGCCACGGACCTGTGGTTGGCTGAGCCAGTTGTAGTCCAGTTTACATTGGCCCTGCAAACGCAAACCTGGGAACAGTCGGCAGAGCCCATGTGCCGAAGCACAAACCTTTCCTCATCCAGCCCTCCGCATTAATGCACAAACATAAATAAGCTGAGATTAAACATGGCCTTTAAAATGGATTGCCAGTTTCTGGGCGAACGGCTCAGACTGAAGATAAATGTTTAACTTGCAATGGACACTCAAGTCCTTGCTTGGAGAAGCATCTGCTAGAGATGTTCTGTCCACAGGCCAACTGGCACCTATGCTAAGAATAATTTTCTGAAATGCTGTGAACATGATAGAAAAACCTGACCCCTGTTAGTTTTTCAGATTTGTCAGTCTCAACTGTGCATCCAAGTGATTTGATCACTGCCCCTAATTAAAATAGTAGGGCTGAAATAAAACTAGAATATTGTGTGTATGTTTACAGAACTGTCAATAAAGCACCTCCCTTTTTGGACATCTGTTGCAACTATATTTTGGTCGTTTTTCAACACTGTTCTTCTTGGCACAAGTCTCCTCCTTTTCAATATGATCCAACCTGTTGTAACAACCAATGTGATGTTTTCGATGAGGTTTGGCATGTAGCCATCAGAGCCGCTTGAAAACAAAAAAATAAGTCATCACAGCCAATTGGGGAGGAAGTGCAGAGGAAGGCAACGGCACCTGGAAGAACCTGCTACCTAAGGGAACAAAAAGTATTAAGTTCTGGGACGTGGCCCATAGTGATTTCAGCCAGTGATTCCAGCTCATAAGAACATCTTTATTGCCAAAATACAACTGACTCGTGCTCCCGAAGGAGCCAGATATATGCACCCCAAATACACCCCTTTTCAGTAACCCGCCAATAAGCACACACGCCACTAGGATCCTTCATTTGCATGCACTGAATACAACACATCGCATTAACCAAAGCAGCAATTGGCCCGCATCCCGGAGGATCGTTTGGCTGCTGCTAATTTACTACCCAATAGGGTTTCAGACCTGAGGAGCCTTGCTTGACCTGAAGCTGGCCCAATACATAACAAAAAGGGCATCAAAGAGCATCAAAGGATTGCGAAGACTCAGGAAAGTGAACCATTTTTCAAAAGTGTGTTGGGCTGCACCAAATATCTTGATTTTATGGTGATTATGAGCATGAGAAAATACTTGGCACCATCCTGCTAGTTAGTAGTGGTTAGGAAATCTCTAAACTCCTCTAAAAGCCCCCAGAAGGGCAGCACCAGCGATTATCCACCGGTGAAAGAAATGAATGCCTCATCTTACTTCTCAAATGGCAGGGCTCTGCCTGTCATATTAAGCCCCAGTTGTTAGCCTCTACCAAAATGCCAGATTTTAAATTTAAAAATGTTTTCTAAAGCAACACAAGTCATGGAAATAATGTCCAGAATGGGTTTTGGGGGGGGGGGGGCGGTCCTTATGATTAAGTTGGTGGTTTAAATCTACCTGGTAGAACTGCAGTGAAACATTCATGAATCAGAAAAAAACACCCCCCAAACCAAAAGGACTTAATGAAAACGTGCCCTTTTGTTTTAATGTCAGTGAAGGATGCTTTTTTAGAAAGTACTTCACTGGTTCCATAAAAAGAAAACAGATACACACATGATGGGGAGGGGGCAGGTACAAAATACAGATTTTGAGGGAAAGGAAATAACAGCTGGAAGCAAAACCAGAGCAGACTCCTCATAAGCTTTTCTTGCCCATGTAAGCTCTGCCTTTATGAAGCTCCGCAGAAGCAAAGACTCCCTCTCTTGATCAGCTTCACAAACTGCAACTGGCTTTTTCTGTTCCCAGGGATTCCTCCAGCAAGGCGACCAAGGCGTGGATTCCACAGCCCTTCGCATCTTCCTTGCAATCCCTCTAGCGGACCCAGAATTCTCAGAGGCGTGTCCCTTGTTTTCTTTTGCCAGGCACCAAGACAACACCCAGAGAGAAATGTGCTGTTGGGACGAGCTCCCCGGTGCCCAGCGGCTTCGTGTGGCAGGCTCAATGGCGCCCTGCTTTCTGCGCCACGTCGAGGCTCAGTACCTTGGACCAGATTAACGCCTGCTTGAAAGGAAAGCTTATTTACTTCATGGGGGACTCGACGGTGCGCCAGTGGATGGAGTACCTCACAAGGAGAGTGAGCAGTAGGTTCCCCTCTGGGCCCATCCATTGCTCTTTGCTCAGGCCCACTTTGGGTGCTGCTGCATTGCACATCCTGCCGTTCTGCTTTTCAACCATCACTCTTCCCTTTTGCTTTCTAAGGGAGCCAATTCCACCGAACACGGGCTGCCACTTTTTGTCTGTCTGTCCTACCGTTCCAGCTCCTTTAACTGCTGCATGGAAGTCTCCATTACCAGTAGGCGCTGACTTCGTACTAGGAGCAAGGCACAGCACCATATACAATGCCAGGGCTCTGTCTTCCAGAACTCCACGCAAGCTGAAAAGTGGGAGTGGGGAGGACCACATGACATTTCCTGAGAATCTCCACTTCCATTTTTCAGAGAGACATTTCTAGCTTTTCATGACTGTAGCCAATGCTGGTAACATTTCCAGAGCCAAAATACTGTCTGAGGTTGGGGCAAAACTTCACCATCCCACACACAGGCTTCCTGCCCTTCCACCTGACTTGGTTAAGGTGATCAAATAGCTCAAAGAGTAACTATGGCAGTTATTTAAACTGCTTTAGCTTAAATAATGTATACACATCCCAACACTCAGCTTCTCTTTGTGTACAATTTGAGCTCACAACATTTTTGCACGTGCAGAGCCGTCTTTACTCTATCTCCGACATTAAATTCTCATCTTGTCAGACTATGGATGACAGGATATGGTAGACAGGTCTCTGTACCATTGCAACAAGAAATCCAAGCTCTTGGTTAAATGGTTTTATTCAGAAATCCAATCATTTCCATATATATGTCCATAGAATTACTGAGGCAAGAAAGCTTCTAAGCAGTACACGCGTCCTTGATAGGAATAGAAACTTGAAGAAAGTACAGCTCTAAATGCTCAGTCCTCCCTCCCACTTAGACCTCAAGTTTGCGTGGGAAAGGGTCTGGGAATTTCTTCTGGAGTTTATACATCTGCCTAGACAGGACAAAGAGGCATAAGAGAAGTGGCAACATTTCAGATAGTGCAAGGTCACTTCAGTGAGCGTCAGAGAAAAGAGATAACACAGCTGTGTTCTCAAGCTGCTAGAGGGAGAAACGAGTGATGGTTAGAGCATTTGCAAAATGAAATCAAGGCACAGCATTAGCAATGGCTCAACACATAGAACAATGGCATGGATGTAGGGCCGCAGACATGTCACGTCTTGTAAAGTGACCACAGTGGATGCCTCGGCTTAGCACTACCCACAAAAGCAGAGTTCAGTGGTTATCAAAACTCAGCCAGAGCCACAAAAGGCCCTTTCTCTGGGATGAACAGTTGAGGGAAGAACACTGGCTTTCACCTGCCGCCACAAGCAGATTCATGTGACGGTGACCGATGTTATCTTTTAGCCATAAGGCAATAAGAGTATGCTGCCCCTACCTAGAGCTGCTGTGACCTAGGGAGACCTTTTGCTTATTTGGAATCTAGGCTGGGAGACCCTGAAGGAAATTCACTGGAGGCAACCGCTTGGATTTTCCAGACAAGCCGACTCGCTTGGGCCTCTAGGATTTGGACTGTGGTCCCATATGGACCACTGCCCCATATCCAGAATACTGGGGAAGGTGGTCAAAGGATGTATTTACATCATCCATCCTGAAGCAATGAAGTCACCTTTCGTATAGCCAGCAGCAGTCTGGTTTTGGTTAGTTTTCACAGGCTTGGATCAAATGAAAGCTTACTATACTGAACAGATCTTCCTTACAGAAGAGAGTGAGCAGTTGCTTCCCCTGCTAAGTCGAGGGAGATTTGCCACCGTTTCTTGCTTAGAAAGACCATGATGGGTTAGTATCTGAAGAAGAGAGCTGTGACTCACGAAAGCTCATACCCTACCATAAATGTTGTCAGTCTTATCAATGCTGTTTAACTCTTGCTCTTTTCTCTTGCTTAGAAAGTTTGCTACCTGCTCAATGTTCCAGTCTCCTTTATGAATCCTTACTATCTGCCAAATCCTTAATACTCACCTATCAGTCAACTGTTAACCCTTTCACAGGAGACAGCCTCCATGACCAGGGTCTGATGTGTTTTGCTTTCACATAAGTACCAGTGCGGGTGCAATAGTCTCTGGTGTCAGTCTATGACTGATGAGACCCAGATTCAAATCCCTCCTCTACCATGGAAGCACACCGGGTGGCCTTGGGCCAGTCACGTACCGTCAGCCTGACCCACCAAACACAATTACTGAGGATAAAACCACCCTCCCATACACCCATTTTTCGAGATGTAAAGTATCTTCTACTGTACGTCATTACCCCATATAATTAATATTGTTTCATTTCTTTGCCTTTAACTCACACAAATTCTGTGCCTCTTTTCTTGTTAGCCCTAAAGTTCTTTGACCTGCATGGAATTGGGAAGCTCCAGAATTTGTTAGCAGTGGATATGGCCAGAAATGTTCAGATCCAGTGGAAAAAGCACGGCCATCCCATCATCACTGCCTATGACTACACAGCGAAAGATCACAGCTACGTGGCTCGGGACATCGACAAGGTGGCAGGAGACAGAGACACGGCTGTTGTCATTTCTCTGGGCCAGCACTTCCGACCCTTCCCCATGGAGCTCTTCCTTCGAAGGATGCTAAATGTTCGGGCAGCCGTCCAGCGCCTCCTCCTGAGGAGCCCAGACACCAAAGTCATCATCAAAGCAGAGAATATCCGGGAGATGTACATAGACCCAGAGCGATTTGGTGACATCCACGGCTACACCCAATACCTTGCGCTGAGGGGAATTTTTCAGCATCTCAACGTGGGTTTTATTGATACGTGGGACATGAGCATTGCTTGTGCCGTAAACAATGTCCACCCGCCAGAGGAAGTGGTTGGGAACCAAATAGATATGTTTTTTGCTTATATCTGTTAACACGGGAAGGAAAGTGGAGTAGGGGAAAAGAGAACGTTTTGGCCCACAGATGGCACATTTGTGTTGGGCCCCCAGACAAGTCCCCCACCATCAAAGGAGCTCTGGGACTGCGTCACCTAAGCAGAAGCTCCAGCAGCCACACGTTTCATGCTGCACAATAAATCTCTTGAAAATGAAAAGTGAAGTTTGTAATACTGGGGTGGGAGGGAGGGGCAGGTTGCCCACGAAAGAGGTAAACACTGAAGTTCCACTCGGTGTGCCAAAATTAATTCTTAAAAAACCACTACTACAACCTTATGGCATCCATTGAGACAAGAGAGGGTTGCTTTCCATGACAACGGAGCAGCTGGAAGCCGTTTTGTACGGGCTCTTTAGGCGATCTTGGTGAAATTATGCAAGTATGTGCTATCAAGTCGCAACCAACGTATGGAGACCCCAGCAAAGGGCTTTCAAGGCAAGAAGCAGAAGTGGTTTGCCATTCCCTTCCTCTGCAGAGTCTTCCTTAGTGGCCCTCAATCCACATACTGACCCTACCTCAATTCCAAGATCTAATGAGCTCAGGCTATACCATGCCACCTTCCCCCTTCTTTGGCCAAATCAGTATTTGTCAAACCTCCAAAATCCAGATTACATGGAAACCTGTCTCACTATCTTATTGTTTGAAAAAATATAAATACTAGAAACAGAGTCCGTTGTGCAAATAAATACAACGGGCTCCAGAAAGCTGGGGGGGGGGGGGAGTGGTTAGGAAGGGCTGGCAGGTGGGGGGCAAGGGGGCCTGGGGAGAGGTGAGAAGCAGTAGGGGTCTGGGGAGCGATGGCAGGTAGGGAGGCAATGGGGGTCTTGGGAGGGTGGAGAAGCAGGAGGGGGTGGGGAGGATTGGCCAGTAGAGGGGCAAGGGGGGTCCTGGGAGGGTGAAGTAGCAGGAGGGGTCTGGGGAGGAATTGCAGGTAGAGGGGTAAGGGGGGTCTTGGGAGGGTGGAGAAGCAGGAGGGGGTGGGGAGGATTGGCCAGTAGAGGGGCAAGGGGGGTCTTGGGAGGGTGGAGTAGCAGGAGGGGGTGGGGAGGATTGGCAGGTAGAGGGGCAAGGGGGGTCTTGGGAGGGTGGAGAAGCAGGAGGGGGTGGGGAGGATTGGCAGGTAGAGGGGCAAGGGGGGTCTTGGGAGGGCTGAGAGGCAGAAGGGGTCTGAGGAGGAATGGCAAGTTGGGAGGAAATGGGGGGGTGGGGAGGGTGGCATGCAGGATGTGGAGCCAGCAAGGGTGGGCAGGTGGAGAGCAGCACGCCGTGGCTCCTGTGGGCCTCGTAGGGCGGCAGCACCCCACTTGCGCCCCCTCGCCCCAGGTCTGCGGAGAGCGGCACACCTGGCTCCAGTGGGGGTCAGAGGGCCACAGGCGCTTCTCCCCCGCCATGGCTCCCCTGAGGCTTGCTGGCACGCTGCCCTTCTGGCCTGCCGCCCACTGGGCTATGAAGCCGGCGGCAGCAGGCCGGGCCTCCTCGCCAGCCCTCCGCCGCTAACGGCGCCCTCGAAAGCGGCCTTCCACGGCGCCCTTTTACGCTGGCGCGCCCGCGCAGGCACACCAGCATAAATGTGCGTCGTCGGAAAGACGCTAAGGGAATTATATAGTAGGATATGCGCTTAGCAAACCCAAACACACAAAACTGCCATGGCCAATAAGGCTGGCCTAAGTGAAAAAGGAGGCAGAACAAAGGTGACAGAAGAAACCATGACTGAAAGCAAGGAAGCAGCCCCAGGTGTTCAGCAGAGTGGGTTTATTCTGTAGCAAAAGAGGGCGCCTAAAAGCAACCAGAAGGGATTCTCCAATGCAAAAGGTTCTTCCAAAGCAAACAACTGCGAAGGCTTCAAGGCCCACAGCTCAAGCGCAGAAGAACACGCGCATCCAGGGCTCGATCACTCTGAACCACCTTAGGGAAGCCAGGGAGCACAGAAGCCGTCGTCTTGGACGTGCCAGGAAGCAGCCTGAGGTCTTGGACTTTTCCTAAGGAGTGAGGAGGGCTATGAGATCAACTGGTGGAGTTCTCGTTTTCGCCATTTTCCACTAGCTTCCTTTTCTTTTCATCTGTTTTCCCCTTGAAGATGCTATTTCTGTAGAACTGAAGCTCTTTGATGCTCTCCCGGATGTCATCAAGAGCTCTAAAGAGAATTACAGAGAGGTCGTATGTATGCGTGTGCGCGTGCGTGCACAATTCACTTCCAAATACTCACACAGGCTAAATACGGAATCTTGGAGGTGTGTCTCTCTGCACAATTTGGACCTGAATACTTGCAAGCCAGCCTGGCGTGCTCTAACCCGACGAAGGGGGGGTGGGGGTGCAGGGAGCCAGCGCCTCATCCACCTGGTACGAAGCTTACTATGCCGTCCTGTCTGTTTCCCTGTGTTTCTTGGGGGTGGGAAGGAGATGGTTTTAGTTTAGAATTGTAAGCCGTGACGGAAAGGTGGGGTATGTATCTTTTAATAAATGAATGTATCACCATGCTCCTCAGGCCAGCTTGGGGGGACGGGGCGGGAGGGACGTGAGAATGCTGTACTGAACTAAGCATGCATTCAAATTAGCCTTCAAATGAGAAAAATACGACCACAAAGGGAAAAACAAAGCCCCGCCTTTTTACCATTGATAGGAATTTATAGGATGAAATAGATTTAGCTGACCAAAAAGTCATTTCCATGCCCCAACAGACGAATTTCCTGCAGTTCTTTCTGTGCCACCACATGGTGGCGCTTTTGTCGAAAAAAGGAGGCAGCACAAAGGACACACACACACACACACACGCCAGTCCCTCACGCTGTGGCCTTCCTGTTTTAAAAACGGATTCTTTCCAGGGACCCGTTTTGTTCATGGATTTTTACAAATTCCATTTCTATGAAAACAGATCCAGAAGATGGTTGTTGGGGGTTTTCCGGGCTGTATTGCCGTGGTCTTGGCATTGTAGTTCCTGACGTTTCGCCAGCAGCTGTGGCTGGCATCTTCAGAGGTGTAGCACCAAAAGACAGAGATCTCTCAGTGTCACAGTGTGGAAAAGATGTAGGTCATTGTATCTACTCAGGAGGGGTGGGGTTGAGCTGAGTCATTCTGTAAGAGTTTCCCAGGGTGTGGAATGCTAATGGCGGGAGGCTTCACTGTATCCTGAGGAGGTTCTTTTGCATATGGATTGGTGCTTGATGTGCTAATCTTCTCTGCAGGGCTATTGTCGGGTGTGGAGTGTTTTGTTGGCCTGGTGTTTTTCAGAACTGGAGCCCATGCTCTGTTCATTCTTAAGGTTTCTTCTTTCCTGTTGAAGTTTTGCTTATGCTTGTGAATTTCAATGGCTTCCCTGTGCAGTCTGACAAAGTAGTTGGAAGTGTTGTCCAGTATTTTGGTGTCCTGGAATAAGATACTGTGCCCTGTTTGAGTTAGGCTATGTTCAGCCACTGCTGATTTTTCAGGCTGTCCAAGTCTGCAGTGTCTTTCATGTTCTTTTATTCTTGTCTGGATGCTACGCTTTGTGGTCCCGATGTAAACTTGTCCACAGCTGCAGGGTATACGGTATACTCCTGCAGAGGTGAGGGGGTCTCTGCTGTCTTTTGCTGATCGTAGCATCT